>NW_019154109.1:14845013-15293387 GCF_002288905.1 Enhydra lutris kenyoni | reverse complement strand
ATTTGACAGAGAGATCACAAGCAGGCAGAGAGGCAGGCAGAGAGAGGAGGAAGCAGGCTCCCTGCTGAGCAGAGAGCCCAATGCGGGGCTCGATCCCAGGACTCTGAGATCATGACCTGAGCCGAAGGCAGCGGCTTAACCCACTGAGCCACCCAGGCGCCCCCCTGTAAGGAATTCTTAACAGTCATCTTTTTTAGGGGCTGGAAATATTATTTCAGAAAAAGATATTTATGATGAAATGTTCTTTTCAGCGTTAGGATAACCTCCAGACACCATCATCAAGTAATTCTTTTCTGGAAACATATGTCACAGTTTTCCAAGTTATGGTTCTCACCAGTGGAATTTATATACCTTATCATTTCAGGCTTAACTTTTTTTTTTTTTTCTTTCCCTTAGATTAAGTCTTCTTTAAAGACAGACTGGTTATTTTAGAAGAACCATTTGATTCTCAGTTTCTCATTTGTAAGTTAGTTACTCTTTATTATTCTTTAAGACATTTATTTTCAAAATGGAAGGAAAAGAAGATTATCTCTGGAAGTAAGAGAAAGGAAAAAGAGACAAGACATCTGAGTTAGCAGTTACAAAGATGCCAATGTCACAGGTCAACTCACAGCCTCTTCCGGGAATGGTCTTTGAGCGCTCTCCTGATACCATAAATTCTCTTCCACTGATCTAGCCTTGGCAGAATCCCTTTTGGGTCATTGCAGGTCTGAAAAAGAAAGCTGAACCATAAAACCTTTAAAATAAGCACCTTATCTTCTCCAAGATCCATTTTCTCACATCTCTTTTATGCGCATGAACACTCATCTATGTGTGTATGTTCATGCACATGTACAAAGTTATGCACATATTTTTTACATATGTGTATTTGCTATTTTTAATCTTTTTTCCCCATAAAATATCTGTCAATATCATTTCATTAGTTTTTTTCTTCTGTTGCTATTGGCATTTTTCCTGAATGTTATCCATTAATCAAATATTGTTGAGGGCCAAGTAATGCACAAAGCAATATTTTAGGAAAAAAAGAACAAAAAGACCAAATTTTCTTCTCTTGTGGTATTTATATATTTTAGGAATGCTACCATTAGGTGCTCCTGGGTGGCTTAGTCAGTTAAGTGTCTGCCTTCAGCTCAGGTTATGAACCCAGGGTACTGGGATCAAATTCCACATTGAGCTCCCTGTTTAGCAGGGAGTCTGCTTTTTCCTCTCCCCCTACCCCTTGCCCTGCTCGTGCTCTCTCTCTTAAATAAATAATTAAAATTTTTAAAAAAAGGTATGCTACAATTATTTCTTTTCCAGTTTGACATTTGACATTTAAATATTGTTAATGCTAGTTTTGGAGAGAAAAATTTGAATATTTATAGAGTCAAAACCATTTTAAATTGCAAGTACTCATTATAATGAACATTACTTTCTTTGCCATGAATTGTATTTAGTTAGGTATATGTATTTATATTTATGTATTTGTGCTTTAAAAAATATTTAATTTAAATATATTTAGGTATATGCTATATGACATCTATTTTTTTAAATTAAGCAGCATAATACACTGATTATCATTATAATTGCAATTTCTCACAAAATTGAAATGAATCAGTAGATCTACATATATAATTATCTTACATGCCTTTTTTCACTTATATGTTCATATTTTTTATCTTCTATTTTTATTCAGTTTAATTTTTTTATTTTATTTATTTATTTATTTATTTATTTATTTTTTGAGAGAGAAAGCATGCACAGGTTCTGTGCGGGAGGGCAGGGGACAAGTAGAGGGAGAGAGAGAATCTCCAGCAGGCTCCATGCTCAGCTCAAGACAGAGGTGGGACTCAATCCCAAAACCCTGAGATCATGACCTCAGCTGAAATCCAGTGAAATGTTTAAGTGACTAGCCATCCAGATGTCCCTATTTTAGCAATTTCTAATGAGACAATGAATACCAATATATATTCTCTCTATATACATTCATGGTTTCCAAATAAAGCAGAAATCTACATTAACTACTTTCCTGATCCCATGACCTTGCAATTGATTCATATCCTAACTTTCAGACATTTCCTCTATGCAATCTCTCTCTTTATGCATGATTAGACATCACATGTTTTTGTGTGCATATATTTTTATGTAATTGAGAACAACTGTATATGTAAATTTCTCTGCAATAACTCTCTTCCCTCAATGATCTATCCTAGAGGTTTTTCCCTGTTAGTATATATATATTTAAAAAATCATTTTAACTGTTGCTGAGTATTCCATAGTGTAATGTATCATTTTTCAGCTTTCTTGAAGTATAATTGAGAAATAAAATTGCAATATATTAAAATGCACAACATGATGATTTAATATGCATTGTGAAAGTATGCCCCTCGTGAGTTTATTAGCATATCCATCCTTACACATATTTAACTTTTTTGTGTGTGAGATTTAAGTTCTACTCCCTTGGCAAATTCAATCCCCATATTGTTTTCCATAGTGGCTCTACTGATTTACAGGACCACCACCAATTTGCAAGGATTTCCTTTCTTCTGTGTCCTTACCAGCATTAGTTCTGTCTTGTGTTTTTTGATACTAGACATACTAACAGGTACAAAATGATATCATGGTAATTTTGATTTGCATTTCACTAATAATTAATGATGTTGAACACTTTTTCATGTACCTGTTGGCCATTAGGAGTCTTCTTTTAAAGAATGTTTCTTTAGATCCTTTGCCCATTTTGAAATTGGGGTTATTTTTGTTTGTTTTTGTTTTTGTTTCTGCTGTTGACTCATAAGTTCCATTATCAGATATGTGGTTTGAAAATATTTCCTCCAGGGATGCCTGTGTGGTTCAGTGTGTTAAGCCTCTGCCTTCAGGCCAGGTCATGATCTCAGGGTCCTGGGATTAAGCCCCACATCGGGCTCTCCGCTCAGCAGGGAGCCTGCTTTTCCCTCTCTCTCTGCCTACTTGTGATCTCTCTCTCTGTGAAATAAATAAATAAAATCTTTAAACAAAAGAAAATATTTTCTCCCACTGTGTTAGTTGCCTTATCATTCTGTTGCTTGTTTATTTTGCTCTGCAGTTTGATGTAGTGCCCCTTGTTTATTTTTGTTTTTATTGCTTTTACTTTTGGTGTCAAAATTGAAAAATAGTTGCCAAGACCTATGTCAGGGATCTTATCACCTATGTTTTCTTCTAAGAGTTTAAGTTTCTATTTATCCTTTAATCCATTTGAGTTCTTTTGTATGTGGTGAAAGACAGGGATCTAGTTTCATTCTTTCGGATGTGAATATCTAGTTTCCCCAACTTTGTTTTATTTTGTTTTTTGAAGAGACTATCTTTCCACATTATAGTATCTTGGCACCTTTGTCAAAAATTAATTGACCTGTCTGCTTTATTTTTTTTTTTATGTCAGTACTATACGGTTTTAATTACTATAGCCTTGTAATATTGTCTGAAATCAGGTAGTGTGACGTTTCCAGTTGTATTCTTTCTCGATATTGCTTTAACTATTTGGTCTTTTATGGTCCCATGTGAATTTTAGGATTTTTTTTTTCAATTTTTTTCTCGGAAAGTGTCATTGATATCTTGATAGGGATTGCACTGAATCTGTCAATTTCTTTGGATAGTATGGCTATTTTAATATTATTTTTTCCAATTTTTCTGATCCATGAACATGACCTATCTTTCCACTTATTTGCATCTTTAATTTCTTTCATTAGTTCTCTATGGATTTTAGTTGTATGGGTCTTTTATTTCCCTGCATAATTTTATTTGTAAGGAATTTTTTTTAAGATTTTATTTATTTGATGGAGAGAGACACAGCAAGAGAGGGAATATAAGCAGCAGGAGAGGGAGAGGGAGCGGGAGAGGAGAGGGAGAAGGAGGCTCCCTGCCAAGCAGGGAGCCTGATGCAGGACTTGATCCCAGGACCCTGAGATCATGATCTGAGCTAAAGACAGATGCTTAACGACTGAGCCACCTAGGTGCCCTATTTGTAAGTATTTTTATGTTATTATTAATGGAGTTGTTTTCTTAATTGTTCTTTTTGATGGTTTGTTGTTAATGCATAGAGATGCAAACTGATTTTTTTCAAAGATTTTATTTATTTATTTGACAGACAGGGATCACATGTAGGCAGAGCAGCAGGCGGGGGCTGGGGGGGCGGGAAGCAGGCTCCCTGCTGAGCAGAGAACCTGATGCGGGGCTCAATCGCAGGATCCTGAGATCATGACCTGAGCTGAAGGCAGAGTCTTTAACCCACTGAGCCACCCAGGTGCCCCTAAACTGATTTTTGTATATTGACTTTGTATCCTGCAAATTTACTAAACTCTTTATTAATTTGAAAGGTTTTCTGGTGGAGTCTATAGGTGTTTTTGTTTGTTTGTTTTTTAAGATTGTTTTTTTTAAATTTATTTGACAGACAGAGATCACAAGTGCAGAGAGGCAGGTCGGGGGTGGGGGAAGCAGGCTCCCTGCTGATCAGAGAACCTGATGTGGGGCTCAATCGCAGGACTCTGGGATCATGACCTGAGCCAAAGGCAGAGGCTTTAACCCACTGAGCCACCCAGACGCCCCTGTAGGGTTTGTATACATAATATTTCATCTGAAAAAAGAGAAAGTTTTACTTCTTCATTTTCAATTTGGGTGTCTTTTAATTCATTTTCTTGCCTAATTGTTCCAGCTAGGACTTTGAGTGCTAAATTGAATAGGAGGGGCAAGAATGGATGTTGATATCTGGTCCCTGATCTTAGAGAAAAAGCTGTTAGCTTTTCACTGTTGACTATGTCAGCTGTCTGCTCATCACATAAGGCCTTTATTATATTGAGGCACATTTCATCTATGCTTAATTTCTTGGGTGATTTTTTCCAGGTTTATTGACATGTAATTGACATATGATATTGTTTAATATCATTAAATTGCAATGTAATGATTTGATACATGAATATAGTGCAAAAGGATTACCATAATAAGGTTAATTGACACATCCTTCAGCTCATATAATTACCATCTTATTGCTGTTATGGTAAGAATACTGAAAGTACTCTCAGCAACTTTCAAGTATAAAACACAGTATTGTTATCTAGGTCACTATGCAATACATACACAAAAGATCTCTTGAAACTATTCATCTTACCACTGAATATTTATACACTTTTGACTAATGTCTTCATATTTCCCCTACTTCTCAGCCCCCAGCAACCATCATTTGACTCTATGTTTCTGTGAATTTGAAGTTTTTAGACTCCACCTAAGAGATCATATATTTCTCTCTTCTATTCTATAGATTGTTTTCCATTTTGTTGATTTAATTACATCAAATTGAAAAGCTTCTTCACAACAAAATACTCAGCAAAATGAAAATGCAACCTAAGGAATGGGAGAAAATATTTTTAAACCACACATCCAATAAGGAGTTAATCCAAAATATATATAAGATATTCATACAACTCAATGCAAAAAAAAAAAAAGAAGAAGAAGAAGAAGAAGAAGAGAGAGAGGAAAGAAAACAAAAAGTCAAAAATCAAAATACTAAATAATCCAATTAAAAATGGCCAAAGTACCCAAAGAGACATTTATCCAAAAAAGATACTCAAAATGGCCAACAAGTACATGAAAAGGCACTCAGCATCACTGATCGTCAGGAAAATGCAAATCAAAGCCACGATGAGATATCACTTCTCACCTATTAGAATGACTATCATCAGAAAGATAAGAAATAAGAAGTGCTGGCAAGAAAGTAGATAAAAGGGTACCACTGTATATTGTTGGTGGAAATGTATATGGATACAGCCATTATGGAAAATATTATGGAGGTTTTTCAAGAAATTAAGAATAAAACTATCAATGTCTTTTCAGCAAAAGACACAAAATCCCTATTCCAAAGAGATATTTGTACACCGTGTTCTTTGCAGCATTATGTACAATGGTCAAGACATGGAAACAACCTAATTTTTGAGCAACAGATAAATGGATAAAGATGTGGTTATATAATCATATATTATGTAATTACAATTTATTTTTACATACACATATATGCATCATATATTAAGTATACATATATATGTGCATATGTATATGTGTAATGTATATGTATAATTACGTATATATTATATATCTGTGGATACATATATCATGTATAATATATGAAGTACATTTAGCAATATTATATATACATAGTAATATTATTCAGCCATAAAGATAAGGATATTCTCCCATTTGTGACAAGGAAGGACATTAAGGACATTATGCTAAGTGAAACAAATTAGGCAGAAAAGACAAATACTATATAACTTCATTTATATGTGGAAAATTGAAAAAATAATCTCATAGAAACAGAGGTCTTTTTGGTGTTTGCCAGAAGTAGAGAGTGTAGATTGGGAATACTGGGAGAAGATGGTCAAAAAGTACAACTTCTAGTTACTAATTAAATAAGTTCTGAGGGTGTACTGTACAACGTGATGACTATAGTTAACAATACTGTACTGTATATTTGAAAGTTGCAAAGATAGGGGATCTTAAAAGTTCTTATCACAAGGAAAACAATTTGTAATTATGGGATGTGATGGATGTTAACTAAACTTCTTGCAATGATCATTCCACAATAAATACATATGTCAGATCATGTTGTAAACTTTAAATTTAAGCAATTGTATGTGTCAGTTACATTCCAATGAAACTGGAAAAAAAGAAAGTTTAAAAAAAGGAAAAAAAAGAGCATAACTAAAAAAATCCTTTAGAGCAAAAATCTTTTAAAATTAAGTTTTTAGAGAAAAAATAAATCTTCATGATAAAGTCATACTTACAGTAGTGTATATAAACATGAAAAAAATAAAATAAAATTAAGATGTTAACAACAACAACAACAAGAAAAGCATCTTGGTTGCTTCCAACTTTTGGCAAGTATAAATAAAGCGACTAAAAACCTCAAAAAAAAAAAGAGAACATGATATATTAAGTGATAATAAGCTTTCATAATTGGCATAATTATTATAAAAAACAAAATTGCTAAATTGCAAATATTTGTGGTTGAGACCACAAAGGTCATAGTGAAGTGTTTTCCCAAATTTCTAAAACAAGAGAAATGAATGAGAATATAAGTCAATATAACAAATCATATCAGATACAGAAAAATCTATTTGCAGGTGATAAATGGCCCCAAGCATTGAAATATATTTGTAAAAATATATTCCATAAGCAGGGCACTTGTCGTGATGAACACTGGATGTTATATGTAAGTGACAAATCACCAAATTCTACTCCTGAAAAAAATATTACACTATATGCTAACTAGAATTTAAAAAGAAGCTTGCAACAAAACAAATAAAAATAAATAATAAATAAATAAATAAATAAATAAATCCAACTCAATGTAAATGTCATAGAGCAGAATTTTAATTTTAAGAGTTATTTATGTTTACTCTAGACTTCAGAAATATCCAGAACTCCTACCATAAGCCCACCATCTCTAAAGGTAGAACAGAGCAACTTCAGGGGAGAAAGGACAGAGAGATTTAAAGCGCACCACTAATTTTTAGGAGTCTGGAAGATTAAAAGGACAAAAGACTGTTCTCCAGATCATGCTCCTCAGCCTGTAGAGTTTGTGTTTTAGCCATAGGTAGAAAAACTGCAACAAAAACAAGTAGTGCTTGGGCACCTGGGAGGATCAGTCAATGAAATATCCAACTCTTGATTTGAACTCAGGTCATAATCTCAGGGTTATGAGATTGAACCCTGGGTTGCACTCTGCACTGGGCATGGAACCTATTTAAGATTCTCTCTCCCTCTGCCCCTCCCCCCTCACTCTTGTGCTCTCACTCTAAAAAAAAAAAAAAAAAAAGAAGAAGAAGAAGAAGAAGAAGTTACATACACATAAGAAGTTCAGTATATATTGATTTAAAAATATGAAACATTAAAAATAAGTCACTAATTATATTGTTACCTGCAGCTTTTAATATCCTTTGTATCTAGGCATAGCAAGCTTGGGGATATTAGCAAGAGCAGGATCAACGGCATAGAGTAGTTTAGTGGGACATTGCGTTTTGATGTTTTCAATGTAAACATAATGTTTTGGATATTATATAATACCTGAACTCACATATTAGTGAGCATTAAAAACAGTAATATCTTGGTGAGATAATAAAACTGTTCTTTTTAACAGAGGGGGATAATAGAAGTGCACAATGTCAATGTAAAAGAAGAGAAAAATGATAGATAACATGATACAACCAAGAGGACCAATCTGAGGAGTAACCAGGAAACATTATGAGGTACTCAAAAAATAAATTTAAAGAAATTCAAGGAAGATCAGCATGGAGCACTGGAGAAAGTGTTTTATAGCTACAGGAAACTTTTTTTTTTTTTAATACTTGTGAGATCTGTGAACTGAATTTTAAGGGAATATACTGACAGCATTTTAACACAGTACTGGGCAAAATGTGGCCTCAAGGACTCAACGGGTTTTAGAAGGATTTCTGTGTGGTAGAGACGTGTGTATTGTGCTTTCATAATCACCATTATCTCTGTTAATTTGAATTATTTCTGAAAGTACAGAAATTGTGTGTCATTTTTTAAGTATTGCATGCATAGCACATGACATATCATGGGTACCTGATAAATACTGGTTGATAATTTCTTTCCAATAAATAAAGTACTTGCCAAATGACACAAATTGCTTGAAAATTACATTTTTCCTTTTAAATTGGCCCTCTGGTTTATCTATAATTCAATCAGTTTAGTTGTAAGTCAATTTTGCTGAGTCTGATCAATTCACAGTTCTAACAAGATCAATTTTGTGAACCCACGAGGTTGACTGTAGTCTTTAGACAATGTTTAAATCACTGATTCTATTCTGGGATATTCTCCTAATATCCATCTTCATTTCCCATGGTAACACATTTATTTTCCTAAAACTTTTCTTCCAAATAATTTCTGGTTTTTAAAATTCATTTTTTTTAAATTGAAGTATCTTGACACACAATGTTAAAAATACAATTTTAAGATGAGATAATTTTGTGTTTGACAAGTTTTGAAAATCTTATAAGTTATTTACCATCAGCTCCTGGATTGAATCATGGCCTTGATTAGTAAATCAATTTATTTAATCAGTTTATTTATTAAAAGATTTAATCTCTTCTTCTGGGAAAAAAGTAAGATATAGAAAATTAAATGATACTAGAACTTACCAAAAAAAAAAAATTGGTCATGTATATAAAATGGATGAAAGCTCTCTCCCTATCTTGTTCTCCATAAAGCAGATTCACTGGGCTGTCAATCACACATTTAGTTACAGGTTAATGATGCAAGTTCCATCAAAACAGTTGAACTGATGTGAATATATAGACACCATCAATAACTGAAAATCATTCAATTTCTAAAAGAAATAGAAGAGGACTCATCTGAATAAACAGAGTTGACATTATATGTGTTCAACAGGATGTACACAACTATTAAGAGAAAATTCTCATTAGCACTTTCATTAAGAAACAAAGAAAAGAAGAACAATTTTGAAAAGTTTGCTTAAAAGAAGACCTTAAGAAAGACTAGGGAAATGTATTTATCTCATTTCAGGTTCTGGAAATAATATTTAAAAGGCTTTTATCTAAACTAATTAAGGAAAGATATTGTTACACACACATGAATTTTATATGATATATTAAAGATTTTATTTATTTATTTATTTGTCAGAAAGAGAGAGAGAACAAGCAGGGGGAGCAGCAGGTAGAGGGAGAAGCCGGCTCCCTGCTGAACAAGGAGACTTATGCAGAACTTGATCCCAGGACCTTGGGATCATGACCTGAGCCAAAGGCAGATGTTCAACTGACTGAGCTACTCAGGCATCCTTATACGACATAATGAAGAGCATTGGACATACAAGGAATTTTGTGTCATTGATGAATATAGTGCATCCTTAATATTTGAAAAAGAGAGGAGAAATAATACTTCACTACCATGTGATTTTTTATTGATTATGTCTGAGTTTGATTACAAACTCTCTAGAGAACCTCTTAATTTGAAATATTTCCTGAATATCTAAATACAACATGTTCAGATCCCATGTATTCTATTCACAATTCTCTACAGGTAGCTCCATTCTAAACTTGCTTCATTTGAAATGATTTTCTGCTTGAAAAAATATGCTGTAGAAAGTAGCAAGAACAACCCAAGCAACACTGACTGAAAAACAACACAGCAGGCTCCTCCCCAGAAATCCAGCCAAAATAATGAGAGGACAACCATCACAGGGTCCCCATAAAACTGTAAAACCCCAATATCAGGGAAAACAATATACTAAGCTCCTGGTATTGCCATAAAACCCCTATATTTCATAGATTCAACTTCTATTTTTAATTTATTCCCACTATTCTTGTTCTTTTTAAATTTTTTAATCTACTCTCCATTACAACTAGAGGTTTAATACAACATATTCCATAATAACCTTTTAACTTGAACTTTTTTCATGCATATGTGTTTTTCTTTTTCTTTTCTATTTTTTAATATACATATAGATATAAGCTTCAAGGTAATCCTCTTTCCCTAATCAATACTACCCCTATATATAAGCCAGTTTTAATTTCCCTTTATCTCTGGAAAGTTGAGTCCTTTAACGAAGATATCAAGATACACCCAAGAAGAATAAAAATAACCTTCCTCACCCACATTGAGGATTTATAACCAACCCTCCCACAATGGTTCTGTATATTTGTTTTTGTTCTGGTATTATACAAATCTTGGGGTTCATTTTGGCTAGGTTCTTTTTTTTTTCCCCTTGTCATTTACTTTTGTCAGTCTTTTTTGTTTCTCTGTTTTTGTTTGTATTCCTTATAAATCTTACCTTTGGGACCCATTCTGGTTAGGTCTTCTCTTTTTTTCCTCTCTCTCTTTCTCTTTTTCTTTTTTCTTTCTTCTTGGTGGTGACTTCTGATTTCTCAGAAGCATTCCAGGGTGCACCTTGCCTGGATCACAGTTGATATCTTCAGCTATACATCTCCTCAACCACCTCTCACCAAAATGACTAGGTGGAAGAACACCCAACAGAGGAAAATTCAGAGACTGTGCCCTCTCCATCAGAACTAATGGAAATGGACATAAACTGTATGCTGGAAAGGGAATTCAGGATAACAATTATCCAGGCAATGGATAGGTTGGAGGAAACCATTATAGACTCTATAAGGACAGAAGTGAAAACTGCCTAGGGAGAAGTTTAAAATGTTATCAATGAGATCCAATCTAATCTATATACTCTGACAGCTAGGGTAACTGAGGCAGAAGATAGAACTAGTGATCTAGAGGACAAACTGATAGAGAAAAAGATCAGAAGGATGTATGGAAGAAATAGCTTAGAAGCCATGAAAACAGAATTAGGGAAAAAAATGATGCCATGAAATGTTCCAACATCAGAATTGTTGGGGTCCCTGAGAAGTGGAGAAAGAGAGAAGACTAGAAGATATAATTGAACAAATTCTGTATGAAAATTTTCCCAGTCTGGGGAATGGGATCAACATTCATGTTTGAGGTATAAAGAACACCCCCCCAAGATCAATGAATCTAGAAAGACCTTAAGACACTTGATTGTGAGACTGATGAACCATAGTTTTAGACAAGAGCTTCTGGGGGCAGTTAGGGGGAAGATTCCTTATGTAAGAGAAAGTCTAGCAGAATAACGTCCGACCTATCCACAGAAACCTGGCAAGTCAGAAAGGGCTGGCAAGACATATTCAGGGCACAGAATGAGAAGAAGCTGCAGCCAAGAATACTTTATCCAACAAGGTTGATGTTCAGAATGGAAGGAGAGATAAAGAGCTCCCAAGACCTGCAAGGTTAAAAGAGTATGTGACCACCAAGCCAGCACTACAAGAAATATTAAGGAGGTTTCAATAAAAGAAGAAAGAACCCAAGAGTGATATAAAACAGAGATTTACAGAGATAATCTATAGAAACAAGGACTTCACAGGCAACATGATATCAATAAAAACGTATCTTTCAATTATCACTCTCAATGTGAATGGCCTAAATGCTTCCATAAAATGGCACAGGGTTGCAGATTGGATAAAATGACAGGATCTATCCATATGCTGTCTACAAGAGACCCATTTGGAACCTAAAGATACATCCAGACTGAAAGTGAAGGGATGGAGAAGCATCTTTCATGCCAATGAGCCTCAAAAAAAAGATTCTCATATCAGATAAATTAGATTTTAAACTAAAGACTGTAGTCAGAGATAAAGAAGTACACCACATCGTTCCTAAAGGGTCTATCCACCAAGAAGATCTAACAATTGTAAGTATTTATGATCCCATTACAGAAGCAGCCAACTACATAAGACAATTGTTAATCAAGATAAAGAGTCATACTGATACAAATACATTAACAGTAGAGGATCTTAACACACCACTTTCAGTAATAGACAGATCATCCAAGCAGAAAATCAATAAAGAAACAAGAGCACTGAATGACAGTGGACCAGATAGACCTTATAGATATGTACAGAACATTCCACCCTAAAACAACAGAATACTCATTCTTCTCAAGCGCATATAGAAATTTCTCCAGAATAGACCACATACTGGGTCACAAATCAGGGCTCAACTGAAACCATAAGATTGAGATTATTCCCTGCGTATTCTCAGACCACAGTGCTTTGAAACTGGAAGTTAACCACAAGAAAAAGTTTGGAAGGAATTCAAACACTTGGAAGCTAAAGACCACCCTGCTTAAGGATGTTTGGATCAACCAGAAAATCAAAGAGTAACTTAAACAATTCATGGAAACCAATGAGAATGAAGACACATCTGTCCAAAACCTATGAGATATAGCAAAGGTGGTCCTAAGGAGGAAATACATAGCCATCCAAACCTCACTTTTAAAAAATAAATAAATAAATAAATAAACAAACAAACAAAAAAACCCCTAAAAAATCCAGAATACACCAGTTCTCTTTACACCTTAAAAACAGGAGAATCAACAAATTAAGCCAACTCCACACACAAGAAGGGAAATAATCAAGATTGGAGCAGAGATCAATGAGATACAAACTAGAGATACAATAGAACCCATCAACGAAACTAGAAGCTAGTTTTTGAAAGAATCAATTAGATCAATAAACCACTGGCCAAACTAATCCAAAAGAAAAGAGAGAGGAACCAAATTAATAAAATTATGAATGAAAAGGCAGAGCTCATGACTAACACTAAGGAAATAGAAACAATCATCAGAAATTATTATCAAAGTAAAATGCCAATAAGTTTAAGCAACCTAGATAAAATGGGTGCATTCCTGGAAACCTATAAACTTCCAAAACTGAATCAAGAAGAAACTGACAACCTGAATTAACCAATATCTAGTAACGAGATTGAAGCAGTGTTCAAAAACCTCCCAAAAAACAAGAGCCCAGGACCTGATGGATTCCCTGGAGAATTCTACCAAACATTCAAAGAAGAAATAATACATATTCTCCTGAAGCTGTTTCAAAAAATAGAAACAGAAAGAAAACTTCCAGACTCTTTCTATGAAGCCAGCATTACCCTGATCCCCACACCAGGCAAAGACCCCACCAAAAAGGAGAATTTCAGACCAATATGGATGCTAAGATTCTCAACAAGGTCCTAGCTAATAGGATCCAACAGTACATTAAAAAGATTATCCACCATGACCAGGTGGGATTTATCCATGGGATGCAAGGGTGGTTCAACATTCACAAATCAATCAATGTGATGGAACAGATCAATAAGAGAAGAGAGAAGAATCACATGGTCCTCTCAATTGATGCAGAAAAAGCATTTGACAAAATCCAGGATCTGTTCCTGATTAAAATGCTTCAAAGTATAGAGATAGAGGGAACATCCCTCAACTTCATAAAATATATCTGTGAAAAACCCACAGTGAATATCATCCTTAATGGGGAAAAGCTGAAAGCCTTCCCTTTCAGATCAGGAACACGACAAGGATGCCTACTGTTGCCACTCTTGTTCAACATAATACTAGAAGTCCTAGCAACAGCATCAGACAACAAAGAGAAATAAAAGGTATTCAAATTGGCAATGAAGAAGTCAAACTCTCTCTCTTCGCAGATGACATGATAATTTCTCTGGAAAACCCAAAAGACTCCACCCCCAAACTACTAGAACTCATACAGCAATTCAGTAATGTGGCAGGATACAAAATCAATGTACAGAAATCAATTGCTTTCTTATACACTAACAATGAAAATGTGGAAGGTCAGTGAAAAGAGACTAGAACCGAATAAATTGTAGCCACAATATATTCTGGGATTTATAGTTTTCATTTACTTTTTTAAATCAAGCGACAGAACACAAAATTGCAGACTCGTTCATATTATTCAGAAATGAAATCCAATTCTGAACATTTATAATGGGAGAAAAAATAGATGCTTCTTTAGGGGACTTAATTCATATACTAAATAGATATCTTGAAAAATACCAGAGAATTTGCTGTGTATACTTACTGGCCTACAAGAAATTGTCAGTAAGAAGGATTCTTAAAGCTAACATATATTTAGGAGGAGAGGAAAAGATAATCCATATGTCTATTTATGGAAAACATCAGGCCTGAATAGTTCTCTCATTCACAGATGGATAAACAGGCTAATGAAAAATGAAATCAGAATGGGTATTATGGTATGATCCTACAACATAAAGAAAAGAAAATGTACCTTTGACATTCTCAAACACAGCTGTTGTATTTTGAAATAGATTTAGTATTGAACACAGATTAAATATTAGAAAGTATGGGCTTTCCTTATTTATTAAATTTGAGAAGAATGGATTATATGAGATGTGAGAGAGTAAAAGTGATAATAAAACACAGCTAAAATAAAAGAGAAGCTGATTGAGAATCAGGAAAAAAATAAAAACAAGACAAAAAAATGAAGGACGTATTTTAAAAAACTAAAAATAGTTTTAGAATAGGTATTAGTGTCATTAGAAGTTAAACTAGAAAAAATACAGAAAAAAATAATTGTGGTGTAAAAGATACACTTTTCCAGGATTTAGAGAAAAAACAAAGAGATTAAAACAATCAGTGAGAAGATGACAGAAACAGATGCCAAAGAAATAGAGATATAACAAACATTATGTATATTATTGATTTTAGAAGACCAAGGAAAATGGAATTGAAGAAGTTTAAATACAATAGGAAAATAACCCTAAGCTGAAGCAATATCATATTGCATGATTTAAATACTTTCTTGTCTGTCCACCAAGAAAAAAAATCAATAGTCCAATACAAACACATACACACAGAACTCAACGTAATTTTTGCATTTTGATGATTGTACTATCTAGGCAACAAGTATCAGATTTGCTCTAAAACTAAACAACTATTCAGTGTGGAATAGCCCAAGATGCCTTATGTTGGGGATCACGTGTTGATTAAGAAGGATGTATGCATAGCTGCAAAATATCTTTTATACCCCTTGTCATGCCTCCAACATAATTTAATAAAATGTTTAATGATGTCAACCTCTTATCTAAAAAGAAATTTCTCATGGAAGTGGTAACACTTGCATTTGTTCCAAATAAATTGGGAAAAAGGAATCAGTTCACATCTCAAAAGAAAAAAGGATACAAAAATCATGCCATGATTACAGAACACAGTAAACTGGAAAGTAGCAACATTTTAGATCCATGACACAAAATATCCTTTAAGATTGGACACTGGTTTGGGGAAATCAGAGGAGGAGATGGACCATGAGAGACTGTGGACTCTGAGAAACAAACTGAGGGTTTTGGAAGTAAGGAAGGTGGGATGGGTGAGCCTGGTGTTGGGTATTAAGGAGGGCACGTATTGCATGGAGCACTGCGTGTGGTGCATAAACAATGAATCTTGGAACACTGAAAAAATAAAATTAAATTAAAAAACAATTGGACACTGGTGAAAAGAAACAAATGATTCTAAGCCAGAAAACACAGATAAAGCTCTGAAGACAGAGACAATTCTCTGATTATGCATTAAGGGTCAATGTAAAAGATCATTATTACAGTTATTGTGTGTTGTTTATTCTAAAGTTAGATATAGGAAGACAATTAGTACATCATTGAAAGCCAATAATCACTGAGAAATTTCTGAAATTGTCATTAGTAATTATCAGTGATCAAAATAAATATTTACCAGACTACCTATATCTCATGGGGTTGGAGTATCATTAATGGAATTTGATAAAATATTATAAAAATACTTCATAATAGAGTTCTTTGTTGAACAAATGCAACACTGTAGCAAATTAAAAGTTTCTTTTGTGGGACATCTGGGTGGCTCAATCCATGAAGTGTCTGCCTTTGGCTCAGATCATGATCCCAAGGTTTGGGGATCAAGACCCTTTTGGGGCTCCTTGCTCAGCAAGGACTCTGCTTCTCCCTCTGTCTGCCACTCCCCCGGCTTGTGCTCTCTCTCTGACAAATAAATAAATAAAATCTTTTTAAAAAGAGTTTCTTTTGTAATGAAACCTATTCAGCATTATGTTATTTGATCTTTTTTTGGCATTCACTCATTAACATTTGGTAGATCAATGTTCATTGAATATCAGTGTTAGTAAAAGCTAAGAGTAGTATACAGATCAGAAGATAAATAGTAATGGAAACTTTTAGGAAAAATGAAGTGTTTTGGAAGAGTTTGAAAAGGATTGTTTTTATTTCTTTTTTAAACACTTGGTAGAATTTATCAGTGAAGCTATCTGCTCCTGAACTCTTCTCTGTTGGCAAGTTTTTGGTTGTTGATTCAGTCTAGTACTCTTTACTGATATCTTCAGATTTTCTGTTTCTTTCTGATTTGGTTTTGGTAGATTTTATGTTTCTAGGATTTTTTTTCATTTATTCTAATTTGTCTGCTTTGTTAGTATATAGTTATTCATAGTAGTCTCTTATGATACTTTATATTTCTGTGAGATCAGTTATTGATCTGGGTTCTTTCTCCTTTTTTTCTTGGTTAGTCTAGCTAAAGGATTGTCAACTTTTTATTTCTTTTTAAAGAATGAACTCAGTTTTGTGAATCTTTTCTATGGCTTTCCCATTGTCTCTCCTATTTCTATCTGCCCAAATACTCATTGTTTCCTTCTTTCTGCTAAATTTGGGATTAGTGTGTTCTCTAGTTCTTTTAGTTGGTAAGTGAGGTTGTTTATTGGAGATCTTTCTATTTTCTTAAAGTCTGAATTTATAGCTATAAACTTTCCTCTTAGAACAGTTTTGCTGCATAGGATCAGTTTTGGAACATTTTGTTTTCATATTTGTTTGTCTCAAGATATTTATTTCCCTTTGCATTTCTTTTTTGAAGTGTTAGTTGTTTAGTAGTGTGTTGTGTGATTTCCATGTGTGGATGTTCCAGGTTTCTCCTGTTATTGACTTCTAGCTTCATACTATTGTGGTCATTCAAGACACTTGATATAATTTCAATCTTTTAAAATTTGCTTAAATTTGTTCTGTGGTCTAAAATATCATCTATCCTTGGGGCACCTGTGTGGTTCAATGGTTTAAAGCCTCTGTCTTCAGCTCAGGTCATGATCCCAGGGTCCTGGGATCGAGCCCCGCATCAGGCTCTCTGCTTGGCAGGGAGCCTGCTTCCTTTCCTCTCTCTCTGCCTGCTTCTCTGCCTACTTGTGATCTCTGTCTGTCAAATAAAGAAAACCTTTCAAAAAAAAAATATGATCTATCCTTGAAAATGTTATGTGTTCTTGAGAAGAATGTATATTAAGCTGTCATTGGATAGAATGTTTGGTATATGTCTATTAGGTCCAGTTGGTTTATAGTATTGTTCAAATCTACTGTTTCCTTGTTGATTCTCAGGAAAATTTTTTTAAATTAATTTATTTATCTGAGGAGGCAGGTAACATGTATGTGCATACATAGCAGGGAGGGGCAGAGGCAAAGGGAGAGGGAGAAAAACAAGACTCCCCATGGAGCCTGATGCAGGGCTCAATCTTATGATCCTGAGATCATGACCTGAGCCAACATCGGGAGTCAGATGCTTAACTGACCAAGCCACCCAGGTGCCCCTCTGTCTTGATAATTTATCCAGTGTTGAGAGTGGAATTTTAAAGTCACCAACTATTAAGGTATTTCTGTTTACTTCTTCTTTTAATTCTGTTAGTATTTGTTTTATATATTTACATGGTTTAATGTTGGGTGTATATTTTCAATTGTTAAATCTTCTTGAAGGATCATGATATAATAACCTCCAATATCTTTTTTTCTTTTTTACCATTTTAGCTATTTTGCCTGATATAAGTGCAGTCATCCCTGCTTTTTTTTTTTTTTGATTACCATTTGCTTGAAATATCTTTCCTTTCACTCTCAGTGTAGCTATAAATTGAGTATCTTATTGGCAGCATATTATTAGATCTTTTTATTATCATTTTATACATTCAGCCATTTTTTGGTCTTTCAATTGGAGAATCTACTCCATTTATATTTAAAGTAATTATTGATAGGTAAGGACTTACCATTGTCATTTTGTTATTTTCTGTTTTGTGGGTACATTATTTCTTGCTTCTTGCTCTCTTCTTTTGTGATTATATATGAATATATACAGATATATACACACATATATATTTTTTTTTTCTGGGTAGCAATATGAATTGACTCCTTTACCATAATCTTTTGTGTAACTACTACTGGTTTTTTCCTTTGTGGTTATCTTGATGCTGCATAACATATTTTGTATTCATAGTGCCCAAAATCTGATATCAACTTAACTTCTATAGCATTCCTAAACTTTATACTTTCACTCCCACCCCCTCACATTTTAGGTTATTGATATTACTGTTTACATATTTTTCCCAAGTGCATTCAATAACACAATTATTATAGCTATGGTTCTTTTTAATTTACTTTGCTTTTAAACTAGATTTGTAAGTGAATTATGCACCATTGCAATAGTAGAGAATCTGACTTTGACTGTATATTTACCATTAAGTAAATATATTCATTTGCCAGTTTGTTTTACGTGTACATTCATATGTTTTACAATGTTCATTAGCATCTTTTTATTTCTGTTTGAGGAACTCTCTTCAACATTTCTTCTAAAGCAGGTCTAGACATGATGGACTCCTTCAGTTTTTGTTCATTTAGGGAAGTCTTTATCTCTTCATTTCTGAAGGGCAGCTTTACCAAGTATAGTATTCTTGATAGATAGTTTTATTTCTTCCAATTTTTAAAATAAATCATCCTGTTCCCTCCGAGATTGTCAAGTTTCTGTTAAGAAATCCTCCTCTGGTTTTATGGGGCTTCCCTTGTATGTGATATGTCATTTTTTTCCTTTGTTACTTTCAAAATTTTCTTTTTGTCCTTAACTGCTGACAATTTAACTCTAGTGAATTTCAGTGTCATCCTTTTTGGATTCAACCTATTTGTGTTTCTGGGTGAATCAGTTGGTAATGCCCTTGGACAGATGGGGCTTGCCATTTGGGTCTATTTTTGGGTAAGGCCACTACCCAACTCTGAGACTAGGGGGTGTGCTTCTGGCTGGGAACAACTGGGTAGGACACTGCCTTAGATCACTACCTAATCATGGTACTGGAATGGGCTCTGCAGTCACCTGGATTCTCCAGTCTGGCTTCCTAGTTAGGTTGGACAGAGTAGTCCTACACTTGGCACCACACAGGGCTGAAAATTAGCTTCATTGCCTGGAGGGACAGTGGAACAGACCCCAACACTGGCAAAACTCCTTATTTGGGGACACGAATTTGGTAGATCTGTACACAAAATTCCTTGACTGGACAGTGCCATGGTGTCTGTCCTGAAAACAGGCAGAGCCACTGGCTAAGCTCTCTGCTCAAATATTGCTGTGTTACATGGCTTTCTGGGTGCTCTGACCAGGTTTCCTGGTTGGAGAGGGCCAAGGGCTAAATTTAGCAGTAAGCAGGAATATGAATTAGCTTCCATGCCTAAGCAGAGCTGCAGAACACACTACAAGGTCAGAAGGCTTATTTGGGGTCCCAAATCAAGCAGAATTGTGCACCAAGTTCCACGGCCAGTGAGAAGAGATATGGCTTGGCTTTACAGATATGTACATTCACTGGTTAGTATTTCTATTTGGATAATACTCAGTCTGCAGAGATGCAAGTGCTGGTTGCTGTATGTCCCACCCCCCCTTTTCCATAATATTGGATCTCCAGTGGTTAAGCCCTACAGATTGATCACAGTTGAATCCCCATGTAGTAATACCTAAGTGAGCCTTCTGTAAAGTGACCCACATGCTGGGGGAGCTGAATGTCCACCTTGGACCCCTTATTCCCACTGGAAAAAAAAGTAGCCCCACCTGGGCCCTCTCAGTTGCAGTGCTATGCCAGCCAAGGGGAGAGATGATGGTCAGAGTGAAGCTGCTCCTCTCACCCTTGTAATGCTTTTTTGATCTCTGTCATGCAGCGGGTGCTCCAGCCTCATCCCTGAGGTCTAGGATTTTCACAATGATGTCTTGTCTGTGGATAGTTCCTAGGTGGTCTTCTTGTGGGGAGGACTGAAGTCAGGATCAATGTACAGTGCCATCTTAAACATACCACCCTCTAGGATATTGTATTCTAATAATGTATTTTTACTTTGAACTCAGGGTATCTTGGTACAGACAACAAATAACATTGCCACAGCAGTTGAAATAATACTGGTCCTCAAATAGTAAGATGAGGCTTCTGGTTCCAAGATTATCATTTACTAACCATGGAGGACTTGGGAAATCTATGTAATTCTCTGAAATCAGTTTTTCTTCTGTGTTAAGTGAAGAGTGGTAATGGTTGGCCTTTCTATAGCCCACTGTTGTTCAGCTAATGATGACAATAAGGGATATCATAGTAATCTGAAAGATTATAAAGACTGTTCAAATTTGTAATGATTATATTTACCAATAAACACATTTATTGAAGGTTGCTCTTACTTTTTCTACATTAATATAAAATAATGTATTGATCTTGGGAAATAGTAAGACATGATAATAAGAAGAATATAATCTATTTTATTAGCACTGAACAGATCTTTATGGCCTGAAGAATATGAATAAATAGGATAGTAGGGGGTCTATCTATTCATGTATAAATTTTTCCTTTCTTTAGTCTCTTTATTCTAGCCTTTGCTGACTTCAGAATAAGTATGCAAATAAGGAATAGAAAATGAGTAGTTAATAAGCATTTATGAATATGTATTTATTCATTAATGTGTTCATGAATGAATAAGCATTTAATGCTTATGTAAAAAATATTTAAGATAGTATTCTGTTTACTATAAAGCAATATTCTAAAGTTAGTTATTTTTTAATCTATATTTTTTTTCTATTTGTTCTGTGATGTATTCATTCAATCTTTAAAAAAAGAAATACTGCATGTCTGTAAATTTTCAGGCTGTGAGATGTGAGCGACACTGGCAAGATCTTCTTGATTTTCAAATAGGAAAATTTAGAATATAAGACTATCAGAACCAATCAATGCCCACAGAAAACACTCAACTGCACAGAATAGCTTTTTAGTATCCATCTACATAGAAGTTTGGTTTTTTTTTTTTTAAAGATTTTATTTATTTATTTGACAGACAGAGATCACAAGCAGACAGAGAGGCAGACAGAGAGAGAGGAGGAAGCAGGCTTCCTGCGAGCAAAGAGCCCGATGTGGGACTCAATCCCAGGACCCTGAGATCATGACCTGAGCCGAAGGCAGAGGTTTTAACCCACTGAGCCACCCAGGCATCCCAGAAGTTTGGTTTTTTGAAGTGTTTCCACAACATAACAAATAATACATTTTGATTAATGAATTTACAAATATATAAGTAAATGAATGAGTACACGAATGAAGAAAAACATGAAAAAATTCTATTATAGCCTTTCTTCTTGATTTGAGCTTTTTTTTTTTTTCTTTTTAAACTTAAGGCAGCAAACAATACTACTTAATCTCAAGTATTAAAGTATTTTAAATACACATTCTTGGTCTCTTAACAAAACTTGTGCTTAAATTCTGATTAGTAACTGATGGATCAAGAATTGACTCTGGGCTTTAAACATGACAATGATAAATTGGTCAAATCAATAATCTATTGGTATAGCCATATTCAGTGAGAGGATTCAGTTATTTTTATAAGCAATGAATCAAAAACACTATTACTTTTTTAATGTCTAAAATGTGGGCCTTTGAGCAGACACACAACATCCATGTGTTTTACACGATGGCATTAGCTGTAACAGTCATTTATCTTGTAGAGAAATAGACCTTCCATTATGTGCAACAAAATATGGAGCAGCTGCTTCAACAGATATCTTAGTTGTCAAATATGACAGTTCATGTGTAGAAAAGTTATATTCTAACACAAAGCAGAGGCCAAAAAAATGCTTAAAATATAGAATTAAAATTAGGTACAAGAGGATTTCTTCAGCTGAGAATGCCAACTATGCAGCATACATGCTTATGCCAGTAAATATACACTGGCCCACAACATTTTCATTTGTTTCCTTTCAGTATTTGAAGTCTGTAATAGAAAATACCACTTAATTTGTAAATTCTATCGAAATTGATATTCTGTATTTAAATACAGTCTTTCCCATATCCACATCTCAGCAATACATACAAATTGGCAAATCTGTTGTATCTTAATTTGAAACTACAGTAAATCCTTAGTCTTTATAATTTACTAATATGTGATATTAGGTGATGAAGCAAGTTTACTTTGGGATTCTCCTTAAATAATGAGTACTTGACAAGAGAATTCCAAACTCTTTTTAAGGCTCTGGAAGGAACTCTTTTACTATATATACATAATAATTATATATAAAATCCCCACTTAAATTTCAGGTTTAATCGGTTATAATATGTTGGTCTCTTAGTCTTGGCACTTGATTGATGGTATAGAACTATGATAATTATGTCCCTTTTTGTGCATCTGGTAAATTTTTAAGATCTAATGCATAGAACAGAACTTTTTCCTCAAATATTAAACCTGGATATGTCATCATGAAGTGTCTAGGACTTGTTCTCCTTGCAAGATAACAGGTCTGCTTATCTTCTGAGGTTGCTTGCTATATAAACATCCTTGGAATTCCAGTCTGTAATAAAAGCTGTTGGTGACTGTTCACAAGATATGCAAAAATGTTAGACCCATGAAGAATTATCTTCCAACAAAACTTTTATCTTTTGCATACTAAAGTTTAATCTACTTACAGATTTAGAACATTTGGACAGTTATTTGTAGCAATCATTTATTGCTGCAATGATATAGAGTAGCCATCATTTTATTATGTTTTAACTTATTATTATCATTATGTGGGGAGAGGAAGAGAGACACAGGGAGAAAAAGAAAGAATCCTAAGCAAGCTCCATGCCCAGTGTAGAGCCCGATGCAGGGCTCAGTCCCGCGGCCCCTCAGATCATGAACTGAGTTGAAATCAAGAGCTGTATGCTCAACCAACTGAACCACCCAGGCACCCCAAGAGCAGCAATCATTTTAAACTCAGCATCTTAAAATAGCAGGTGTTTACTGCTTGCTCTTGTGTCTACAAGGCAACTGCTGCACTTTGACCGATCTAGGCTGGCTTCGTTGCATGGCTCTGCTTTATGCTGTGAATCAGGGTTAAATTCTTTTCTATATGCCTTAGTCTGAGTCCCACAGTGAAGTAACAGCAATTGTCTGGGGCGTGTTTTTCCCATTATCAATGGCCAAAACCCAAAGGCTGCCCAAATCTTTGGAGTGCACTTTGATCCTTTGCTCACATCCTTTCTCTCATACTGTTATCCAAAGCAAGTCACATGGCCAATCCCAGAACCCCTTAGGCAGGAAAATATCTTTTTCTCCAAAACAGAAAGGAAGTTGAGAAGCTGTTTGTTGTACAATATTCTGATCAACTCCAACATTATTTAAAGTAGTTTCTTATTCTCAGTTTATATGGTTTAACTTTTTATCTGCTAATTATCTATGGCAATTATAGAAAGGAATACTCAAAAGTTTGATGAAGCTCGATGACTGCCTGAATTAGGAACCAATCATGCTTGGCGTAATTCATATGAGTAGTAATCGTGTAGATGATTTTGTAGTTTTGAAATATTTTACATATAAACGTTCACGGACTGCCCCAAACAACAATGGAGGTGGGAGAAATGACATTGATAGCCCTCATTTTTCCAGCTAGGATACTAAGGTTTGAGAGATTATAGATCAGGGCCAAACCAGGAAAACCTGAGGCTCAAACTCTCATATTCAGGACCACACTGAATAAGCAACCATAAAGAATTGAGCATCATGTCATTAATTAAAACATGTGTCTTATGTTAAAACAATGTGTTCAACTCTAAGACACTTTATTAATCTGGTTGGTTAAGTATGGAAGAAGTATTCTTTTGTAAAAAAAAATCTGGAGCTCAGAATACATCATAGCTTTTTATTGACCTTACACTGATTTATTAATGTTTTGTATGAGTCAAATGACTTTAGGGTATTTTGGTTTTTTGTTTCAAGTTTTTATTTAAATTCTAGTTAGTTGACAGATGGTGTAATATTGGTTTCAGGAGCAGAATTTAGTGATTCATCAGTTACATCTAACACCCAGTGCTCATCACAAGTGCCCTCCTTAATACTTCAGGGTATTTTTATCTTAATTTAGTTTTAATTGTCATTGTTCCCTGTATTTATTTACTTATTTTTAATGTGTCATTGAATCTCTTTATAAATCAAATGTAACAGAGATGCTTTCACAAAGAGAGATTGCATGAAAATCTGAGCTTCAAAAAAGTTCGTGCAATTAAACTTTAAACCCAATGATAATGTCAATTGCCTGCAACTTACCTTGCCTTCTACAATGTCCTGGAATCCCTAACACTCACCATGCATAAGCCTCATCACAAAACAGTAATTTATTCTGTGTAGTTTTGTGCAGTAAAGCTTTTAATGGATGCAGAATTGTGAAATACAACATAAATGCATATCTATTTCTATTTCTCTGAATATACGTATAATTCAAATTATAATATAGGATAGCTTTTTCTTATTAAGGGGAGGAGCACTATATTTTTTGTTAAGTAATCTCTAATTTTTTCTAAATTTTCATTATGATAGATTTATGCCCTATCCACACCCTGCCCCCCAGGTTTTTTTTTTCTTTTTTTCTTTTTTGTCTACAGCTATTGTCGAATCTTTATTTTCCTTTGTTTTGCATTTTAAAGTGCTTCATTAGGTTTGAAGATTTTTTCATTATGTTTTATTAAGCTCATTAAGCTGAGAGACTAAGTGCCATTTGACACACACAAAAAGAATAAAAGACAGAAAAATACTTTACTGAGAGAGCAGAAAACCTATTATCATTTCTGTCCATGCAATAATTTTAGATTTTTTATAGTGAAACAGAAATTAAAATTATATATGAAGAGTCTAAATAATTTGTCTATTTGACTAAATAATTTTCAAAAAAAATGTTTAATTTGATTGATTTAGCCAAGCACATGACGTGTTTCATTTTTATATTCTTTTTTAAAATTATGTTTTCCCTAGTATCAGATAGGTACCTTTGATCTGGACAACCAGGAGTGGTGACTACACAATTCAGTCTCATTTGGACACTTTATGCCATTTGGATGGAATTCCAATCCATATGAATCATCTCATTCATCTGTTGAAGCTATGTAAATACTGTGTATATTCTCTTCCTTCTCCTGTCCACTTTTTTCAACACTGCCTCTGAATTCAGGAATGTTATGCTTCCTATTTTATCTAATGAATCTAAGACATTTTTCTATGAATTACAATAAGTACTAACTCTATACTTATTTCTAAAATTTGAATTTCTCTCAAAAAACTAATGTCTATCTGCATTTCTCAAATTTTTTTATTTTAAACATTAGTATTTATTGATTTTCTGTGCAACTTAAACTTTAATTTTAGAGAAAAAAAAGTATACATGAAGTCAGAAAAAGACCAGATTAAATCTTTTAATGACTATATATCATTCTAATAAAGTGACATGCATGGAATGCTTGATTAATTTAGATCCAGAGGACCCATTTCATTCTGAGCTACAGAACCGTGGATGTTTCTGTTTGGTTCTGGATCATCAGACTTTGAAGTGCCTTTGGGATAATGGCCTAATTCTGAGCTCAAACAGATTTGACATACCATCAGAGTCTGGGAAAATGCAATTGTTTCTCACAAGACAACTCCTTTAGGGAAAAAAAAAGTATATATTCCTATATATAGATATATGTATATGTACATATACATATATCTATATATACTGTAATTGGAAAACCTGAAACAAAGTTTGAGTCTTAACTTTTTATTTGAAAAAAGTTATTAAAAAATGCTCAGGAACTAGCTGATATCAAAACCCAAAGCAGAATGGCATTGCTTTATTAGTTATAAATCTCTTAAAACATTATTACAATGCAATGTATGTTTGTCTTAACTTAAATGTTTAATAAATTTTAGGGGCACCTGGGTGGCTCAGTTGGTTCAGCCTCTGCCTTTGGCTCTGATCATGATCTCAGGGTCCTGGGTTCCAACCCAATGTCCTGATCCCTGCTCTGCTTCTTCCTCTGCCTCTGCCCCTCCCCCAACTCGTGCACTCTCTTTCTAAAATAAATAAATAAAATCTTAAAAACAAGTATTAAAAAATGTTCAATGCTTTTTAGAATATGTAAATTTAGAATACAGCTTATGCAAATTACTGTAGTTTATCCTACTTTTAAATTCTCAAAAATTTGTGACTTACATTAACTTTTGAAAAAAGTATTATACAATTTATTACCAGCTCCATATCCATATGTTTTCAAAGACCTGAAATCATGAAAAAAAAAAGTAGATTAATTTCCTTTCACTGTCCACATCACCAACATTTTTACGAGATAGGCCTTACTGCCCATCACCAACATTTTTAAAAGGAATACATAGAAAACTTTTAACTGGTGAATAAATGTTAAAATATAACTCAAAATATATCTAGCTATTTATCCATCATATAAATAAATTACTTAGACTGCAAAAAAAGTATAACAATAATTTAATAGTTTTACCTTAATAATATTTAAAAGAAACTAAACTCATGCACTGGAACATATGGTGGTTATGTCGTATCTGTCTATAGATTGTTAGTAAAAATCGTCTGGTCAGGATGACTGAACAAACACAGGAAGTCCCACCACACTCTCCACTTATATAGAAAGGCAGGACACAATCAATAAATATACTTTTGGAAGATTTAATGCAAGAAAGAAAATTTCTGGATATCAAAAATTAATAGCTGGCCCACAGCATTATTATCAGAAGGTGTCATGTTTTATCCAGCAGGAACAAATATCAGATGTACTGTTGATAGCTGTGATGACTACCATAGAAACTGGAGTCTAGGTCACAGGAATTGAGCTGAGGTCAAGCATTTGGGTAGGAGCCAGAAGGGATCTACTATACTCATGAAAGAAAACTTGAAAATAGCTGCCTATTATCCTACTATCGTTGCAAGAGGTTAGTCAGTCTGTGGGTAGAAAAGGATTTACCTGTGAGAAATTAAAACCCCAGACTGTGTCTCAAAAAGTTGAGGTAAACATGAGAAAATTAATATCATCACAAGGTGTGGAGGGACCAAAGAAAAACATACAATCAAGAAGAAAAAGAGATAATGAAGTAAAATAAAAGATATAAGCAATGCTTATATTGAAAATATTCCAGCAGGTTTAAAATTTAAAAAGATAAAAAATAAGAAAATAAAAATATAGAATTGGCAATATAGAATTGCTGAATATTTCAATGATAAACCTAGAATAGGAAAGAAAATATTTTGAAAGTTGAAAAATACAATATACTATCAAAACATTGGGAAAGGTAGATAACTAAGGAACTAATTTGTATAAATATTAAAATATTTAGTTTAATTTAAAACTGTTATTTAGTTTGTATTCATATATTAATTCATCATTCATTTATTCTATGTGTATAATACATACAGTTATTAATAGATGTGGCTGGAATTAATAAAATAAAATTTTCTTCTGATTTATGTACAAATCTTTAAAATAAAAAAAAACCTAAGTTATGGTATAAAATAGAGTAGATATTATACACATATTTTAACATTACTTCCAAAACTCTATTTTTCTTATATTTAAATATATTAGCAATCTAAATTGTATTTTTATGTAATGTAAGGAGAAAGTCAACTTTTATTCCAGGAGGGCCAATATTTTTTTTTTTAAAGCAAATATAATTTTCTCATTGAATTATAAAGAAAACTTTTGTTACATATCAAATTCACAAATATATTCAGAAACTTATAACTGGTAGTATAAAAAAACCTAGAAAATTCAGAAGATAAAGGAAAACAGAATTTGTACATATTTTTAATCATTATGTGCAACAATTTTAAAAAACATGGAAATCAAAATGATTGGAAAACTATAAATCATATATTAAAGATAAAGAGTTTTTGTCTAACATATGGAAATTACTTCCACCAATTGTTGAGAAAAGACAGTAATACCAAAAGAAAAGTGATCTAATGAGATTTGACTAGACCATTTGCAAAACAAGCATGACAAAATACATTTAAAGATGCCCTCAACATCTCTGCTTGTCAGAAATTTTCAATATATACTAAAATTAGAATTTTACATAATACAAAAGCCAAATAGTTTTAATTCTGGACCTCCATATGAAAAAATGAACTATATCATTACCATAATTGAAAGATACAAGATTTAGGCAAAGATCAATTACACCCATTAAAATGAGACACACTTTTGTTTAGTAAATGGTAAGCATTTTCATGTTACATTGTATACTAAGAAAAAGTAAGTTGTATATGGGATAACCCAATATTTATAAAATATAAAAGGAAAAAACCCCTTCTGTGTGTATGTGTGTGTGTCTTCCCACACACATGTGTGCAAAGGGCATTACTACTTAGAGTGATAGAAGATGGAAAAGAGAGATTGGCAAGAAATGGAAAAAACAGATTGCAGCAAATGTGAGAGCAAAAACTGGATGAATTTTAAATGAAGATAATATCAAAATATTTTTAAGAAATATGTAAACATTGAATATGTACATTGGCAAGAATTACAAGTTGAGAAAATAAAAATATCTGATCTAGCTCTGTGAGTGTGGTCTTAGACTTACATCATCTTACTGCAATGCCTACAATTAACTATTACTTTGATTTTAAAAAGTCACATTATTTTTTAACTTATGCATACAGCACATACTCAAACATCTTGTTAAATAATTACAACTATTCAATATAGCTATAAAAGTTATGTAACAGAATGTATTAGCCTTTCAAGGACAGCCCAATTCCAATAATTAGTCATTTGGGGAAAAACAGTTCCATTGTTTTCTCAGCTTGATAAAGATTCTCATTCAAGTTGTAGGCTAAGATAGATATAATTAAAAGTCAGTTTTAGTTGTTTCATCTTGGCAGTGGTCTGGGATATCACTTACTTCATTTGTAATTCTAAAGTATCTACAAGATACCACTTGATATTTGAAAAGCTATAAAAATGTTTATCAAGGAAAAAAATCTAATCCAGATGTGTCTATATTCTCAGTAACACATAACTACTCATCACAATGAACTGATTTCAAACCCAATCACCACATCAAAAAAATGATATGAACATATTAATTATTAAGTTAGCTTCTAATTCTATAGTTATAATTTCTTTAACATTTATGTTTTTATTGAATTTTGCTTTTTCAGTTAAAAATAATGCTGCAAAAGTTTTATATAAATTTCACTGAGTGAAAGAGATTGATACCATATTTTCTGAAGACAATTTTTTCCATATATCTTGGAAGTCATTACTATATCAATACCTTTTTCCAAGGTCTTCTTTTTCTAGAAATTTCTTCTATGGAAATAAATGGAAATGCATAAGAAGTTTTTCCAACAAGGATTTTTACCACATGCTATATACTATAATAGAAAAGGAGAGATCTATATAATGCTTTTCATTGATAATATGTCATGCCATCAGTTTATTGGATATTCTTAGGTCTAGAAACATAGAAAATAAACATTTTATATATAATATATAATATTTATAATATTATATATTATATATAATAAATATAATATTTTATATAATATAAAATTTTTATTTAAAAATGTTAGTTAAAAGCAAATAATATGCTTTTTAAAATTTTTTAGTTCAAATATCCCTAATTCAAAACAATGAATCTAATAGTTAATTTGAAAGAAATACAATAAATATGTAGCTATCTAAAAATGAGGAAATATGGGAGAAATAGAGTAAAATTTCAAGTATGCTATCTCGGAGGGATAATATTAAAATAGTTATACCATTAAACATTTAGCAGTTGTTCTATCAAATTAATTTTTTTCAATATTATGTCACTATTTATTTCCATTACCTAACTCCCAGATCATATATCACATGTATTTCTACCTGCTATCCACACTAATCTGGTTTTTACAGTGCCAGCCTAACAAGCTTCTTTAAATGTTTTTATGCCCGGAAATTCTGTAACTTTGCAAATGAGGCACACAATGTCTGCAATCCACTCAAAAACTATCATATGTAATTCTCATTATTATAATGTGAAATTTAAGAAAACCGTAGGACAGAGATTTTAACTTTAAAAAGCGACATCATCCCCCGATCTTGACCTATTCTTTTTCACAAATGTCTATCATTTTCTTAGAGATATATGAGGATATTATTGTTAGTAATCAACCCCTCCCAACTTGTCCTTCAAAGTAATCCCATCCAGTTACCAATTGATGATGTAAACTGATGAATTAAGAGAAGAAAGACACAGTGAGAGAAAGAAAGAAAGAAAGAAAATGAAAGAAGAGAGAAATAAGATGGGAAGACATTATCAACAACAACAAAAAAAGAGGTAAATTCCTAAGCTGCTTGTGTATCTGAACATTGTAAAAGTTTTTCAAGTGTGCAGCACACCAAGGCAGAAATATTGCTATGCAATTTCAGAACACTGGAGATAAAGGCAAACTGGAGAAAGAGAGAATATTCCCTCGTTGCTAAGCTTATGGGAACCCCACAAATCCTGTATAATCAAGAACCATGATGAAAATGTACATTTTATTGATACAAATTTCCTCAGAAAATATTTCAATTTTGATCAAATATGTGAAGTTGTAGAAATAGAATTCTTCACATTTGACATAAACTAACCAGATAGACACCATTCTTGAACAAACTGGTGTTGAGCACAAAGGAGAGGATCTGCAAAATCTGTATCTGTGAACAGAACATCTGGACACAAATTACTAGGATATGATTTAAAATTATTAATAAAAGTACATGGCATGGTGATTGAGTTTGGGGAGTTATGTGAGTGGGTGTGCTTGTGCATCTGTGTATATGTTTCAACTGTTTTTAAACCAATATCATTGCTGTTTGAGACTATGATTTGATTAATTCTTTTTTATCTTTTTTTAAAATTTAAATTTTTTTCCATGTTCCAAAATTCATTGTTTATGCACTATACCCAGTACTCCATGCAATACATGCCCTCCATAATACCCACCACCAGGCTCATCCAACCCCCCACTCCCCTCCCCTCCAAACCCTCAGTTGGTTTCTCAGAGTCCACAGTCTCTCACGGTTTATCTCCCCCTCTGATTTCCTCCAATTCACTTCTCTCCATCTCCCAATGCCCACCATGTTAATTCTTAGTAAATAATTCAGTGATCTTTACAAAGTCCCACATTGCACAACTTTTTCAGATATTGTCAAATGCAATATAAAACCTGTCAAAATTTAATACATGACATCCAGGTAAATTTTTAAAAATATTTCGTCTGCCAGGGTGCCTGGCTGGCTCAGTTGGTAGAATGCATGACTCTTGATCTCAGGGTGGTAAGTTTGAGTCCCACACTGGGTATAGGGATAAATTAAAAATAAAAAAATGAAAATAAAAACTCATTCTGCCTTAATTTATTGGAAGTAGTGTCCCTTCAAGCAAGGAGCATTCTAGTTCACACCTTTGTTTAAGTATGCAGGAGGACCACAAAATTGTATTATACTGATTATGTGGGAAATACTATGTGGAGATTCCATTGTTGTGTCAGTGCTCTAAATACATGTCTATCTTAGGGAGTAGAGATCATCCTCAGTGGGCTTTGAGTCCCTGTTGGTGTAATCAGTGGTCTGTTCTCTCAGGATAAGACATTGATGGTAACTGCTAAACTATCTTGCCTTGCTGATGAAGCTTTCCACCTCAGTTCTGGCTGGTGCAGTTCTTCATCTTTACATTCTCCTCAACTCATGCTTCAGGGAACATGGGAGGCACAGAAAATATGCTCCTCAGCTACTCCTGTTCTTTCACAAAAGTTTGTTTATGAGTTCATGGGGGGAACAAGAAAGGTGCTAGATTAAGTCTTAACTCTACCTCATACACTACATAGTTCTTTCTAATTTAATCTGGTTGGGCCCATAATGATCTAGAGCTTCTCTGAGAAACACATAACCTCCAAAGTCTATGTCAAGATATGAAGAGATAGGTCCTATAATAGTTGCTAGGACTGCCATAAGGTGGTACTATGAACTAGAGAGGCTTAAAAATACATAAATTTAGTTTTTCACAGTTTTAGAGATTGAAAGTCCAAAATCAAGGTGTCAGGAGGTTTAGTTTTTCTTGAAGTCTCTGTCCTTAGATTTTAGATGTCTGCCTTTTCACTGTGTTCTCATATGGTCTTTTCTCTGTGAGTATGCATTACTGGTATCTTCCTCTTCTTAAAAAACTCTGTTATATTGGATCATTGCCCTATCTTTATGCCTCTTTTAATTTTATTTACCTCTTTAAAAACCCTGTCTCCAAATACAGTCGTTTTGGTAGTTAAGGCTTAAACATGTGAATTTGGAGAGGGGTACTTGGGGGGGGTGCTGTAATAAGCCCCAATATCCTCAATTACTCAAAGCTATGATATTACTCAAAGCTAAGATATTTTGAAAACTGCAGTGGGTACAGCCACTGACCTATATCCCACATTCCTCAATAAACAGACACTTCTGTAAGTCCTCTGAAAATTTCAAATTCTCCAGTTGCCCAATTCCTTCTTCAGAATTACCTAGTCACTCCATGCTTCAGTAAATAAACTTTTAATCCTGACTACTTGGGGCCTCCTTGACCCTATTATAGTTCTATGGTGAACACTAGGCCTGGGTGGTTAAGATTAATTATATTGTCCCTCTTCTCTGAAAAAAGGATCTTAACAAAAGGTTTAGGTGATCCATACTACCTCAGATGACAAAATATTAATAGGCAGTAAAATATAAATAGGAAAAATATGAAACATGATAGATGATAATCAATGCTTATTTAAACAAACACTAAAATTAAAACTTAAAATATGCAGAAATTAAACCATACATTGATGAACAACCAATGAATCAAAGAAGAAATCAAATGGAATATTAAAAAAAAAAATACCCTGAGACAAATAGAAACAGAAACAACGTAACAAAACTTGTGAGATGCTGCAAAAGCAATCCTAAGAGGAACGTTTCTAATGATAAACATTCACATTAAGGAAAAAAATAAGCATTTCAAGTAAAGAAACTAGCTTTATGCCTCAAGGAGCTAGGTTAGGAAGAACTAACTAAGCCCAAATTTTATAAAGGAAAGGACATAGTAAAGATTAAAGCAGAAATAAATAAAATGGAGTCTAGAAAGAACAAACTAGATCAACTAACCAGAAAAAAAGAGAAAGGGCTCAAGTAAAGTTATAAATAAGAGAGGATTTATAACTGATACCAGAAATACAAAGGGTCATCAGAGAAGATGATGAACAATTATACACTAAAACAGTGTGGAATTGGCATAGAAACAGATGTATAAATCGATGGACCAGAAGAGAGACCCTCAAATGAATCTACATATCTACATTGAACCGGTCTTTGTCAAGCGTGCCAAGAACACCCAATGGGGAAAATAACTTCTTCAATAAATAGTATTGGGAAAACTGGATGTCCACATGCAGAAGAATGAAATTGGACTCTTATTCACATCAAAAATCAACTCAAAATGGATGAAAGACTTAAATGTCACACCTGAAACTGAAACTACTAGAAGAAAACAAAGAGAAAAAAATCTCCTTGACATTGATCTTGGCAAAGTTTTTTGGATCAGAAAGCAAAAGCACAAGCAGCAAAAGTGAAAATAAGCAAGTGAGAATATGTCAAACTAAAAAGTTTCTGCAAAGCAAACATAGTGAAGACACAACATATGGAATAATAGAAAATAATTGCAAACCGTTTGTCTGATAAGGTGTTAATATCCAAAATATCTAAAGAACTCAAATAACATAATACCAAAACAAACAAACAAACAAACAAAACAAAATAATCTAATTAAAAATGAGTAAAGGAAATGAATAAATATTGCTCAAAAGAAGACATACACATTGCCAACAAGTATATGACAATGTGCTTAATGTCACTAATCACCAGAGAAACAGAACTCAAAACCACAAAATCAGATACTACTTCATATCTGTTAGGTTATTATTAAAAAGACAAAAATTTAAAAAATATTGGTGGGAAAAAAACAGTGTTAGTGGAAAAGGGAAACTTGACACACTGTTTTGTAGAAACTAAATTGGTATAGCCACTATGGAAAACAGAATGGAAGTTCCTCAAAAACTAAAATTAGAACTACCATATGATCCAGCTATCCCATCTCTGGGTATATATTCAAAAGAAATGAAATCAATATCTTGGAAAGATATCTGCATTCTTAGGTTCATTGCAGCATTATTCACAGTATCCACAGTATGAAAACAGCCTAAATGTTTATCAGTGGATGAATGAATGAAAAAAATTCATTCTTCATGGGATATTATTCAACCTTAAAAAAAAGGGGGTCATGCCATTTGCAACAACATAGATGACATTATGCTAAGTAAAATAAGCCTGATATGGAAGCTCAAATACTGCATTTTACTTACACATGGAATCTAAAAAAGTAGAACTCATAAAAGCAGAGTGGAATGGTGGTTGCCAGGGCCTAGGACTTAGGATAAAGAAACAGGTGCTATTCAAAGGGTAAAATGTTTTAGTTACCGAGAATAAATATATTCTGGAGATATAATATAATGTGTGGTAGTTATTATTTATAATACTGTATTGATATTTCAAATCTGCTGAGAGTAAATCCTCAGTGTTCTAAACATCAAGGGAAAAAAGTAACTATGTGAGTTGATGGATATGTTAATTAGGTTAATTATGGTAATCATTTCACAGTGTATACATAGATCACACTTCATGCTCCACACCTTAAATACACAGTGTCTACACAAGTCAGAAAATTGAAGTTTTGAAATTTATTTCAGAAACCAAATCATCTATCTAAAATTAATTTTAGAATTTAGTTCTACTCAATTGTTTCATTATTTCAAGCAGTATCAATTGCCATTTAATTTATCCTAGGTCTTTTTTCCTCTTATTCCTATTAGAATCCCCTTTGAAATTTCCTGGCCATTGAAACACAGCCCCAGGATTCCCTAGCCAATAGTAATTCAGATGTCAATACTGCAGACTTTGAAATATCAGTTTCATTAGCTTGAAAAAGGTGATTTATTTAACTTGCTTTCTAGCAACTTTGAACAGTCAGTATGTGCTAAAAATCTGCAAATAACACAGTATACTTCTCTACACCGACCCTTCAAATGTTTTCTAACTCAATAAGGTTAAAAAGTAGCTTCCTCACACCATATTTCAAGCTTGTATAGGAAGTATTAGTGATTAGAAGATGATTAAAGAAAAACAGGAAGAATTATGTTTTATCTGTAGAGTTATGAATATATTTTGATCATATGGGTTTATGGAAAAATCAATTTAAGGTTTTCAACAGATGTTCATCTACTTGATGGTATAACATTTTGCTTGGCCTAATAATAATAAGCAATGTGTATCAAATGAAAATGAGCAATCTGCTTTCTGTGGTTCATTTTACAATCAAGTATTTAATAGAATTTAGAAACAAGTGAACTTAGGAAACAGAAAACTTCCAAAGCAAGTAACAAAAATATTTTTCATTTCCACATTTTATTTGAGTAAGATATAACCCACACTAGAAATTTGGTGTTGGTTTGTGATGACAAAATTTGTATTATGCCTCTGAGAAAACAAATTCAATCATTTTGTCCCAAATGGAATCATTTTGCAAATATACGATCATGAAATTTTTATTCATTAGGAAAGTTTTGTACATTCTCATATATTTACCAAATAATTGATGTGTATCATATCAAAGTTTGTCTCGGACTAAATCTGATTCAAGCCCTTCATTAATTCTTTTTGTCCTTGTAACATTTCTCTCTTTGACTCAGTCTGTTCATTTCAATGAAAAAGGATGTCCTTAGCATGGCCTGAAGATTGTTGCATTCACAATCAAGTTAAGAACCACCTGAAATATGATTTAATCATAATAAAACGATTCTCCCAAATCCAGATTTAGGTTTTAACATTACTTCTGGTTCAACACATTTGTACTCAGGAACATTCAGAATATAGCTCTATGTGCACACTTGTTTTTTTTTTTTTTTTTTAAAGACTTTATTTATTTGACAGAGAGAGATCACAAGTAGGCAGAGAGACAGGCAGAGAGAGGGGAAGCAGGCTCCCTGCTGAGCAGAGAGCCCGATGCGGAGCTCGATGTGGGGCTCCATCCCAGGACCCTGAGATCATGACCTGAGCCAAAGGCAGGTCACCCACTAAGCCACCCAGGTGCCCCTTTCCACTTGTATTTTAATGATTTCTTTCATTCCTAATTTTATTATTTTGCACCTCAAAATTATATTTCTGTCTTGTCATTAAACTGGCAATGTTTGTGTTGGCAGTCTTAATTCCACCAAACTCTTAGTTTCCTTTTTCTTCATAGATTTCCCTCATACTTTCCAGTGGTTCCTTATTTTAGCATATGCCCATGATCATGGGCTCTCCAGTCTAAGCTATAACTGTACAATAACAATTTTACCATGACCCTTCTCCTACATTTGGGAACCATTCCATTCCTTCCTAGGGAGTCCTTAAGAGCTAAATTTTCCTCCTCGTACTCTGTTTACGGTGTTTTCCAAAAAGGCTGAAAAATAAGGAGGCTGTGCCAGGGAAGCCAAAAACCAGAAAAAAACAAACAAAAAAATGTTAATATAGATACAGAGTTAAGCTAATGGTAACATGAGTTAACTTATGTTGGAAGATGTGTAGGCAGTCACATATGTTTTATTCTGTGTCCTCTTCCAGTTCTGCATTTATCAGCAATGTATTTCAAAACATCTGCTGACTGCATTGAACACCTCCCACAACTCATGGGAAGATATTAGGAGGCCAGTATAGACTGACCTTTATCCAGATAACATAGCCACATTTCTTTAAAAAGAAACTACACTTTCTAACCTTGACTTGCTCTTCTCCCACCCCCTTTGAAAACAAGAAAGAGCACCCTTCCATCAGATTATGCCTTGGAATTTCTCTAGCTAACATCATTTAGTTTGGCAATCTTTGTTTTAGCATCCATGGCCTATGACTCTGTTGACCACTCTGATGTGCTGATTTGTAGGAAAAAAAAACAAGTTTTCCCATTGTTTAAATTATTCATTACCACTTCTTTGTTCCCTCCATCTGCTTCTTTTCTTGTGTGTATGTGTTCAGAGTTCCACCTGTGATACCTTGATAACAATGAATACTCATCTTGTAATAGTTTGTGTCCCTTAGATACTTTGGATAGAACATTTTGTGGGAATCTTAATTTCGGTGTGCCTAAACCACACTCCTTATCCTTTTTGCCAAACTTGCTCCTATTGCCACATTACCTATCTGGTTGATGACACACACCCCTTTTGATCAGACAGTCCAAGAAAGACATTTGGAATTAAATCTAAGCTTTTAATTCCTCATCAGTAATTTCACTCCTCTTAGCCGCATGAATTACTTTTTTTTTTTTAAATACCAAATGTAACTTGATGTCTATAATTATTTTCGTATGGCATTTTTTATATTATTTACCACTCACACAACTAGAAAGTTTCTATTGAGACTTCAGATCACAGGACACAGTTTGGATATTGTCTTTTCTGACATCCTTGTTATAAAACCCTCTATTTTTTACTTATAATGCCCCTACTAGTCAAGTCTTTGTGAGGAGGGAACGGGAGGCTGGCTGAGAACAATGCAAAAGGCTGACACCCTGCAAACTTCCCCCACCTCCATTCCTTGGTGGGACAACATTCTTTTTTTTTTTTTTTTTTTTAATTATAAACCCCCTAGCCTCATTCAGTTTTTTGTTTGTTTTTTTTTTTTAAGATTTTTATTTATTTGACAGACAGATCACAAGTAGGCAGAGAGGCAGGCAGAGAGAGAGAGAGGAGGAGGAGGCAGGCTCCCTGCTGAGCAGAGAGTCAGATGTGAGGCTTGATCCCAGGACCCTGGGATCATGACCTGAGCCTAAGGCAAAGGCTTTAACCACTGAGCCACCCAGGCGCCCCCCATATGTGACCTTCTTTAGGAATCTCCCAACTATCTTAATGTTAATACCTTGCTAGAGGGAAAAACCTTGACAATGGCAAGACCTCAAGGCCTCTGGTATCCTATAGGTCCTCTTTAGCATATGAAAGTTCTTTTGAAGCCTCCCTTTTTCTTTACCTCCCTCAACCCACCTGCCACCCCTCACAAACTCCAGGCAGCAGCTCTTTCCACCCATGGTTCCTCTCCCCATGCTTTTAATAAACCACCATTTTGCACCAAAGCTATCTCAAGAATTCTTCTTGGTCTTTGGCTCCAGACTCCACCCCACTGAACCTCAGCTATATTCTAAAACTTCATCATTTGTTTCTATCATTGCACAGATTATGCTGTGTTACAGTTTGAGTTTATATTCATTTCTCTTGTTAGTTTTTGGGCTATTTGAGGGATAGAATTATGTCATTTTACCCTTCTGTCACCAACTTTAATCAATGGGCTTGACATATATGGACTTTTAAAAAAAAAATCAGGGTAGTGACAGCAGATAAAATATGTAACCCCAAACCTTCCTTCTCCATGGAGACAATGACTTAATATAAGGACCAACGGACACGTGAGAAATCCAGAAGGCAGTTAGTTTACCACACCTCAAGCCAGGCACAGTCAAGAAGATCTGCACTGAGTCTAGGAGGAATACTTGTGGTATTTACTGATCACGCCCCTTCCTCTGGCACAGTAATGCACAATCAGGAGAAAACTCCCAATTTCTGACTTCTCTCTGAGGAAAGAAAAAGAGGAATGGAACATACATCCTGATGAGGTTTTGGAATATAGGTGAGGTTCGGTTGGGTGAGGTCTGGAGCTGATGACCAAGAAAGAATTCTTGAGACATCGCTGGTACAAAAAAGTAGTTTTATTAAAGCACAAGGACAGGAACCATGGGCAAAAAAGGCTCCTGCCCCAAGGTTTGTGAGGTGTGGCTGATTATATACTAGGGGGTTGGGGGAGGTAGAAAAGGGAGGTTTCAAAAGGATTTTTGAATGTTGAATATTCACAGGATACTTGAGGTCCTGCCATTGTCAGGTTAAGGTTGTTTTTCCCTCTAGCAAGTCATTAACAGTAAGATAGTTGGGAGTTTCCTGGAGGAACATTACACTTTGTCTGTTTTAAGTATCTGCCAATGGGCTGCAGATTATAAGGACATTTAATTGTATCTACATTCCCTTCTGGAAGCTAGGCCCTTGATAGAAATGTTTTGTTTTTGTAAATTGCTAAGGTTTTTGTAAACTGAGGTGGAACTCATGTCTTGCAGCACCATAAACTCTCAAAGTTAACTATTTGTTTTTCCTTTAGGGCAGCCAGGAGTGCCTGAGGAATGTCATACATATCCCATGGGGTATCATGGGGTTTGTGGGGTGTCAGTTTCTGCCTGTCCCCAACTAGCCTTCTGTTTCCTCATCACATACCATCTTCTGGTTTTTGCGGGAGGTTGCATGAGGGTTGGTTTCTATCTTGCCTCAATCTAAATTCTGAAAGGAATGGGCGGTAACTTGGAGGCCACTAAGAATAAAGGACATTACCATGGTTTGGTCTAGCACCAGAGTGTTTGCAGAGAGTTACTACAGATAGTCACTAGGGGAAGCGCCAGGACCATGGCTTGTAACAACACCAGAGGCTTCAAGTACTCCAGACCCCAACTGTGTAGAAAGAGAGGCACCTGTTCAGCTAGGAGGTTACATGCACAAGTTCAGAGAAAATGCATCATTAGAATAGGCTTGAGAAGTCAACAGAATTTCTAGCCAGGCTGATGGGTGGTGACACAGAGAGAAAACAATGTGAACTCCAAAACTGAGATTGGAGGGATGTTTCTAGGCAGCCACCAGATGCTGGAAGAGACAGGTATGGGTTCTCCCCAACAGTCTCCTCAGGGAGTATGGCCTTGCTAGCACCTTGATTTCAGCCCAGTAATACTGGTTTCTTCTAGGCTTCAGAAATGTAAGAAAATAAGTTTAAATTGTTTTAAGCCATGTTGTTTATAGTAATTTGTTACAGCAGCCACTAACTTCATATGGATGTGGTTTGTGCTTTGAATGCAAACACACAAATAAAAGCCATGGAATGAATGATGTTGACTAAGTTAAAAAAAAAACAAAGAGCTGGGAAAGAAAGAAATTAAGAACTAAGGACCCAGGGGATATGGTTAGCATCTGAGAAGTAATTTGGTTTTAGTTTTAAGTATGCAGTAATTTGCATATGGCTAAAGGAAAATTAATTTCCAGGGTTTTCATACTATCATGAGTAAACACTCAATTATTTAAAAAAAAGCACAAGTGCAATAAATGAAGTAATTGAAGTGAATGGATAATTAATATACTTTAAAAATGTACTGAAATTATTGTTACATACCTAACAACATGAGTCTTTTATGGTCTCTAAAGTTTTTTTTTTTTTAACTTATTTATTTGTTTACTTTTGAAATAAAGAGTATGAATGAAGTTGCTAAAAGGATGTATATAAATATATAAATCATATGGCGTATATCATACTGCAACTTTTTTAAAGAGACTGAAAGTATAATACTAAAGAGCATAGAGTTTGGGACTAAAATGTCACTGTTTAAATCCTGGTTCTATTATTTATCAGTTGGGTGACCTTGGGTATATTATTTTATCTTTTTTTGTCTTGTTTATTCAGTCTATAAACTAGTGATTTAAACAGTCTTCACTGGGTTGCTCTCTGAATTAAATGGGTTGGTGTTTATACATTATTTAGAACTGTACCAGGCATTTAGTTCTTTAAAAATGCTAATATGGGATGCTGGTCTGGCTCAACTGGTAGAGCATGCAACTCTTGATCTTGGGGTTGTAAGTTCAAGTACCATGTTGGGTGTAGAGATTACTTTAAAAATTAAAACCTTCCAAAGTGTTTGTTAATAAATAAGACAGACTTGAGGTACTCATCAGTCTGGGCATAAACTATATTTGTGCTCTTTAAGATACCAGTGATTTTTAAGAAGTTTTGCCAATCTTGTAGTTGTCAGTCCATTCAGACTATTACAACAAAAATACCGAAGACTGGGTGGCTTCAACGATAAACATTTATTTCTCACAGATGTGGAAGCTGGGAAGTCCAAGATTGAGGTGTTAGAAGATTCAGTGTCTTAGGAGAGTCTGTGTATTGGTACCCTAGATGAGTATCTTCTACCTGTGTCCTCACAGTGTGGAGGGGCAAGGGAGCTCCCCAAGGTCTCTTTTGAAAGAGCACTAATCCCATTCACGAGTTTAGTAAGGGGTGGATCATGACTAATCGTCCAAATACCCACCTCCAAATACCATCACATTGGCAATTAGGCTTCAACATACGAATTTTGAGGGACATAAACATTTAGTCTATAGCAATTAAAAAACTGCTAGTTTTGGAAAACTAAAAGAAAAATAGATACTATTATGTTAATGTTTCCTATTAGGAGGAAGGTGTTTCAAAAATGTTAACATAAAAAACAAATATCTAAAAGAGGAAATGGGGAACCTGGCTGGCTCAGTCAGTAGAGTGTGTAACACTTGATTTTGGATTGTAAATTTGTGCTTCATGTTGGGTATAGGAATTACTTAGAAATACAGTCTTTTTTTTTTTTTCTTTTTAACATTGTATTTATTTATTTGTCAGAGAGAGAGAGTACAAGCAGAGGGAGTGGCAGGCAAAGAGAGAAGCAGTTTCTCTCTGAGCAAGGAGCCCCAAGTGGACTCAATCCCAGGACCTTGGGATCACAACCCCAGCCAAAGGCAGATGTTTAACTGACTGAGCCATCCAGACATTCCTAGAAATGAAATTTAAAAATAATAATAAAAGAAATAAACTGATTAACGTATGCATGCCTCTGGATGGTACTGGAGACCAACAGATGAATTTTGATTCTGGGGCTCTGCTCCCTTTAGAATGCATATTAGCGGTACCTGGGTGGCTCAGGTCATGATCTCAGGGTTCTGGGATCAAACCCTGCTAGGGCCCCCTGCTCAGCGTGGAGTCTGCTTCCCCCTTGGTGCCTCTCTGTCCCTCTCTGCCCCTGTCTGCCCCTGTCTCTGACCACCTCCCTGCTCATCTGTGTGCTCTCTCTCAAACATAATCTTTAGAATGCATTTAGGCAACTTTACTTTTATTGAGACATCTTACCTTTGTAAATGGCAATGCACTTGAAAAGTTTACAGCCTTGTTTTACATTGATCTGTTCTGATGATTACTTTTACAATAAAAATTTCTGAATAGACTGTTGAATCTTTTATGTGTTCATTTTAACGATTCCTCTTTTTGAAAGGTGTCTTATCTCTAAATTTTTTGTATACTTTTCTGTGATCCCTGTAGTCAACATGACTAACAGAAATTTTCAAGAATTTGTATTATAGAAAGTGAATTAATCTGATAAATCATTCATTGTATATTCTTTTTATTCTATCTCACCCTTCAGTCATCATGGGATGATAGACATTATGGTCTTAGCAACTGTTGTATTGGCAGACTTAACTGTGGCTTTGTTACTGCAAATGCCAAATACGTCTGAATGTGTACAGAAACTCTTGCCAATGAGAAGTGGCATTAATTTTTCAATCTCTCTGAACAATTGAGTAAATTACTGTGTTCGGTAATGTTTCAAAAAAAAATGTTTACTCTTCCAAAATCACAGGGTTTGGATCAAAAGTGAAAATTAAACTTTCAAGCGATGAGAAGCACATATATGTTCCTTGTTTCCAGGACATGCATTTGCATTCCCAAATTAAATGGCATTTGCTTTATATGGACTGTCTTCTCCCACTGCCTTAATTTCTTAAGACCCTACTCATATTTCAAGGCTCAGCCAGCAGCCATCATCACCAGCAGTATTTTCCAACCACTTTCACCCAAAGAGAGCTTTATTATCTGAATCATTTGTTCATAAAGTCATGGGAATTCTGAAGCTAAAGGAGAACTTTGAGAAATGTACCAGGCATTTAGTTCTTTAAAAACATTAATATGGGATGCCTGTCTGGCTTAATTGGTAGAGCATGCAACTCTTGATCTTGGGGTTGTAAGTTCAAGAACAAGTAAGTAAGTTGTAAGCACAAGTACATATAACTTTATATGGGAAGAACCCAGGTCCCAGAGGAGTTAATATGCCTAGCACATACAAAAAAAAATTAAAGTGCCTGACTGTAATTTATTATTAAAATAGTAGTTTTTTCCTAGGAGCCCATGGAAATCAATCAGTTGCCACCACAGAGATCAATGGTGAGAATGACCAGGGCTTAGCCTCCACACATGATATTCCAACCTGATTTCAGTAGAGGGATCACTTTAATTTGTATTATATATATAGCTTTCAGTTAGCAGATACTTGTTAAAAAATAACTACATTAAAACTTTCCTCCTTTTCATATATTTTTACATTGTTTTGCTGTTTATCTATTATCTCTATACCCATCCATCCATCCATCCATCCATCCAACCATCCATATCAGTAGATAAGAAAGAATACATGCTCCTTGTTAACCCAACTTTGATTTTACTGTATTTTTTTTTAGAGATTTTATTTATTTATTTGACAGAGAGAGATCACAAGTAGACAGAGAGGCAGGCAGAGAGAGAGAGAGAGAGGGAAGCAGGCTCCCTGCTGAGCAGAGAGCCCGATGCGGGACTCGATCCCAGGACCCTGAGATCATGACCTGAGCCGAAGGCAGTGGCTTAACCCACTGAGCCACCCAGGCGCCCGATTTTACTGTATTTGAAGGGGATGATAATACCTTATATTATCCCCCACCCATCCAGTTTATTCACAATGGCCTAACCTAAGTATTCAGTATAATTTCCAATATTAATGATAATGAGAGTAATAAAGTCAGCTGAAGTGGAAATAGTATGTAATTTTATATGTATCAACAGTTTGACATAACTGACATCAACATTAATTAATGAAATTAATGATTCATTAAATGAAATCAAATATCAGAGACACGTGTTTTTATCCAGCAGGATACAATGAACATATGCTCAACCATATTTAAAGCAGCTTAGGATCACTTAAATAAATAACTTTCTACCAGTTTACCTATTCCACCTTAATTAATAGCTCTAGGATTAAACATAATGATAATGAAAAGTCAATTCTATGAGTACTGAAATAAAATAAGGCAAATTTACAAGATAGGCTTTTAAAAATGTATGTATGGAATACTTGGAATCTGACAATGTGCCACAGCAAAGAACTAAAAATTGCAATAGGTATACAATGTTTCTGTTTTTATCTCACATAATAATGAAAAAATAGGTTAGTCCAGGGATAATGTGTAGTTGTTTCATTCTTTTCACATGACTTTTATCCATGGACCCATGGCTCATCCAAGCCCTGATGTAATTTTTTTATTCTAGCAACTGCAGAAGGGATAAAAGTACAAGGACTATTTAACCACATTCCTATAAGAGCATGCAGAGTCCAATTCCAAAGCCTAGGCAGATTCCAAGGACCCCTCACTTAGAGGGGTTCCATGCTTAGTTTAATGTACCACTGTCACCATCTTGAAATTCTGCATGTTCACTCTTCATTTAAACCCTGCAAATTATGTAGCCAGCACTGAGAGAATGACCCAACCATGCATTTCTTTTTTTTCACCTTTTATTTGCCAGAATTTGGCTATATGACTGCAACTTGCTAAAGAATACTAAGGAATGTTGCATTTTGCTGGTAGCCAATGTCAGCTAAAACTCAGGAGTTCTAATATTAAAAGAAAAAAAGTAAAGAATATTATCAATATCCAGCAAAATTAGTCACAATTGTCTGTTCTCCATTGTTTTATTCCCAGAACTTAGCAATACTATGGGCACATGGTTGATGCTTGGCCTATTTTGTTGTTGTTGTTGTTGTTGTTAACTAAATGAATATATGGTTCAATTCTGAGTAAACAGAACTAAAGAAACTAAAATCTTTCCATTTTAGGTAGATCTATGTCACCAAAGCCATTAGGAAAATGAGACTGTCCCAAACTAGTCATATTTAGTATTAGATAAGCATTTCCAAAGACTAGAAAATACCTTCAAAATCCTTGATACACAATAGGCAATATTAGGTTAGTAGTACCCTGTGGAGTTCTATTTTCATAAGTATAAATGATATTTGAACAAACCATATATTACAGAGGTACAAAATCTCATGTTCTCTAATCACTGAATATATCAAATGACCCTTGGAAAACATAGTCTTAATTCAGGCACACGTTGGTGTCATAACTTCCTTTCTGTAACCGCCTTAACCAAAAATAATATATTTTTTTAAAAAGAGTGTTAGAACAATTCCATGTGATACTATGTACCTGAATGATAGGCGGATGTTTGTGAAAGTGACATAAAAAGCAAAATTATAGCAACATTGAATCCTTTAGTATAGAGCAAAGCAAGCTTACTGCCAAAATAATCACTTTGCTTTATATGTTATTACAACAGCTTAAGGTAACTGATGGTCATTTTGATTACTTATTATACTCGTATAAGGAATTTAGAAAAAGCTCAATCAAAAGAATTACAGTAAAACAATTTGAAGCCATAAAAGGGGTGTAAGGTTTGCATTTCTGGAATATATTCTTATAAAAAAAAATAAAGAATTTCTTATATTTTGTAAATTATAAATTTTGTGCCCATTACTATAAAACCACATTAGATATTCAACTGGAGGATCCACTGGAGAAAAAGTAAGCATAAAATGCATTAAAATGCATTAGTAGAATGAAAGCTAAAGAATAATTTTTAAAAGAACTAAAATGGAATGAGTCAAAAAAGAGAAATTTATTTTTCTCTACCATAATGTATTATATGGGTATACACAGGTTCCCATGGTAATCATTTCAGAATAGTTGAGGGCTCTGCTATCCTTGAAATATGATTTTCCAGGCAGCACCATTCATGACCATTCATAGGCAGGGAGGAAAGAAAGAATGACCCCAGACCAAGTTTTTCTTAAGCAAGTGAGATGGGAGTTGCTGATATGATTTCTCTGGTTGAATATTTAGACATGTAGTCACATTTACCTACAAGTCAGGTAAAAAAAAAAAAAAATGTTATCAAGCTAGGAAGGTTTGTTTTTAGGGATAAAAAGATTAATTTGAGGTAATGAACATATATCACAGCAACATGTCCTAGGAAATGTTAAGAGTTGAGATTTTTGTTTGAAAAGTATTTGTACTTATGAAATTTCAAGTAAGACATTTCAAGAATGTCTTATGGTCTTGTTTCTAAAACAGATTTTACTTAGAACAGATTTTAACTTATGGAATAACTATGAAGTTAGTACAAATATATCATCCACTCCCAATTTCCCCTATTATTAACAGTTTATATTAGTATGGTACTTTGTTACAATTAATAAATAATACAACATTATTGTTAACTAAAGTTTGTACTTTATCCAGATTTCCTTAATTTTTACCTAATGACTTTTGCTCATTGCTGGTATATAAGAAAGTATTGTTTTATATTAACTTGGTACTCTTGCTTTCTTAATTGGTAAGGCCTAGCCACAAAGACAACTCTGTGCCAATGAGCACACCCTAATGGCCAGATCTTGATTGCTAATGCTATTCTCCAATAAAAGGAACTAGAGCTGCTTGGAGAAATGGCTACCTCTAGGAGCGAGACAGGAAATATATGAGCTGGAAGCATCTTGTTAGTGACAGAGTAAAAAGGTGCTCAACGCCAAAACCAAAACCACCATGATACTGACAGGTGAAGGGCATGCAGGAGTCACCTTAAAGAACTTTTCATAGCAAAAGCTGATAAATAGTATCCAGTTATAACCCAAAGTATAAAACAAATATCCATGCGTACCTGGGTGGCTTAGTTGGTTAAGCAACTGCCTTCGGCTCAGATCATGATCTTAGAGTCCTGGAATCAAGTCCCGCTTTGGGCTGTCTGCTCAGCGGGGAGTCTACTTCCCCCTCTGGCCCTCTCCACTCTCATGCTCTCTCTCTCTCAATCTCATCCTCTTTCAAATAAAGAAATAAAATCATTAAAAAAAATAAAATAAATATCCATGACTCCATACTGATATAAGCAAATAGGGGAGAAGAGACCTTTCTCCCATGCAGAATTTCAGTTAAGTTTTGTAGCTCCTATACTCTCAAAGAGGTTGAGTATAACTACATACTCCTTAAGTGTGGGGGGAACAAAGTAACTTTCTACCAAAGAGCATAATTTGGAAAGGGAAAAATAGCCGACATGAACCACAATAATTCAGGGACCTGGGTGGTGCAGTTGATGAAGTGTTCAAGTCTTAGTTTCAGCTCAGGTCATGAGCTCAGGGTCTTAGGGTAGAGACTTGGGTAAGGCTCCATAAGCAAACAAAAAAAGCAATGATTTATGTGGATAGTTTGTACCTTTTATATGATGTAACAAATGGTACTTTGTGGCTTTTTCTCAAAAACACAGAGCCCCAGTCCCATGGTGTTAAGAACACGTATTCTACTGTTGTTGAATGGAAAAATTTGATTGATAGTTCTATTTAGGTCAACTATATTTTTGTTAATTTCCTCACTGTTTCATCTATTAATTACTGGAAGAGGGACATTGAAGTCTCAAACTATAGCCGCAGATTGGTCTAGTCCTTTTAGTTCTATCAATTGTTGCCTTATGTATTTTGATGCCCTGTTCTTGGGTATGTACATGATAAGGCCTGTTGTATCTCCTTGGCCAGCTGATCTCTTTTTCATTATGCAGCACCCATCTCTATCTCTGATAATTCACCTTGTTCTGAAACCTGTTTCATCAACAATTATAGCTACTCCAGCTTTCTGTCTATTGGTGTGAGCATGGCATATCTTTTTTTCATTCCTTTACTTTTAAGCTAACTGATTTTTTTTATATTTAAAATGGTTTCTTTGAGATAACATTTTGTTTAATTGATTATAACAATCTGACATTTAATTGGTGTATTGAAACCACTCACTCTTAAATTGATTAATATATTTGAATTGATATCTACTGTATTTATAATCACTTTGTATTAATTGTATTCTTATTTATTTTTTTTCTTTTTTTCTCCCTCTGTTTTTGTCTTCTCTGGGTTTAACATAATTTTGTTATTCCGTTTTATCTCCTTTCTTACCATATCAGTTGCACTGTTTAAAAAAATATGTATATATATACACACACATATATATGCATATATATATGTATATTTAATTTATTTATTTGACAGAGAAATAGACAGAGCCAGAGAGCACAAGCAGAGGAAATATCAGATGGAGAGGGAGAAGTAGGATCTGTACTAAGCAGGGATCCTGACGCAGGGCTCGATCCCAGGAACCTGGGATCATGACTTGAACAGAAGGCAGATGCTTAACCGTCTGAGCCACACAGGTGCCCTTAAAATACATATTTTGAGCAGTTGTTCTAAAGGGAGTAATATATATTTTTAACTATTTTAATTGCAACTTTAAAAACACTATGCAACATCATGTTAATTCAGGTAATTTGTAACAGAGTATTTCCAATACCTTCCTCTGATTTCTACGACATTGCTGTCATTTATTTCATATATATATATGAAATAAATATATACAAAATATATATATATATTTATAAATATATATTTCTACGACATTGCTGTCATTTATTTCATATATATATATGAAATAAATATATACAAAATATATATATATATTTATAAATATATATGTATAAAATAATTGCCTATCATATTGTTGCTTTTAATACTTTAAACAGTTATCTGTTAGATCAACCAACAGTAAGAAATTATATACCTACCTTTAATTTTTGTTAATGCTCTTCTTTTCTTTACAAAGATTAAATTTCTGACACAAACAATTTTCCTTCTCCCTGTAGAAAGTTTTTAAAACATTTTTTTGGCAGAAAAAATGTCATTTGTTAGTAATTAATCCTTTTTTTTGTTGTTGTTATTGTTGTTGTTGCTGGGTGAGGGGTTGTTTTATTATATGAGAATGTCTTTTTTCCTTCCCTTAGAATTTTTAGGTGATTATGTTACCAGGAGTAAAATTCTGAGTTTTTTTTTTCTTTCAGAACTTAAATATTTTACACTTCTTTCTTCTTGCTTGCATGATTTCAGACTAGAAGTCTACTTAATTCTTAGCCCCATTCCTCTTTAGTTAAAATGAGTTTTTCCCCTTTTTCTGCTTTCAAGATTTTATCTTTGTCTTTGATTTTCTGCAGCTCAAATATGATTTGTCTAGGTTTAGAATTTTTGATATTTATCCTATTTGGTCTTTTTTTGAGCTTCCTGGGTCTGTTAATTTGTTGTCTGTCATTGATTTTGGTGAGCTCTTTGTCATTGCTGCTTCAAATATTTTGTTGTTCTGTCTTCTGTTATTCTGATTATCTGCATGTTACAGCTTTTTTTTTTTTTTAATTTTAATTTTATTTATTTGTCAGAGAGAGAGAGAGACCACAAGTAGGCCGAGAGGCAGGCAGAGGCAGAGGGAGAAGCAGGTTCCCTGCCGAGCAAGGAGCCCGATGTGGGACTCGATCCCAGGACGCTGGGATCATGACCTGAGCCGAAGGCAGCCGCTTAACCAACTGAGCCACCCAGGCGTCCCTGCATGTTACAGCTTTTGAAATCATGTTCCATTGTTATATTATTAGTTCAAGAGGGTTGTCATAATAAAGTGCCACAGACTGGGTATCTTAAGGAACAGAAATTTATTTTCTCACAATTCTGGAAGCTAGAAGTCTAAAATTAAGGTAACTATATGTTTCATTTCTTCTGAGGCTTCTCTTTGGCTAAGAGATGGCAGTCTTCTCCCTGTGTCTTCACAAAGTCTTTATTCTGTATGTGTCTGAATCTCTTACAAGAGCCTCCTTCATACTGGATTAGGTCTCATACTAATGATCATCATTTTAACTTAACTACTTCCTTAAAGATCCTATCTCCAAAGACAATCACATTTTAAGGTTCTGCTGGTTAGGGCAACAAACCTACACAATTTGCTGGTACGCAACTCAGTTCTTGGATTTCAGTTATATTTTTACTTTTTTTTTTTAATTCTTTTTTTTTTTTCTCTTTGCTTTTTAGTTTGGGAAATTTCTATTGATGTATCTTTAAACCCGTGAATCTTTGATTCTTTCCTCAACTGTTTACAATCTACTGACGAACTCATCAATGGCATTTTTCATTTCTCTTCAGGTGTTTTTGTTTTCAACCATTTACTTTTGCTACTTTACTAGAATTTCTATCTCTCCGCTTACATTATCAATACATTCTTGCGTGTTGTCTACTTTTTTCATTAGAGTTTTTAACATGTGAAACATAGTTATTTTAAATTCCCTGTTAGAAAATTCCAGTATCTTTTTTTTTCCCCTCTTTACCTTGTAATTTTTTTGTTGAAATGTACGCATGCTATATTGGATAATTGGAGCTGAGGTAAATGTGCCTTAGTGAGAAGTGGTGATGTTAATCTGGATGGTGGTTGGCTGTTTTTATTTGTTCTGTAGTTGTAGATGTGAGAAGTTTTTATTCCTTTAGTTCTCTTGGTTTTGTCTCTCATGCTCACTTTGATTTCTTACTATTCCTTCTTAGAGTCTGCTGTTTCAGCTGTGACCCACACTATATTGGAACCCTGCAGCTATGGTGGTAAGGAAGGGGGGCCAAAGGGAAACTATTTTATATTCTTTTGATTAAGTAGTAGTCTTTTAGTGGCTCTTTGCTTCTGAATGTGGACAAGTGTTTTTCTCTAGTGGTATTCCTTCCTTATCACCTTGTTTGCAAGACAAGAAGGCTAGCTGAACTAAAATAAACAGAACGCCCTTCCATCATGTGGGATAAACTCTGGCAAAGGTTTTTCCCTGGAGAGTAATCTGTTGTAGAGAAATCTCTGGGCATATTTCACAATGATTTCTCTTTCTCTCCCTCTGTGAGACCCATGTGGTCATTGTTTTTGATCTTTACCTTGAGAATCCATTGGTGGTCCTAATGGTAAAATTCACAAAGACGGGTGGCTCATAGGGTAGGTAAGAATGTCCCCAGGAGATTCTTAACTTTGTGCTGGACCAAAACCAGCTTTAAGCAATTCTTAAACGTCATCATTGAGATGTTCCCACAAGTTTATGGCTCCAGCAACTTCTGATCCAGGGAAGCATATCTTGGCTTTTACTCTCTGGGTTCACTTGTTTCTCCAGACTCTGGGGGTGTTGTTTGATCTGCAAACTCAGTTCTTTAGTTATCTGATAGGTTCAATAAAAGTTATTGATTTTCAGGGAATTTAGGTTTTCTTATTGTATGGAAGGAAGTGATGACTTTCAACCTCTTTCTATATCACCATTGAAACTGAAAGTCAAATTATGATGCCTTATTATATTTTATTGCATATCATTTTGCTATTAACTTACATATAAAATTTAATTATGACCATATTTAATTGAAAGGATGTTGCATGAGTTTATTTTTAATGAGTTTAGAAAATTCCATGAGCTTTCTGCATGCAACTAGATGTTTATTATAGTCAAGTTTAATTATATAAACAAGATGAAAGCAAAAATAGAAAATTAAATTTCTGAATTATGATCAATTTTATTAGTATATGTCCACTAATCATTTCATTACAGATGCATAAGTGATAGAGTAAAAGCTCCCTCCATCCTCCACTCTTTTTCTTATTTATTTATTTATTTATTTTTTGTTAACCATACTGAGGGCCTTAAGAGCAGTGATCACATTAAAAGTCTTTGTATGGGGTGCCTGGGTGGCTCAGTGGGTTAGGCTTCTGCCTTAGGCTTGGGTCATCTGCGATAGAGCCCCACTTCGGGCTCTCTGCTCAGCAGGGAGCATGCTCCCCCCTGCTCCCGCCTGCCTCTCTGCTTACTTGTGATCTCTCTCTCTGTCAAATAAATTTAAAAAATCTTTAAAAAAAAATCTTTGTATGATCGACACATAGCAGTCTATGACACATATTAGTGAATGTTTTTTTGATAAATGAATATTCAATACTAATAGAAATGGAATGACTTAATTGCCAAAAAATAAATAGTAAGCAATAATCTGAATGTGAATGATCATCAGGGCCTTGAAAACTCTATATTAAACTAAATTAATTTTAAATAATTCAATTAAATTTTGAACAAGGAAGACATGTTGGAATTTTTTTAAATAGAAGCAAGTGGTTAACATCTTGAAACTAAGTTAATGCTATTAAAATTTGTAACAATCTTTTTAGAAAAAAAATCACAGATGGTACTGAGGCAAACTGGAAAGTAGAAACATGCCTTATGTTTTTTCTTCCTTTTTTTCTTTTTTTTAATCCAATTCAATATTAAGTAGTAATAATAAAAACACAAAACCATATTTAAATTCATTTAGTGGGGCATCATTTTATAATCCACTTCTGGATCCTTCTGCCTCCTATTATTATTAATTAGCTCTGTTGTATAAAAATCAAGGAAGTGAATTTTCTGGAGGGAGTTACCCATTTTCCATTCTCTTCTTTTTTGTGTTGGGTACTAGAGATGGCTTGTTAGGGGAAGGACATCTAAACTTGTATTTGAAATAAATCTTTTAATCATCACTCTTTATTACATATTAAAAGGTGATGTATCTCAGGAAAATGATACCAAGCTCTACTAGCGGTGGCATCAGCCATATTTTGTTGATAAAATGACCAATGAATACTATTTAAAGGATTGAATAATGATGTTTAAATCTAGAAGAAAAGAAAAGAAAATTGCTTATTTTACACTGTTGGGTCTTAGCTGTGATGATTTCAATTTAGTATAATTTAAGAAATGTTCAAGGTCAACATAGTTACTAATAGCAATCTTTCGAGGAATCTTTATGGCGTCTTTCAATCCAGAACCACTTTTCCATATCATTTATTCATGGAACCACAAGTTGTTACACTTACAAAGTTTGCTGGGTGTTAGAAACTCTAATTTCAGATTGTCAATAATTGTAAATATTAAATATTTTTAAAAATATGAGTGTGCACAGTTTCTGTCTTCTAAAAATCTACAATCTGATGGGATTATAAAAATTAGTACTGTAAAATACCAAAAAAAGTTAGTGTTTTTTACCTTGCTGCAATTGGGTATAAAAGGGAATGATCCATCTTACTAATGGAAAGATGGAGATTAAATTCAAATACAAGATTTTATCTGACTCATGAATGGGAATTATTATTACTTTGTTTTTTAGAAAGCCATCAATGATAGAGGATGAAAGAATGTTGCAGGCAGAAGGCAAGATACTGCAGAAGAAAAAAATCTAAAGACATGAAAGAGCATGTCACTTTTGCACTGAAGGCATAGTTTGATATGAAATAAATACTTTGAAAGAGGGGGATAGGGAAATAGCCAGGAGCTAGATTAAGAAAGGAATTACGTGCCAGCTAAAGAGTTAAAGCCTATTCTGCAAAGAGATGTGTAACATTACCATTTTAAAAGGTTTATAATGTAAAAGTTCATGCTGGTGACTAGGCAGAAGATGGATTGGAAAAGTATCAAAGGGAATTAGAAGAAGAAGATGAATTGTGGACTTCCATCAACACAGCAGACTCAGCAATTTGAGGGGGTAAAAAAAAAAATCCTTAACAAACACTTAAAACAGACTAAATAAACAACTATGCAACTGTCCTTTGAAGCAGAGCTGACAAGTAAGAAAGCAAGAGAAATTTTTAAAATCCACAAATTAAACAGAAATTGAAACACAGAGGCTGTTAACAACTCTGGGATAAAGGAGGAAGTGTAGGTCAGATAACAAGGAGCAACTGCTGAGCAACAGTCATGCTAATCAATTAGTTCAGATTTTAACCACCGTGTAAGAACATAGGAAAAGACTTAAAAATATTTAAATGAAGATAATGAAAATATATAAACAAAAACTTAGAAAGAGCAGATAAAGAAGTTGAATCAAGATGGCAGGATACTCTCCCACCTAGAAAAAGTCACTTCATGGGTGAAGCCGCTCAGGCCACACAAGAGGAATGAGGGTCACACCATAGAGCTGCACTGTCAGAACAGTATCCATGGACTACTTGTGACTATAGAGCCCTAGAAATGTGGCTAGTCCAAACAGAGATGTAAATGTAAAATATATATCAAATTCCCAAGAGATAGTACCAAAAAATCATACAAATATTCCACTGATAAAGTTTCTTGTAAATTACATTTGAAATTATGATATCTTAGATAAGCTGGTTTAATTAAAATGTTAAAATGTATTTCTCTTTTCTTCTGCTTTTTAAAAAATATGGCTATAAGAAAATTTTAGATTACATTCATAACTTGCATTTGGACTTATATTATCTTTCTACTGGACAGCTCTGTCCTAGGGAGTGATGTCTTAACACTAGGATCTCCCAGCCAGTAACTGCATTTTTTCTTGCTGACAGTGTTAACTCTCTTAAGACCACTAGAATTTAATTTCTTTTTTGCTTTTGCTTTAAGATATACATTTGATTAATGAATCCTCTTTTCCAAATAGAAAATCAAATGTCCCAGCCAGTACAAACCACCTTCCCCTTAACTATTTAAAATGACAATTTTATCTGGGTGCCTGTGTGGCTCAGTCGGTTGAGCAGCCAGTTATTTGGCTCAGGTCTCTGATTCTGGCTCAGGTTATTGTCTCAGGGTCCTGGGATCCAGCCCTGTGTCAGCCTCTGTGCTCACCTTGGAGTCTACTTGAGATTCTCTCTCTCTCTCTCTCTCTCTCCCTCCCTCCCTCCCTCTGCCCCTCTGAGCCCTGCTCAGGGATGCACGCTCTCTCTCTCTCTAATAAACAAAGAAAAATGATAATTTTCTCTTAAATTCCCTCTTTGCACCTCCTTTGTTTCTTGATACTACATTTTCCCACCACTTACACATTTTAATGTCTTTTGATGGAAGTTCTCACTGATTTGTCTTATTTTCATTTTGATTTGTTTGTTCACAGCCATTCCTTTCTCCAAACACATTTTTCAAATTATTATGTTATATGTATAATAATTAAAGATTCCATTAAATTTTATTTAACTGGAAGTAAACTTAAACATTATTTTGGGATGGAGTTCACATCTTTTGCAATAAGTATAGTGTAATTTTCTGATAGCCTTGTATGTATTTCCCCACCTGTCAGTTTCATTTTGTTTTTTTCTTTGCAATAAGTTTTTAAGTTTATTTTTCATATTTGTATAGTAAGGTTTCTATCCTTTACATTATAGATTTTTCTTATGCATTAAGACTTTTGCAATTTATGTTGAGAAATAACCAACTAGGTATTAGAAATAAAGATCTAATCCCATTACACTCATTGGTGGTTTAATTAAAAACATCCCAAACATTTATTATTCTTATTTTTATAATATTTCTAAAATTATCCTAGATCTCTTAAACACCAAGTATGAAATCTACATAAATCTAGAGCATATGCACTTTACAGAGGAGTTTTATTTATTTTTTCTCTTACTTTCATGATTTGGAATTGGTATATTTTAAAGAATCTGCCTACATTACTATAAATGAATGAACAAAACTATAGTTTTGATTCAAAAATCAAAAATGCATGAGATGCCATTTCAAATGCTTTTGTGTAAAATCATGAAATTAATTTCAGTTTTCTGTTGTATATAATTAATATTTAAATGTATTATTGTTGACATTTTGAGTGTCATGTTCTGTATTATTGCTACAAATCCTTTTTATGGGACAATTTTTTCTTATTTATTCATCACTGCATTTTTTTTTCTTTTTTTCATCCTCCCAGGAATTTTGTATGCCCATAACATAATGCTGGTTGAAGGATGAGGCAGGTTAGAAATCTGTGGTCAGGTCACTATCTCACCCCAAAATCCTTGCATTCACTCTACTCTCAGAACTGTGCATTTACTCCTGGTAGGTACTGCATAGGTATTTAATTAATTCATTTTTATATAGGATAGTTATGATGTGATAGCTATACTATATAATCACAGAATAAAATAGTACTTCAGTCATTAAATGGTTAGTCTGACTGCCAACACCAGCGATAACTCCAAGTGTGGCATGTTTATTTCAGATTGAATTTCGTTTATGTGTACTAATTTACCAAACTTGGCTGCATGTCCTCAATATCAAATGATTTGACATGGATATTCCAAGTCATCAGTCACTCATGGCTCATTAGAATAGCTAACGTTACCTTTGTGTTAAAGAAATGGAGATGTGTAAAAATCGCCAGTTCAGACATATTTACCAGATCCTGGAATACTATGGAGTGATTGAATTAGACTTTATATTTTTATCTCTAGGAAAGCCTGAAGGTAGAAATAGAACTCTGATCGTGTTGGTGGAGGAGAGGCAAGTGGAGTGTCAATAACAATAGGATAGTAGTGCAGTGAATGGGTTTGGCAAAATACAAACCATCAGATGTTAAAAATTCAGCTGATGGCACAATTATTGCCTAAGAATACTGCAAGTTTAACATCTGGGACTTTGTAGTTTCAAATGATAAATGCCATACTTATGACCGAAGGGAAAATGCAATTTTGCTCCAGGATTATTATTCTAATTAAATGATCTAGGCACCAAATCAGAATGAGATTTGCTATTACAGTTTCTCTTAAGCTTGATTTATGTAAAAATTTTTTTTCAACTGTCACATTGATTTGAGATACTTATATGTAGCTTTTAAAATTCTGAAGTGAAATTTATTATTTAAAATTAAGTTTTTTTCTCTACTGGGGTTCTAAAACTTAACTTCCCTTTCGGTTGAATTTCTATATTCTGTACCTTCCACTTCAGTAAATATACATAGTTTTACTTTGTTCTTCAGTTGTTTCAAATCGCTTATTTTCCTCAAATGAACAAATTTTAGGTGTGTTCAAACTGAAGAGGTCATTAATATCCTTCATAACAACAACAAAAAAGGATGTTCACTTGCAAAAAAAGGGACGCATGATTAGAGAGTAGTACATGATCCTGGTTCCTTCCAAAATATTTCCTTCTAAATTGACAAGAGTCACACAAAAAGAGAGTGAAAATTAATTTTCTTGCATTATTTAAATGCAGTTAGAGAAGACCAAAACTTATTTTAGCTTTTCTTTCTTTCTCTTTTCTTCCTTCCTTCCTTCCTTCCTCCCTTCCTTTCTTCCTTCCTGTTCTGACAGTGATCGTTTGAATATTGATTTAACTTGCTAAAAATCAATTTGAGATTCCAATGATAGGGAGGCAAGTCAAAGTATGACAGTCATCAAAATAGCTACAGCAATCTGAGACATTTCTGGTGAAAATGTATTCTTAACAAATTTCTGATATTCAGAATCTCAAGTTTCACCAAATTTATTAAATTCAATTAACCCCTAATTTAGACACCTGAAGTAGAAATACTGAAAATGAAATCAAATACACTGCCTTTTAAAATACACTTTTGCATCTATACCTCTTGTTCCTTTGTTCTAAATAAGATTTGGAAAGCAAAGCTCTTTGAAGTAAAATTTTTCAAATTCCTGAAATAATAATGAGCAAAATGTTTGTATATATTTCAGGAAAAATGGAATATTTATGGACTGCATATTTCTCCATATGTTGGCAAACACATGTTGTATTAAATTAGATTATATTGTCTATTGCTTTCCTGGACACTATTTAATAGCTGGTAATATATGAGAAATATGAATATGTATGTTATTTATTTATCCTTTAACTCTATAGTGCTCCAGAATTTGCTTGGTGTGTTTACTTGAAGTATATTCATGTTATCTTAGACACAACATTCAGAGAAAGGCCTTCATATCACTTTTTCACTTTGAGGGGGAAAACTGACTCAGAGCTATAAAGAATTCATGGACAGTGTTACCAGGACAGTTAGAACTAAGATACTTTGATCATATCTGATAGGACTTTTCTGCCAGTACATGCCAGGCACAAGAACTCTCAGGACCAAAACCTAGTCATATACTTTCTTACCTGTGACTGTAGAATCTTCTCTCTCCTAAGCCAGCTAGGTCAGAGAGAGCTGAGCCATAAAGGAAGTAGCATTACTGACATTTTCCTTAAGTTCCAGGGAGGGAATTCTTTTCAGAGTCCTTTGGTGATTATGTATGTTGCTTGGCGGTTTAAAGGTCTCAGAGGCTCTGGACATCTGAGCCTCCAAAACTCTTCTGGAAAAAGTTCTAGTGGCAATTCGGACTCTTACAGCAAATGTCTTTGAAACGTATTCTTTATATTTGATAAGCTTGGTCATATTGTAGATGATCGATTTTGGATGACAAATTCTGGTTTTATTTAATTGTTCACGTGTATTGTGAAAGTATCTGTTTTCTAATGACTTAGACCTCAAATTTGTGAGTGATTCTTGTTTTGCCATAAGTCTTTACACATGATGAGATTAAATACAGAAATAGGATGTTTCATTTAAGGCTCAGTGATACAGTGAAAAGAGAACAGATTCATCCAGAAAAGTCTGTGTTGGAATCTTAGTCTTTCAACATCTTGGTTTGTGATCTTGGGGAATTTGACAAACCAAGCTGAGCTTGTTCTTTGTTTTGTTTTGTTTCGTTTTTCCACCAAGAAAGTGGGTATAATAATCCATAACCTAGTGTTGTCAGAATTAAATGAAGATAATATCTGTTATGATACAAGAATTATGGCATTTAAGAATTATATGTATTTTTCTATTGTATTATCTATAATAACAGAAAAACTGGATAAAAAAGAAAGAAAATCAGCTTTTCAGATACTGAGTGGAAAAATAATCCCTTGTCTATGGTAAGTTGAAAAAATATTTGTTGTCTGAACTGTCCACTTGTTCTAAAATGCTTTGGAATCGGGGATGCCTGGGTGGCTCATCAGTGAGATCAAGACCCACATCACTCCTCCTGCTTGCGTGCTTTCTCTCTCTCTCTCTCTCTGACAAATAAATAAATAAAGTATTTTTAAAAATAAAATAAAATGCTTTGTAATCAAAAATAAAACAGCCCAAGAATCTAGAATGTCTGTGTAATGTTTTTGTCATCAGTATTATTCATGTCATGGGTTCCTTTCTCAGTGCCCAAGAAAAGACTCCATGACCCCCAACAAGAAAGCTGGGCTGAACAGTGTATTTGTTTCAATTACAAGAAATGCTTATGAAATATATAGACAAAAGCTGAGTGATAAATATCATAACACACTTTACAGATATCCTTAGAGCTAAACAGAAATGTCATTTAAATTCCTACAAAAAAAGTACAAATTATATGTCTAATATTATACCATGGGTAATACGGGAACTCAAATTTTAAGCCAAAATATATTTTAGTAGTAGCTTCTCTGAGGGAAAAAAAATTCCCTCCTTATCTACATTTGAATTACTTATTTGATTAATTATTTTATACCAACACATTAAAACTTATGAATTTTAAAAATGTTACTTTACTGGGGCACCTGGCTGGCTCAGTTGGTTGGGTGGTTGACTTTGTCTCAGGTCATGATCCTGGAGTCCCGGGATCAAGTCCCTCATCATTGGGCTCCCTGCTCAGTGGGGAGTCTGCTTCTCTCTCTCTCTCCCCCCTCCCCTCCTCGTGCTCTCTCTCATTCTCTCTCTCTCTCAAATAAATAAATAGAATCTTAACAAAAAAATAAATTAGTTATTATTTTTTTTAAATGTTATTTTACTTACTGACTTTGGTAAAGTGCTGGAATAACTAGGTTTCCAGTATTTGAAATGAAAATGATTGTGCAGAGTATGCTGATTATTGGTTTAGAATTGGGAAAGAAAAGGAAGAAAAAGGAAGTTTCTAAAGAAATAAAAGGTTTACTTTCTCTATCATGGGCTTATAATCACAATCATTTTTTTGTTTGTTTGCCAGAATGTTCTCATATTTAGGCAGGAAATAGTTTATCTGTTTATTTTAATAATGACAGTGTCTGTAGGAATGATTTATAAGCACAAGTAACAGAGGTACCACTGGCATTGTGTTGTTGACCATAAAAATTTCAACTGAACACTAAATATTCTACCTAGTTGGGTTTTCTCTAATGGCTATTGAAGGGGACTTTCAATTGTTTCCATTAAAAAACTCTTGGTGAATTTTCCCCAGGTTCTAACAAGCTATATCAAAATAAAACTCATTTCATGGAAAAAAGGAATCCCACAGCACTTCTTTTTAATAACTGTTCAGCTACAAAATTTTATTGGTATCTTCTTATGTTCCCTCTAGAGGATGTAATGCACAAAAGCATTGCCACGGAACATATAAAATTACAAATGAAATTTATTGTAAAAAGTAGAATGTCTTCTAGACTGGTGTCAGTATTTATTTCATTCATAAACCAAAACTGTGGTATAATATATTCATTGTCAGCAAGTTCATGTGTGTAAATTGTCATCCAATGTTATTGACTGATATAAGACAGATATTGAAAAGACAATTTAAATGTACTCTTCCAAACATAAACTGGTCCACAAAAGCACTGTAAAAACTCCTTCAAGATTTTGGGTTGTGCTTGACATTTACGGTTAACTACATAATTTGGTCGTGTCATAATCCACTGTGTTTGGCAATTTGGCATTAAACGCCTGCAGAGCAGATTGGATCCTCACCACCTCGCTAGTAGACAGCTTGAGTCTATGGCGAAGCAAGCAAGAGAAAAGATCTAGACGACGCTGACCAGGTGGGGAGAGTTTATTTACACGGTCTCTTATCTCTAGAAGTTGCAAAAGTGCTGAGTCCTGGGATCCCTGAGTATAGGGGTAGTCCAGCTGCAAAATCAAGTCCCGAATTGCTTCAGGGTCAAAGTGCATGCTGTAACCAAACACTTGAATGTTATTGATTTTCATATAACCCAGGTTCCGGGAAGGGTCAATAAATTCCAGAGGTTCGTAGTAAATGCTCTCATTGCCATTGGGGCCGTTGGACTTGATGCGACTCCTCAAGTAGATGTGCACCGTCTCAAAAAATGTCTTCCATTTGTTGCCCAGAGTCAGCGACCAGTTATAACACTGCAGCGGGAGGTCCAGCTTAGTCCGCTCCCAGTCTGGAAAGCTGTTTTCATTCACAGGCATAAACCAGCTCTCGGAGTGGCTGCCTCCGAAGGGATTGATGTAAACGGCCAACACTGGCTCCAAGGTGCTGTTTTTAGTTAAGCAAATCTGTAAAGAGAGACCCAAGATCATATGGACCAGACTCGACTTGTACTTGTTACTCTTCAAAGTGAGGAGCATCCGCTTACGCCAGGAGGGGTCAAACCAGCTATTGAGGCGCATGTCGTTGCTGATAAAAATGGCATGGACTTCTATTCGTCTGTCCGTCTTCTGCAACAGGTATTTCATCTCGAGGTCTTGCAGGTCAGTCTCAAAGCCAATATAATGATCGGTGGACTCGGCGACCTCAGGCTTGCAGAGCCCCTGGCTCAGCATGTAGCCCGTGTTGCAGGTGCCACAGCGGGTGCGGTTGTCAGGGGCGCAGGTCAGGCAGGCAGAGGCGTCGCCCACGGTGCAAGGCAGGAACGCGGTGCAGACCACCTGGTCATTCGGGCAAGTGCATGAGTGCGTCTCTTCGGAAAAGCTGCCCAGGAGACCGTTCTCATTGCAGTAGAGAAAAGACTGGATGCGAGTGAGCCAGTAGGTTGAGGTTCTAGGAATACAAAACAACACGAATCTATATAAATACAAAGATATATTTTGTGTGTGTACTGCAATAAAATTAACTTTAGTTCTGAAAGCCTCACTATCATTTCTTAGGTTAGCTCCAGTTGTTTGGATAAAAGATCCAGACAGTTTATAATTGAAAATAGATACATTTTATATAATATTTATATATGTTATATATATATTAGATACTTTTTTTCATTCTTCATTGCACAAGGTTAGATGTGGATATATTTGATTTGAAATGAAATATGGCATGGACTACCTTCTGATGAGATTGCTTGTCATTTCGCTAGGGTACTTGGAAGCTGATTGTGAACATAATTGGGTCAGTTATTGTTTTGAAATGCGAACCAGCAATAGGAAATAAAAGTGATATTATCACAAAATATCTAGAGTAGAATTAGAGCGTATAAATGCTGACTGCTCATTCATTTGCTCTTAGCTGCATAAAGCACTAATGTTGCAAGAAGCCAAATAGAGAGTAAAATAAAAATGAAAGAAAAATAAACAACTTTAAAGTGTCAATTGGTGTATTTAAATAATCAGATTTTATCAGTATTGACCGAACAAGTACCCACTGAGAAGGAAAATATTATTAAAACATACTTGACTTTATTCTTACAGGCTGCTCAAGAAAATTGTTGAAAATATCTTGTTAAAACCAACTACAAGTTGTTTTAATAAGGGTTAAGTGTATCAGTTTAATGTGTTTGATTTGAGTCATTAATGTTTTTCCTTATTTATACCCAGAAATCAGGCTAATCATGAGGCAAATGTAAGATTTTTACTTTTCGCGTTTTGCCCACATTATTCAAACTCTTTTGGTGTGTTTAAAATCTCAGTAAAATAACGAAGGAAAAATTGTGTGGTCCTGTAACCAGGTAATTCTTTGTTTTTATCACAGTGTACGATCATGGAAGAGTTGAAGGGCATCTATACCCCCGTGCCATTCTTTTGTGTGGAATAGCAATATCTTCCACACTGAGGTTTCTGAGAAATAGTTAGGCTCAGACTCTATGCGTGTGGCTAGAATATTGCACAATATATCTATTTCTGATATCCTTATGCCTTTCTGGTGTTCATTATTTAGTACCCATGAGATTTTCTGTGAAATGTGTCTATTACACTCAATCCTTTACACTTGAACACTGTTGCTGTTTCAAAGACGTTGTATATGCAGAATACTGGTAAAACATAGGTATTAATCTGTCTAATAATCTGTCTAATCTATCTAAATAACCAATAAAAATGTTTCAATATCCATAACAATATTTGAGCTGTTTATATTACATATTCATTTTCATTTCCTGCCCATCCTCCCCTTGAAATGCAACACATTTTTTTTTTTTTAAGTGAGTTCTTCCTTGTTTTCCCAAATAAATCCCATAACTCCTTCCTTCTCTCTCATGGTGCTTACTTATTCTTTTTTATTTTTTAAGATTTTATTTTTATTTATTTGACAAACAGAGATCACAAGTAGGCAGAGAGGCAGGCAAAGAGAGAGAGAGGAAGCAGTCTCCCCGCTGAGCAGAGAGCCTGATGTGGGGCTTGATCCCAGGGCTCCGCGATCATGACCTGAGCTGAAGGTGGAGGCTTTAACCCACTGAGCCACCCTTGCACCTCATACTTACTCTTTTCATGGTACCTTTTTTCACTTTAAAATTTTGTATTATTCTGTACCTACTTGTTCATACTATAAACTATTGTGTATCCTATTAAATATAATATCCAGCTTGCCAGAAAGCATGTATGCTTGTTTAGTGCTGTCTAGTGCCAAGCAGAATACCAGGAGGCCACAGCCCTTTAATGTTTACTGAATCTTGACTCAAATCTATATAGGAATTAAAAGACATTTTCTCAATAAGTGTAATTTTGAGTGAAAGTTAAAGCCCTGAAAAGAACATTTAATATGGTTGTAAAGACCCAGGTCTCAAGCTGCAGGAAGGAGAGTTACACAACATACACTTTGACATTTGCACAATTAAATGTATAAAAAGTTTTTCTTTTCCACCTTCTCTAAATGTAATTTTTTTTTGTTATAGAGCCAGAAGAAAAGAAAAACAACAACAACAACAATAAAATTAAACCCAACCACAGCATAAAAGGTCTTCCTCTTAATTATTTCTCACACTGAAAAACACTGGCCAGTAACGCAAACCTATTAAATTCATTTGTAACTTTCTCCAGATTCTTTAAAAATAAGTTCTCAGAAAAACTCTCCCAGGAGCACACCCAAGGGTGGTGAAATATCAATGGTGTGAGGCTCTTAGGCACTTTGGGAGCTGTACATCTGCATATGAGTCTCCCTCTAGCTCTGGTTGTTTCCTCCCCCTAGAATAAATGTACAAAAAGCTTTCTTCTGTGGTGCATGAAATAACTTGATTATCTCTGTATTCAATTTAGATATATAGAAATTACTACTGATTTTTAATCTGCAGTTACTGATGTAGTTATTCCATCATTTTTCTCTTTCACAGGCTATTAATGTCTATCTTGGCTTCTTTCTCTCTCTTTCCTCCCTCCTTTTTTCCCTCCTCTCTTTTCCCCCTTCCCTTCCTTCCTTCTTTCCTTCCTTCCCTCCTTCTTCCCTTCCTTCCCTCCTTCTCTTTCTTCCTTCCTTTCATTTCTATGTTCTCTTATCCCTTCCCTCAACCCTTTCTCTCTCTCTCTCTCTCTCTTCTGTAACTCTATTTGTGTCTTTCTATTATAAAGAATATAAAATATATATCCTATCTAGATTGAAAATTATATTTTCTTCCCTGAAACCAAAGCATAAATTCTCTGAGCCAATTCATCTTTCACTGTAAGCTCTAATCATGTTTCCAAATCATAAGGACAAACAAAAAATGAAATAAATAGACCTAAGGCTAAAGACAGAGCTCACAAAACTAGGGCACTGTAGGAAGAAGCATTTGGACACTTTAGAAAAGCAGGGGCTTTTTCAGCTTTCAATCTCTTCCAATCCTTTTCACGTCCCTGCAGAAGCATTACTGAAGGAATACGTTTCAGCTTCGTGGGTTTCAGCTTGTCATGTATGAATATTGATAACTTGGCACACTGCCAAAGCTCCTGTACCCTGGGATAGAAGGGCTAGTGTGTAGATTTTCTTCTTTTAGGCTTCTTGTCCTTTCTCCCTACCTACCTTTTGACAATTTTATACTGTATTTCACAAGTAAGGAATAGATTTTTTAAAGAAAAATTAAATGCAGCAATCAGTCTTTGCTTTACTTTTTGTAAAATCTTGGCTAAAGCAGGAGTCAAAAATGGAGAAGGGAGCCCCTCTGGAGTTTTCATTTACCCAAACAATTATGTAGTTTTATTTTTCCCAACAAAGTAAAATAGAACTGATTTTTTCTTTATTCTAAAGCCTTTTAAACTTATTTTAAATAGTTAAATTGTTAAGAAACTTTATAAATTCATTTAACTAATGTAAAATTAATAAAAATCAAAAGTAGGCCTGTATTGAGTATTTAATGCTGCTTCCTTTTATATTTAAATATTTAAAGAAAGTAGTACCACATTTTTTTTTTTAATTCCCATCTATAGCTTTTATTCACACTAATTATTTGTTGTCTCCTCAGGCTAAGGCTAGAGGATGCAATGTCAGTAGATGGACTTCTGGCAAGAGGTCTTTTGTTGCTTTTTATCAAGCAGGTGGCATGGTTCATGACATCTACTTAATTGTACTTTGATAAATATTTACTAAATGAAGTAAGAAAGAAAAGGAGAAAGAGGGGATAGAGGAGCAAGGAGGGGCGTAGAGACAGAAATCAGAGTGAAGGAACTATGGATTATGAAAGAATAGAAGACAGAAACAGAAGACAGAATTTAAAAGGCCATTGACATGTGGTAGCTCCTATGATATGGAGCACTTCAGGAAGGGGAGGAACTCCCTTATCTATCAGGAACAGTTTGGATTTTAGAAATAATTTTTACAAAAGCTTTTATGGGGTGGTATTAAAAAGAGAAAAGTGCCTTCCAGAGTTAAGTTAAAATTTAAAATTTAAGTTAAATTGAAGCTAAAAGCTGACAGCACGTTTACATTTGAGGGATCACGTGGCATGCGCGCTTGGAAACTTCATACAGTTGTTTAACCAGTTGTCTCCATTCGGTCTGTAACACTCTCCGTGTGTGGAAAGCCTAGTCTTCTCCACAGGATACACATCCTGTGAGCATCAGGAGAGGCCTAGACTAGAATATGGATACCTGACTTCTGGGCCGGACTCTACCTGATGACCTGGGACAGGTCACTTAGCCTCCTTAACTTTGAGCAGAGCTCAAAGAAACAGTAGTTCAGAGTTTGGCTTTCCTTGACCCTGAGGAGTAGAGGTAGCTTTCTGAACCTTCATGTGTCCATGTGTGACTTCACTTGCCAATTTCTGTCAGGGTGAAATAGTGTCACATATAAACCCCATCATCACCGTCTCACATGTGGTGGTTATTCATAAGGAAACAGTGTGAATGAAATGCTTGTCTCTTAAATTTTCCTGTTATTTAGAATATCAACTAAGACATGGTCTTATTCTTATAGTTTTGAATGATGTTAACTGTGATTGGTGAAACAGATTCCTGGGCTTCCCTTCAGAGATGCTATAAGAATTTCGAGGAGTAGGGTCCAGGAATATGCAATCTCAGAGGACATTATGTATACATAGGCTGCAAAGTTCCTATGTAAGAAAACTGACAACCCAAATAGTGCCTAGGGGTTCTTAAAATACCATCTAGTCATCAGCATGTAAGAATATTCTCAGAGAAGGTATAGAAAAGTTACGATTTCTGTGGAGAAGCGTCAGCATCAGATGGCTTTGAATTAACATGTGAGGCTCTGTCCCCAATGTGTAGGCTACAGTTTGCAAACACTACACTAGAAAATTTGCCGTGTGCTTATATTGAAGAACAAGGCAAATGCTAAAGCCTACCTTAATAAATGAATTCTATGTTGCTACAGTAATATTAATTATTTAGTGACTACCTCTCATATCATGGGCCAGCTACTTTGTATTCATTATTGAAAATTCTTCATAGTAGTTTCCAAAGGTAAACTTCATCTTAAAATTTTAAAAATATTGAGGTTCATTTTTTTTTTAAAGATTTTACTTATTTATTTCACAGAGAGAGACACAGCGAGAGAGGGAACACAAGCAGAGGGAGTGCGAGAGGGAGAAGCAGGCTTCCTGCCAAGCAGGGAGCCCGATGCGGGGCTCATCCCAGGACCTTTGGATCATGACCTGAGCTGAAGGCAGCCGCTTAACGACTGAGCCACCCAGGCACCCTTGAGGTTCATTCTTTTAATGACTTTCTCAATTACATATATATTAAGTAAGACAATGAAGACAAACTCAGAGAAGCAAACTTAAATATTATTTTTTTAAATGTGGTTGAAAGTGTGGTTGCATGGGCTCGTGAGAAAAAGTACTTAACAATTGACTTTAGGAAAATACCCATAGATTGCTATGAGCTGGACAGCATCAACGATAAAAAAAACTTTTAATTCAATAAAAATTACTTTTAATTATGATATAAAGTTTAATTTTTTGAGTGACAGTATACTCTATTGGCTTCAATCACTTTTAGGGAGCCAAATTATCAACTTTGAATCTTATTTCATTTACCTCATATATACATTGGGAATAAAATATAGGTTGTTGTAATAAATTAAAACACAATTTCAGGAAAAGCAGTTAAAAGAGTTCCTATGAAATAAATGTAAATCCTTATTTTTATTATTACTATTGTTACTACTGTTATTCTTTAAAGAAATAACACTGCATGTAGTTCCTTTAATACAAATGTTTTCCCCTCACAAAATTGAAAATTTTTATTTTACTTACAATTCATGCATTGCATGCATAATATCACACTGTATTTCTGAATTTTATCTTTACCAAAATAAACACAGTTATTGATAACACGGTCAGGACTATATTTAAAAGTACACATGTGGCCTCTTTGTGATAGTTTTGAAACTCTAAAAGGTGTGTTAAGACAACATTGCTTAAATTCAGGACATATATTCTGATGTGTAATGGTTTGCACTGAGGTATTAGAACATATGTTGATACAAAAACAATTACTTCCTTTCACGGTTAAATCCTCTCTGAGCACTAATAATCTTATTTCAAAGGTCCCTTATTTCAACCTTCTAATCTTTTATTGCTCTCCAAATCTGTGCAATGTGGATCCAAATTTTAAAACCTAAAACAATATAGTTTCAGTATCTTTTTGAAGTTAAATATCACTCTTTTGAGTAGAGCATTTCATTTCAGCCTTCATCGGTTTGTGTTTCTCTGACTCTAATACTTTAAACTAAATATGAATTTGGGATTAAGTACCCACAGCTATTTAAACAATCTTAAGCTGATTATTAGCTCAGCCACAGAGAAATAATACCAAATAATATTCTGTGACCTGCCCTTTTCCAATTCTGCTGCTCTGACCATCTCAGCCTTGACAAAGTGGCCTAGGGCTCATGGTGACACCCCAACACGTAATAGTCTCACTCTTTCTTTCTTTTTTTTTTTTTTTAAGATTTTTTATTTATTTATTTGACAGACAGAGATCACAAGTAAGCAGAGAGGCAGGCAGAGGGTGTGGGGGGAAGCAGGCTCCCTGCAGAGCAGAGAGCCTGATGTGGGGCTTGATTCCAGGACCTTGGGATCATGACCTGAGCTGAAGGCAGAGGTTTAATCCACTGAGCCACACAGGCGCCCCTCACTCTTGAGAACAGTTTTACACCTCAAGTAAGAGAATGCCATTTTCAAAGTTCCCTCAGCCATGAGTCTCCCAAGGAACCATCTCTATATCACATGTGTATATAGATACACATCTATAGATCTATAGACACATATAGATACACACTTTAATTCAAGTATTGACTAATAATTTTGGCTTGAATGTGAAGGAAGGCAATGAAAAAGGGAGTGAAGCAGTTGAAGAGGGAGGTAGGTTATATTTTAAAGAAGTTATTACCTGGTAGTTAACATTGACTGAGGTCTTATCATGAGCACATTTAACAGGCATTATTTATTTGTTCCTCTCAATTCTCATTACTCCCTGAGTAAGGATGCTTATTACCCCTATTTATAAAGATGAGGGCGTGCCTTTTATTTATTTATTTTTATTTTTAAAAGATTTTATTTATTTATTGGAGAGAGAAAGAATGAGAAAGAGAGAGAACATGAGACGGAGGTGGTGGGTGGTCAGAGGGAGAAGCAGACTCTGCTGAGCAGCGAGACTGATGTGGGACTTGATTCTGAACTCCAGGATTAGGATCTGAGGTGAAGGCAGTTGCTTAACCAACTGAGCCACTCAGGCACCTCAAGGGCATGCTTTTTAAAAAGCTTAAATAACTAGAACTTGTTCAAAATCCAACAGCTAGTCGGTGGTAGAACTGAAAGAAGATCCTTGGTCTTTATTACTCCCAGTGATTTTTTTGGACATGACATCAAAAGCACAAGCAACAAAATGAAAAATTAATAAGTAGGACAACAGCAAACAAAAGGTTTTAGTAGAACTGATTTGTGACACACTTGGTTGAGTGGCACACACAGACAAATCTGTTTACTTCTTAGAGAGCTACTAAAACATTTTGTCCCCAAAGATGCTGCCTCTGATATTATAGTTCAAAAAATCAAACAAAAATCAACAAAATCAACAAAAATCAAACAAAAGATATGTTTTTCTTCTACTTGTGACATAAAATATGAAAAAAGACAGGTCAACATTCAGGCTGTAAAATGAGAGGCACGCAAAAATGAACACAATTATGTTTCTCTAAGTAAAGAGAAGATATTATCAAAAGAACACCAGCATTTTCTTAGAGTGCACATTTAATTTTATTCCAAAGATTACCAAAAATTGAAATATCTTGCCCACTAATTCACACTAGATAATAAGTTAAAAGAGCTTAAAAAGTATTTAGTATGTGCAAGTTCAGCTAGTCAGTGGTTCGTGTAATTGATGAATATTGACACAAATGTAATTATTTCTCAAAGACAGGTAAATCTGGTCTTTCCCAAATGCATTCATAACATCCTGGCTTTCATCCACCATAATGTTCATTACACCAAGTCATTGTTCATTACCAAATCATCTGTCTCTCTCATTACATTATACAATCTATGAAGAAAAATATGTATTTGTTTACTTCGCTATTTTACTATCACGATGTACTAAATCAGTGTACAATTTTTATACTTAAATCCCCCATTACAACTTTCTAAACCTTTATTGGTCTTAAATGTGTGGATCCAAATTTGAATGGTCTTAAATGTGTGGATCCAAATTATGGATCCAAATTTGAAAATTTAAATAATATAATTTAGGAATTTAAAATATTTATAAAGAGACCATTTCATCTTTCACAGGTGTATTCATCTCTGATCCTAGTACCTCAAACCTAACATAAATTTTATATAAGCAAATAAATTAGTGAATAAGAGGAAGCTGAAAAAGAAAATTTAAGACTAAATTGAAAATGTCTTTCATTATTGTTGTTCTTGATAAGATTTCATATGGCTTTCTTGATTTCCAGTAAGTGATGAACATTTTTAAAAACTGTCTTATTTTCACATTTTTTTAAAGTATGTTTCATGACCAATTTCTTATCAACTTAGAGAAGATCAATAAAATGTTTAACTCTATCATTTGAATACTTTAATCAATTTTAATGTTTTTCTAAAACTAATAAAACTAATAACCAATACCATTTATATTTAAAGCATAGTTTTAAATTTAAATAAATAAAACATAATTTGTGCAAATCTGAGGTCCATCTATTCATATACCTGTGAACACGACTATGGAATGAACTGTCTATGATATACTTACCTTGGTCTTAGAACATCCCTCCAAATAGATTGTCTCCAAACTTGCCATTTTCTTCTTTCTTACTACAATCATCATTGTTGTCTACAACCATGGATAACAGCTTATCCCTTTGTGCCTCAAGTAAAGCAAGAACCTGGTTTCTAGAAGCCTTGTACCTACTCTTTTCGTCATTTTGTTACATTTGTGTACTAGCAAGCCAATCTTAAAATTGATCCATTTCTAATTGTATGACACCTTTATAACTTCCGGAGCCATTCACAAACTGATAGCCCCTAGCTTTCAATGCTTGATAAAGTGTATTCTCCATTTAAGCTGTCCCTGTTCCCCTCCCTAAATATGTGATGCTCAATTCCAACTACATTGAATTTTCTTGTTATAGAATTGAATGTCCTTTCTTTTCTGCTTAATGTGTTCAAGATGCAAATTGAATCATTTTTTCTCTAAACAGTCTTTTTTTGATGACATAACTTAACTAAATTCCTTGAATGAGTGTATCAGATATCTATATTCCTGTATTTGTAATTAAACCATGTGTAGCCATACACTGTGGTTTAATAGATTCTTATCTCATTATTTCAACTAATGTATACTATTCACGATAATATCAGTAATTTTCTACATGTTAGTTTTCTTAATTAGAGTATAAGCTCTTCAGAAAAAAGAAAAAGACTGTTATTCCATTGGCATTCCTAGAGACCGACAAAATGCCTTCCTGACACTTCCAAACAAAACTGCTAAGTCAAAATTGAATAATGGACTTATGTTTGTGGAAAACATCAGAGAGAATACCCTTAAAAACCCCTCAATGCAAAATGCCAAGAAATTCTGGCAACACCTATTTTGAATGCGTTGTAGTATGGAAAGAAAGATGTAAAACTTCACTGGCTGAAATTGAAGTAAAAGAACAATATGAAAGAAGTTATGTGTGCCTGATCTCGAGTTTGGGGTGGTCATCTTGGGTATCAGAGACAAAGTCTGGTACACTTAACAGTAAGAAGTTGAATTGGAGATCCACTATATTTGGAAAGACAGACACTGTGCATTGAAGGGGAGTCAGCTTAAAAAAAAAAAAAAAAAAACCAGCAGCTGGGGTGCCTGGGTGGCTCAGTGGGTTAAGCCACTGCCTTCGGCTCAGGTCATGATCTCAGGGTCCTGGGATCGAGTCCCGCATTGGGCTCTCTGCTCAGCAGGGAGCCTGCTTCCCTCTCTCTCTCTCTCTCTCTGCCTGCTTCTCTGTCTACTTGTGATCTCTCTCTGTCAAATAAATAAAAAACAAACAAACAAAAACAGCAGCAAAAACAATTGACATCTAGCAAAGGAAGAGAGCAAATTGAGCATCTACCCTGACCTTGCTGTTTGTAGAAGGAAGAGTGCATGATCTATAAATTCAAAAACAGGAATGAAAATAATTATTTTAAAGTGCTCCAAAATTGTTGTAAGGTGGCAAAATGAAACATACATTTTCTAGAGGAATGTACATTCTGCAAAGTCTTAAAGAATCAATATAGATAAAAATTATTTTGACCATGAGCTCACAATGAAAAAAAAAAAAAAAAGCACATGAGGATGTGGTATTTTTTATTTGTGATTGTTTTCACCCTTATACATTATTTTCTCCCTTCTCCATGTTGGATGGCATGGCCTAGAATCACAATACTACTTTTACACATATTTTCAACTCCCTGCTTCCACTTGAGGAGAACTTAACCCTGATTATCTGGATAATAAATGACAAGAAGATGGGCAAAATCTTCTTTTTATGTCTCACACAAGAAAATGTGAAAATCTGAAGGCACAACAGTTATAAGACATCAGTATTAATGCATATTATTTATGATTTTCAAATTAACGAACAACTATGGGTAGTATAAGAATGATAGTTATTCTATGTGTGAACACCAGTGCTATACTGCAACTACAAAATTGCAAAGGTTTCATTGAATTTATTGCAGATTATAAATGTGATATTGTACAGGATTATTTTCAGACTGCTAATTTTATTATTATTGTTATTAATTTTTTTATAGCGAGAGAGATAAAGTATGTGGGTGGAAGGGTGAGAGACAGAGAGAGTGAGAATATTAAGCAAGCTCTGTGCCCAGCACAGGGCCTGATGGTCATTTTATATGTTGAAATACTATTTCTCAAGATGTTATTATTAGGAGTTAGGGACTTTGGGAAGTAATTAGGTAATGAGGATGGAGCCATCATCAATGGAATTACTGTCCTTAGAAAAGGGACCCTAGACAGCTGTCTCACCCTGTTTCCACCATGCGATGGCACAGTAAGAAGATGGCTATCTATAAAGGAAGAAGTGACCTCACGCCAGACACCAAATCTTTCTCTGAGCCTTGACCTTGGTCCTCCAGCCTCCAGAACTGTGAGAAATACACATTTATTGTTCAAGTCATCCATTCCATGGTATTTTCATTATAGCTGCCCAAACTGACTAAGACAGGTATTATCTCCTAATTTTTCCACCAACTTAATATTACATTTAAGTCTGTGGAAAATAAAAGTGAATCAAATGACTGTATAGAAAAATGGAAACAATTCAGTATGTCTAGTTTTCTTTGACCTCATTATTTTTCAAATGAGATTACAAGAAATGATGGATGATCTTAAATGACCGTTCCACATCTATTTAGAAAAAAAATAGCAGAGCAATCACGTTAATCCTTGGGTTCCTGGAGCAGACTTACGTTATGTAGAACATCTCTTTCCTCAGCACACAAGACATTCCATTAACCAAAATATCATCTGATAGGGGAAAAAATGAGTCACTCTGGATGATATCAGCAGTGACACAATCAAATGGGTGTTCAAAATGTGCTGTTCTCTCACTCGCAGGGTGAACAACAACAATACAAATAGGAGCTTCTTATCAATTGGCAGAAAGAGAGAAACATGTCATTTCAAGAGCTTAATCTATTCTGTTGGCAGAGGGGGGACATTCACAAGTTTGTTCCTTCGTGTTGCAGGTTTAGCCTTCATTTAATTTTTGAACAGTAAGTCCATTTTGAAATTATTTGAAAATTAGGTATTATCATTTTTTGCTTACAAATTCATTTTAAGTTATCTTTGTTTCTCTTTTCATTTGTTGCCACTGCCATTTATTACCTTTTAATAATCAAACAATCCTTTGAAAGGGAAAACAAAAAAGATATTATATGCAAGTAACCGCTAAAACCATGATGTAAAAAATAATCAGATAATTAAAACCTTATAAATATTTATAGATGAGATGTATAATAAGTACCCATTCTAATACAAATAGTCTGGCCTTATAAAATCTTATGTAGTTTGCAAACCAAGAGTTTGCAAACAAAGGGCATTCTAGAAACAGTTCACCAGATCCATAGAAGAAGATCCATAGAAGGAGAGCATGTACTAAAGGTCAAAACCACATTCTCTCTAGACCTCAGAATTATCAGGATAATCACATGGTCCTCATGCCCACCATTAAGTAATAATCACAAATACATCATGAGCACTTACTATGTGCTGGGGACTATTTAAATATTTTACATATATAAATACAAATATATATGTATATTAACATTTAGCCCTTGCAACAATTCTATCAAGTAATCACTATGATTTTCCATAAGGTGCCCCTTAAGGGACAGCACAAACTGTCTATAAAAATAAGCCAGTGTCCATGCTCTTCACCACTCCACGAGATTATCTATGGTGTTACTGGCCCAATAAAGGCATATATGAAAAAATGATGAGGAAGTATATTTTTCTAGATGATTATAATTTCAGTCTACCTCCTCAGGTGACAATTATCTGAAATGTTTTGACCGCCCAGAAAAGCTTTGGACAAAATGTGAACTACTATACTGTTTCTGGATTAAACAGCACAAAGTGAGATGAAAATATAATTCACATTGACATCTTAATATCGTCACAATGTTTAGTAATCTAAAATCCCATATTTTACAGATTATGTTAAAATCATATGACAGTGAAAAAGAATCATGTGATACAAGGGAGATTCTGAAATAACTAGAATCAGTGTGTATCAGAGCCATTCTATCCACTTAACTGAAGAAAGAGTAGGTCTACCTCAGTTTCTGTTTAGAGCAATAATACATTTTTATGATACATGTACCTTGCATGAAAGAAAAACAATAACCACCCAAGTGGATACGGGGCCAAAAACAACTTGCCCTTGATTCTGGAAGTTAAATTATTATTATATAAACATTTTTTGTCATGTTTCCTTATCTTTCTAGCATGGGATAAAGCTCCTTATCTAAATACAGTAGTTTATGTAAGATTTCTTCTCATTCTGTCTTTACCTATCAAGTCATCCTAGCATATAGATATAGATAGAGATATCATTTGTTTTGATATGTGATATAGGGATATAGGATATATATATATATCATATGATCCTATATCACATATCAAAACAAATGATATCTCTATCTATATCTATATCTAGATATAGATATATATTATATATATATATATATATATATATATAATTTGTTATGGTATCTGGTTGTGTAAGAGGCAAAGGCAAGCTGAGGAGATGAGAAATAGCAGTATGATTTGTAAATTAAAAATGAGTGCTTCATTTGTTGTTAATTACCTGTCCAACATCCACAGGCCCCTTCTTCCTACAAACAGAAGCTGATTTTGTTCAGCACAAGGTGCCGAAAAACAAAACAAAACAAAGCAACACTACTTGCTGTTTTCCTTGAAAGTAACAGTAGACACAATTCTGACACAAACAGATGTCTGTCTGATGCAGAATAGTCTGGGATAGCTTCTTTTTCCTGAAAGAACTCAATAGCCACACTTGCTACTCCTAGTCCTGCTACTTATGCTGAAAATGGTTTTGATTTCTGAAGCAACAAGAGCCATCCCATGGATTCAAGACAACAGACATGTAAGCAAAGTTGAGGGAAAGGCAGTAAATAAATAAATAAATAAATAAATAAATAAATAAATAAAATTAAATTTTAAAAATCCAACCAAACAAAAGCAAGCAAACTGGTCCTATTCTTAAGAATCATCAACAACATCTACAACATCAAGTTGCAGAGCCATTGCCAACAGCTACTTTCTACAAAACTCCTGTTACTTCAGAAAGAAAAATCTTTGTTTTTAAGGTTCCATTCACCACGGTTTCTGTTACTTGTAGCAGAATATTGATTACTAGAAACAAGATAAAAGTTTCTGAGAAGCACTCAAACTTTGAAACTAAATAGTCCCTTGCTTTTGTGTTGGGGGTGGAGTGGGTGTTGGAGAAGAAACCCCCAGTCCTTTGAGATTGAGGGATATCTCAGGGTAGAGAAAGCTGAAGTTATTTGCATACTAACTGTAACAAGGTTTCCGAAGGAAACTCTACAAAAAGTAACTTGTTTTTTGCAACTCTAAAATAAAAGCCAAGCAAATCAAATTCTTGGAACTTTCTTGGAATTCAAATATTTAAAGACTGACAACATGAAACAGAAAATTGCATCTGTTGGCTTAATGGACAAGTGATTTTATGTCACCAAACAAAGAGAAAAAACACTTAACAATCAACAAAAGTATTAACAACTTGGGAAAGAATGTGGATTCTTCAGGCATTATTGAATACCTCTGAAAGATTTTCAATGCTTGTTTAAAATAAAACCTGGAGGTGGAGGTATGTTAAAAAAAACAGCACTTTTTAAAAAATAGTATGTGTTTTTAGCATAGGTTAGCTATATCCCTATGGGGCTGTTATTTTTGAAATAATGTCAAATTAATGTTGAGACTGAATTTTGTTTTCTTGGTTCATGAGGATTTAGTAGAATTTCAAAAAATATTAGGTCAGTAACTGAAATTAGAGAAATCATTGAATATTTCTAAGTATTACTGTATTTTGACTTCATTGTGCCACCACATAAGCCAATATTCTACATATATATTTCAGAATGCCTTTTGTTTTCACAATGAAAAGTTTAGAGAATCCACTTGCAGCATTAGATTGGGAAACAAAGTCAGTAAACCAATAAATACACACTGATTTTTTTTTAAATCCAATGTATGCTTTTCCTCTTCCAGTGAATCAAAAGTCTCTTTTTAGTGTCTTCCTAACAGTATTTGGACTCTTACAAGAAAAGTTTTATTTCTCACTTCAGTTTATTCCCACATATATCACTCCTGTAAATGATCTCAAGTACAACCTCTTCCTATTCCTCTAAATTGAAAGAAGCATGTCACCATATATCAATGCCAGAGTTGTTTTGGGGAGATTGAGCTGAAACACTACATTTCCCAGGAAAGAACCCAGGATTAAATCAAACCTACAACTTTCATTTCAGTATTCAGGGAATAGTTTTTCATATGAAAAGATCACATAGTATGTTTTCTTTCTAGAAATATTGCCTTAGATTCTAATGATTTTTATCTAAAGAGGGGGCATCAACTGTGCCTATGAACATTAAGTTCTGAAATTCTTCTGGCCTCTTTTGAATACATTGTGGTTCCATTAATACCTGCTTATGATCATCTCACTCCTCAGATAAAGACTTTCCCACCATCTCATTTAGCATAAAAGTCTTTAGAGTGACTTCTAAGATCCAGCATAACTAGACCCTCTACCACTCTCTAACCTCACTGAGATTTCTTTCCTGCGTCCTTGCTCCAACCAGTGTCACTGCCTCCTTGCTCCTTCCTGAACATTCCTTTGCTTCTGTTACTGGGCATTTTTCGTTTGCTCTTCCCTAGTCCTGGAGCTCCCTTGATGGTACATCTATCTCTATGACCTCCTTCTTCAACTCTTTCAGATGTTTAAGCTCATTTTTTCTTAGTTGAGGCTTTCTATGGGTTACCTGCTTAAAATTGTTGGTCGCCCCAGCCCTCCCTCCCTATCACCCTCCTCTGCTTTATTTTTCTTGCAACATTAATGTTCAGGCTGTTTTAAATATCTCTATATGGGCGCCCATGTGGCTCAGTTGGTTGATTTCTGGACTCTTGATTTTGGCTCAGGACATGATCTTGGGGTCCTGAGGTTGAGGCCTGATTGGAACTCAGCACTCAGTGTGGAGTCTGCTTGAGTTTCTCTCCCTCTGCCCCTCCCCCTGAACACACATCCTCTCTTTCTCCCTCTCACTGTCTCAAATAAATATTTTTTTAAATAAAAATAATAATAATAAATAAATGTCTCTCTTCACCAGAATGTTAGTCATTGAAGTTAAGCATTTTTATCTCACTTATTTACAGTTATATTCCCAGAAACACTATCTGGCTCATTGTATGCATTCAATAAATTATGTTGCAGAATAAATTAACTAATTCTTTAGAAAATTTATAAAGTGAGAGGCATACTTAGTAGACACAAGTAAGTATAGCTTGTTCAAGTTGCGTATCTTCAATTTACAGAATGTACTTAGATATAATATGAACACTTCTCAGTGAAGTAGAAATACCTCGACTTGAAAATCATTACTCATTTCTTTTCATTTTGCTTTGAACACTATGTTCTATGCTTCAATGGTCAAAATTAGCTCTATTCAGTTTTCTTTTATCAAACACTGGGGTATTTGGAATAAAAATTCCACTTGAGGGAAGTTTTAGAATAAAGCAAAACTGAAGAGCAAAAAGAAGGGTCATTTTTTTTTTTTAAGATTGTATTTATTTATTTGACAAAGACAGAGAGAGCATGCACAACAGGGAGCAGCAGAGAGAGAGGGAGAAGCAGACTCCCTGCTGAGCAAGGAGCCTGATACAGGGCTCCTGGATCCCAGGACCCCAGGGTCATGACCTGAGCCAAAGGCAGATGCTTAACCACCTAAGCTACCCAAGGGCCCTGAAAAGAGTCAATTTTTAAATCTGTTTCTCACCTATAACTTGACAAATACTTCTAGATCCCAGCTTCTTATCCCATGCTCTAGATAGCATCCATCTACCTTTCCCTGAAAAGTAAACTTCCATTCACATTTTAAAAATCTTGTTCTATCATCAGTATCTGACTTTATCATTTTCCACAGTTTCTTAAAGAAAGGAAGAACATGAGAAATTAAATTCTGTGTTTTTTATATGTCAGCAGCAGAAATCAAAGTTGAACAATTAAATCAATTCTAACATAGGATGACTTAACATCCTCCTAAGCCCCATGCTTTCTGGAAACAGATGTGGAGACATTCAGACCAAGAGAGAAGCCCTGAATATCACAGTCACCAACAGCTTCAGAAAAGCGAAGGTAACAGGTAATTTTTTATTATAGTTTTAATATTTGATTTAAGAATATTTTGCTTAATGGCTCTGATACACATAAAACACGGTAGATGAAATTGATTTTCTGAACACGATCTAGTGCAGCTTTCTATTTGGCTTCCTTACACATTAACAGAGAAATGAGATTTGAAGTAAGCGTATATGGTTCCCTGAGCACTCCTCTGAGAAACAAAGCAACTGTATTGTCCCAAAAAGCCGAGAGCCACTGGAGGAGTTTTTGATGCACCTTAACTTTGCTAATCCATTCACTCTATTTCTATTCTTCTCGCTTCACACCACTAAGAGTAGTCAAAATTCATTGCTTCCTGTGTAGTGTAAAATCAAAGGAAAGATGAAGTTGTCCCCTAAAGCTGTGTACAGTAAGGCTTATACTTGGTCATTTTTATCTACATGAGGCTACACTAAAATGGATTCTGGTTAGTCTTAACTTTCTCTTTGGAATAACCATCATACTGCTCCTGAAAAATACTAATTAGAAGTATCTGCCTCTCACAAATGTAGTTAAAAGCAACCATTAATAGCTGAAAATTGATTAAAGTAGACAACATCTGCTTTTAGAACCAAAGGCTCTGACATATAATGTGTTATTCTGGCAAGTGGGAAAACACACATTTCAGATACGCTATGGCATGGCACATACACGAGAAAATTAGCTTTCAAAGTGGTATGTCAACATTAATTTTCATAGTTTTGTAATATCTTTAATCATAACCAATGGGGTTAGACAAAAACACCTGCTGTCCTTTCTGTTATTTGTTTGACAAATTAAATTCAAAGTAGCATGACTACCATATAACTGGATATCCACCCTGGGGTGAGTGTCATCAAGTGTTCCTGCAATGTCAGCAGTCCATGTAAACATAACATCCTAAAGGGACTAAACACAATTTCAAATGAACGTATTTCCATTACCTTTCTTAATAGATTTTCTGATTCAAAAATTGAATGAGATAAATATGAGTTTTTATTCATGGAGTAGTTACCTGAAGAAAATTGAAGGGATGAGTTGAAGTTATACTTAGCTATTTGCATATGAATTACTCGGAATTCTTGGGTGTTCTCTCACTCAGTGAATTTGAGAGCCTTGTGTTTCTTGAAATTTCTGTACACAAGGAGAGATTCCTGTTTTTCTATGTGATTATAAAAAAAAAACAGTGCATTGGGTATAGGGACACCATAATACTCATAGTTATTCTCCAACTTAAAAAGATGATTACCTCTTTAAATCAATTTATAGTTGGTTAAAGGGAACATTTGCCCAACTACTTTGGGTATTTAAGCTCTTACTCTATGCAAGATATATTTGACCTTCTCAATATAATGCCTTTGCAAAATATGGAGCTAAGGGTTCTAAATCCCTTCGTAATCTAATTGTTCTATGTTAGAGCTAACTGCCTCATTGTTATTCAGGGTAAATTGAGAAGAAATATCTTGTTAAATGTTTTAAAATAGTAGTAGCAACTTTCAACATTTTTGTTTAACAAATTTCTACAAAAATTTTGTGTTAGGATAAACTAAAACGTGCACATAACAATACATGCTATTTAATAACTATTTTTAAGCTCCTTATTAGTTTTACATGTTTTATATACCTCCTCCCCTTTTATGGGAGGTGGGTAGGTTGGGATAGTTTAGAACATTTTAAGGCAAATTTCAGACTTCCTGTTATTTCCCTCTAAATATGCTGCATGCAAGTCTATATGCATCTCAAAATTTAAATGTTAGAACATTCCCTTACATAATCACAATTGCCACTATCACATAACAAAAATTAACCATAATTTATTGACAGTGATTAATACTCAGGCCATAATCAAATTTCTGTAAAATTCTAAAAATACATATTTTTAGTTATGAAAAATCAAGATTCAAAGAGATTCTATTCATTTCATTAAGTAGTTATGTCCCTTAAGTCTTTTTAGTTTTGCTTTCTTTGTTTCTTCCCATTCCATTGACTTTTTGAGGAAAGGAGATCAGTTTTGTAAAATAGCCCATGCTCTGGATTTAAATAATGGATTCCTCAGTGTCATTTAAGGGTACCATTAAACTCGCTCTTCTATCCCTAATTAATTACCTGTAGATTAGAAGTTGGCATTATATGTATGATTAGACTCAAGTACATTGTGTTTTACAGCACAGAGTACAAAGAAATCTCATGAGTGATTCTGAATATTTACTATTTCTATGTTCAATATTCTTCCCTCAAATCATAAACACACACACATACACTCAGACAGTATAAACAACTCAGATTTCAAACCAAGCTCTGTGATAACCTAAAAAATTTTCATTAAGAAACAGCCTGTACAGGGGCGTCTGGGTGGCTCAGTGGGTTAAGCCTCTGCCTTCGGCTCAGGTCATGATCTCAGGGTCCTGGGATCGAGTTCCGCATTGGGCTCTCTGCTCAGTGGAGAACCTGCTTCCTCCTCTATCTCTCTCTCTGCCTGCCTCTCTGCCTACTTGTGATCTCTCTCTGTGAAATAAATAAATAAAATCTTTAAAAAAAAAAAAAAAAAGAAACAGCCTGTACAGTGTGATTAAGCCAAATACTATGACATTCCGTCTGACCCTTGACTTCTATTTCTTCCTGTGCAAATAAGAAATAAAATGTTACATGGTAAAAAATACAACTGGAATTAAGATATGGTTAAATCTTCACAAAGGGCTTTCACGTGGGATCTAAGAGAGAAAAGAAAGATGTATAACATTATTAAGCAGCTATCTTAGGCACTTTACCTAACATATTTATATAATTCTCACTCCTATGAAGTAAATATTATTAACACTATTTTTTTTACAGAGCAGATTACTGAGACTGAGAGGTGAAGTAACTTTCCTAAGGTCGTAAAGATAATGAGTAAGTGGGAGATTAGGGAGTCGAGCAAAGATCTTCCTACTACGACCTAGCTCAACCCTAGAAGTACATGGATGAGTACAAGCACAGATCTTCCTCCACTTACAATGGATTTATGTCCTGATAAGTCTCTGGTAAGTTGAAAATATCGTTAAGTCAAAAAAGCATTTAACACATCTGAGATAACCAAACATCATAGCTTAGTCTAGCCTAATTTAAAACCACAGTTGGGCAAAATCATCTAATACAAAGCCTATTTTATAATAAGGTGTTAATATCTCTAGTATTTTTTTTTAATACCATACAAAAACAGAATGGTTGTGGGTACAGAATGGTTATAAATGTATCGATTGTTGACCTCATGATCATGTGGCTGACTGGGAGCTGCCCAACATCCTGAGAGAGTAGCATACCTCATCTGACTAGCCTGGGAAAAGATAAAAATTCAAAATTTGAAGAATGATTTTGACTGAATGTTTATTGCTTCTGTACCATCATAAAGTCAAAAATCCTAACTTGAACCATGATAAATCAAGAACCCTGCCCCAAATATATTGTTTCATTGCTTACAATTCTTTCATTATAAAATATATTCCCTTGCATCAGGAAGGAAGGAAGAAAGGAAGGAAGGAAGGAAGGAAGGAAGGAAGGAAGGAAGGAAGGAAAAGAGTAATTCAAATAAAGTAATTAGGAAAATACAGTACCAAGGCTGCCTATTACAACAGAAAGTTGTATTTCTTCGTTATATTTCCTGCTTAACTCCAAACTACTGTTAAGTTTTCCTTCACTTTTAGACTTAGAATAATTACTTTGGGTATAAACAAAGATATTGATTTATTAACTGGTATTTATATTTTAATTTTGAAAGAGGTAAGGATTTAATTTTACCATAGTGGCTAATATGCACTGCCTACTATGTTCTAGGTATTTCTCTAAACACCTTACCTTTATGAACTCATTTAGACTCAATAGGAGCCTAAGATTGGTACTGATATCTTCTCCATTTTGCTGATGAGGAAAGTGAATTACAGTGAGGAGTGAAGTAATTTGGAACATGAACACTGAAATGGCTGAGCTGGGATTTAAACCAGCAGTATGATACTCTTATGCACTAGTTAATACTGCATTTCCATAAAACTAGCTTCTTTTTAAAGGCACAATAAAAGGTAATGGCATTTCCTTCAGGTAATTAAAACCTCAATCAATTCTAAGAGACTCATTGATACATGAAAGAGGTAAGAATGTATGCAGAGGAAAAGGAGATGGAGAGAAACATTTTTAGATAGAGAAATCGAAAAAAACCTAAATTATTCATTTATGTGTTCATCCATGAATCACTTACTGAGTTGAGATTTTTTTGTTTTTTTTTTTTTTTAAGATTTTATTTATTTATTTGACAGAGAGATAGATCACAAGTAGGCAGAGAGGGAGTCAGAGAGAGAGAAGGAAGCAGGCTCTCCGCTGAGCAGAGAGCCGGATGCGGGCCTCAATCCCAGGACTCTGGGATCATGACCTGAGCCGAAGGCAGAGGCTTTAACCCACTGAGCCACCCAGGCGCCCGAGATTTTTTGTTTCTGGAATATTCATCAATTCAAAGCATATTCCAAGAGGTTATCTTATGTCCTTTCTCATTTGCTTATCTGTGACAAAAGCCATGTTTCTACGTTAATAATATGAGTTAAAATCTGAACTTTTAAATTCTGTTGAAATAGTATTTGAAATAAGAAGAATAACAAAAGGTAACTGTTGTTTATCCTTTTCTGATTTTCCTGGTGTGTAGCTAAACAACAAAAATTCAGTTAGATTCATTTCTGTGTTACCATTATCAGAATTAATTTAAGTTTACATTTTTACATATCAGTACTTCCTGATAGTCTCTAAACTTTTAAGATATTGCATTAGATGAAACTTTTTTGAATCTTCCCTCTATTTTTTTTTTTTTTTTAATTTTAGCCATTTATTATCCACAAAGTTCACTTACACGGATGCAGATGTCTATTTCAGGTAACTTTCTGGTGCTTCGTTGAAGCCTGCTACTGGGCTTAAATTTATGTGAGGGACAGGGAAAACAGCAATGATAAGATTGAAGTGTAGGTTCTTCTAATTGATTAATGACTTACATGCATTTTCTTATGCTATAAAATCTTCTAGATGGAAGCCCCAGTGTCTGGGATTAGTAGCACTGATGGGCAACTCTTAGACTGCCTGTGAACCATTCAGCTGGGGGCTCCCTGCGAGTATCTCCTTAGTACTGATGTGGTCAGGACCTGTGCCAGCATACTCAAGCTACTGAGTCCCAGAGAGCAGCTCTTCGTTTGTCTTATTACTTTGCAATAAATTAATGAGTTAATTTATGACCTCATCAATTCTAGCAAGTAAATATCTCATTGCTACATTTCCTTAATTTTTTCCTTCTATCTGTTTGATCTGTTGTTCTTATTTTATTTCATTTACTTTACTTATTTTACCTTTCAAGGGAAAGGAGGTTAGTGAACTGCTTTCTCCGGCCAGTATGAAAGGTATATTTGAAAAAGCCTGAAGGCTAGTGATAAGAAGCTAGTGATTTTGAATTCTAACAGTAGAGAATTCTGAAAAGCTCAGCTCTCCTTCACCTTTCTTCAGCATTATTTTTTCTCTACTGCAACCTTATTTCATTGCAGTCAATGCACAATGAAGCATTTAGTAATAAAGTCTTACCATTTCATGAAAATAATGCATTATATGGGAAAAATGTATTAGAAAATGCAACATATAACAAAGAAAACAGAGTTATTCCCCTAAGACATAACAATGTTGTCATTATAATCACTGTTTCTCATAATGACAAGCTTTTAAATATAGTTTTAAAACCTACCTTTATTAAGTACAGAATTTGCCTAAAACTGGTTGTATACACAAGACTACACCTTTTAAAAATAATACTTGAATTAAGTACATACAGTAGTCACAGATAATGCATCCCTAGGCCTGTAGACAAAAATTGAACTATGGCATATGATACAGAATTGAAATTAAACTAAGGAAAATGCAAATAAGAGACTGCTTATAGTATAGTACATGTTGTCAACTAAGGTGAAAATGCCATGAAACCAAATTAAATATGGAATGATAAATAGATCAGGCAAATTTGCAAAGATGAAAAAAGGCTTAAAAGTCAACCTCCTACTGAACTAGACACACAGTTTGATGGGCTGGAACTCTAGTTTGCTTTGTTCGTGGCAGACTCTTACTAGTAAAATCTCCAAGACCATACAAAATGTGTTTCATTATTTGAAGATATGAAGATAATGAAAATGGTATAGAGATAAAACAAAATGTTAAAAGTCAAAGTTGGAAACCATCTGCACAGAGAATGCTATTGAAATGTTCTCACATCCATTTCTCTATAAAATAAATGCTAAAACTGTATTACTTTGTTCCCCTATTTTGAAATATGTTAAATTGTCAACAAAATCTGAATTAATCTTCTTAGAGAAGACTTGCATAAGCCTATATATGAAAGTTCAGTAAGTACTCATTTAGTTATAATTATGTGTCTAATATCAATTTTATATAATATTATGTGAGGAAAATGAAATGAAATGAAATGAAAATTAAAATATAAATAGTTTTGTGTGTGAACTCCAAGGGCCTATTACACTAGAAATGCATATACATATATAATAAATTTAAATTAAAAGCAATTCATATGTTATGCTAGTAAGTGTAGAAGTTATAAAAATACAAATCATGTGGGTGAAAACAACCAAAAAAGAGATGGTCTCCGAACTGAGGTTTATAGAATAAATATGGTATGGATAAGTGAAGGGAACACCAGGTGATATTATTGTGGAGAATCATATCTTACATGGGGTAGTAAATAGAGGAGTGATAACACCCGTGTTTTTTCCAACTGACAGTGAGTCCTCTCTACCTTAAGCTCATTAATCAAGTTAAATCAGCATATCTTGAAATCTCCTGTGTTATAATACTATTTTTTTTTTAGAGTTGGATCCATTGTTCATCTAATTACATGGTCTTGAGTTCATTCATCATTCCTGTATCGATTCATACACTCACTAGCAAGATATAGATATAGATATTATACTGGGTTGTATAGTGTCACCTCAAAATCATGTCTGCCTGGGCCTCAGAATGTGACTTTATTTGGAAATAGGGTCTTTACAAGGTAATTAGTTCAACTTAGATGAGTCTATGTTGGATAAGGGTAAATTCTAAATCCAAACACAACTGACCCTTGAACAACATAGGGGTTGAAGTGCTCACTCCTCACGCAATCAAAAGCCCACGTATAACTCTGACTCCAAAACAACTACTAAGAGACAACTGGTGACTGGAAACCTTACCCATTACATAAACAGCCTATTAATACACATTTTATATATGAATTACAGACTGTATTCTTATAATAAAGTAAACTACAGAAAAGAATGTTATTGCGAGATCATAAAGAAAATAAAATTACAGTACTATACTGTATTTATCAAAAAATGTCGATGCAGATGTGGATCCCCAGAGTTCAAACTCGTGTTGTTCAAGGGTCACGTGCACGGCATCCTTGTAAGAGGTGATTACATAGAGACACAGACACATAGAGGGAAGACGTTCAGGTGACAATGGAAGCAGTGATTCAGTGATGTAATTCCAAGTCAAGGGTTGCCAATATGTTGGCAGGAACTAGCAACTACCAAGGAAGCGTTCTTCTCCAGAGCCAGAAGGATCATGATCTGTGAACCCCTTGATTTGAGATTTCTGACCTACAGAATGTTGAGAGAATAAACGTCCTTTATTTTTTTCAGTCATCTTGTTTATGGAAATGTTACAGCATCCCTAGGAAACATATAGAGATCTAAGTATAGAGATAGATAATAGATGATAAACAGATAGCTAACTAGACAGACAGATAGATCTGTATGGTCTGGTGCCAGCGCCTGAGATTTATAAAATGAGTAAGTCTGAGGTCATGCTCTTTTGAAGTTAAAAGTCTGGAAATCAAGGAATCAGTTTTGAATTCTCCTTCTGTTGGTGCATAGTCGCCATGGGCCCTGAGTTTCCCAGCACATTCTTATTGAGTGTACCAGGCTGCGAGTGTTATCTGTCTCCTGACATTAAGCATTTCTGTAGCTAATCACATAGGCAGCTAAGTAGATCAGGACAACTATAGCCTGATGGTGACTACTTTGTAACTGCCCAGGGGAAGGAGGTAGCTTGTTACCAGTTACCATAATGCATATTTGTTGCTCAAAAGTTTTAGACCCTCGGTGCTGTATTTCTCAGTAGTAATGAAATTCCACCACATGGAAAGCACCCATCTGGGGCACCTGGGTGTTCCAATGGATTAAAGCCTCTGCCTTCGGCTCAGGTCATGATCCCAGGGTCCTGGGATCGAGCACCGCACCGGGCTCTCTGCTCATGCTCAGCAGGAAGCCTGCTCTCTCTGCCTGCCTCTCTGCCTACTTGTGCTCCCTGTCAAATAAACAAATAAAATCTTCAAAAAAAATTAAAAAAAAGAAAGAAAAAGAATCCATCACATCCTCTCTGTGTGAATTTCAGACAAGGACAACCAATGTAATCATGCTGATGTTTACACTGCTTTATTTGCCATGAGTAATAAAGACCTTTGACCTTGATTGAGGAGTCTTGCATCCTTTGCCAACATCCTTGAACGATAAGAGGCTAACAGAGTAGATTTCAAGTCATATAAAACTTCAGAATCCTGCATATTCCTTGACACTTCCTCCCTACTCACTTAATTATGAAATTGTATTTTTTCATCTTTTTCACTGTCTTAGCCCTACTCATTGTGCCACCAAATTGATACATTGGATTATTAGAGAAACTTTTTTTTTTTTAAGATTTTATTTATTTATTTGACAGACAGAGACCACAAGTATGCAGAGAGGCAGGCAGAGAGAGAGAGAGGAGGATGCAGGCCCCTGCTGAGCAGAGAGCCGGATGCAGGGCTCGATCCCAGGACCCTGAGATCACGAGCTGAGCCGAAGGCAGAGGCTTAACCCACTGAGCCACCCAGGCGCCCCTAGAGAAACTTTTTAAAAACATGTTTTCTAAATTAGCATCCACATCACTCAGCAAAAGAAGAAAAACAAACACATTGAGTCCCCATTGCAAAGTTCTCAACACAGCATCCTGGGCCTTTACAATCTGATCTCATGCGGTGCCTGGAAGTTGTAGTCACTCTCCATCTCTAAGCACTCTCTTTAAATATGCTCACTTCCACATCTTTGTTTAAATCATTTCCCCAGTTTAGGTAGCTGCACCAACTTTGCTTAAGGCTTGTTCTTATATTGATGGACAAGTAGAGTCTCCAAATTGTCTTCAGCTCCCCTACCCATTGCTGATTCTGAAGTCACTCAAAATATTTCTGTACTGATAAAGAATGTACACCCTTATGAAGCCCCTAAGAGGTGCTAAGCTTTTGAGGGCTGATGGTAATATTTAGGTTTTTATTCTTGGACCCCAGGAAATTGTATAACATACAGATGCTGCTCAGTAAAAAATGATGCATTATGATATTTAAACAAATCATTCCAGGTGCCTGGGTGGCTCAGTCAGTTGGGCATCTGCCTTCGGCTCAGGTCATGATCCCAGAGTTCTGGGATCAAGTCCTGCACTGGGCTCTCTGCTCAGCAGGGAGCCTGTTTCTCTGCCCCTTCCCTGGCTCATTCTCTCATTCTCTCAGATAAATAAATAAAATCTTTAAAAAAAATCACTCCACTTTCAACAGTTTGAAAACGATTTTAGAAAGCTCCAAAGCATTGCATGTAACTGTGGTATAAAAATCAATTTGACACCAATTCATAGCTTATCAGAGGAGGTAGAGATGCACAAAATTGATGTAAGAAGAACAAGAAAAGGAGAGTAGTTGTCCTATGCAATTAGTGTATATTATCATAAATTCAACTCTTTGCCTTTCAGGAAAGCCAAAATTAGTGTTTATATTTAACTGAAATCTTTACATATATACAAATCAGCCTTTTGCACACCATGAGAAAATATATTCCACTGAGTGTCATGAAGGTGACTAAGAAAATTAATTAGATCAGCATTCACAATGTACCATGAATCAGAGAATCATGGAAATTAGAGCAGGATAGGACCTTGGAGATCACCTTGTCCAACACCTTCATTTGGCAGATGAGGAAATTGAAACTAGATTGGTAAGGATAATTTCCCAAGGTCGCACAGATAATTAGTAGCAGAACAAGGGCTCGAACATAAGTATTCAAACTTCTAAGTAGGGTCCTTTCAACTGAATAAAGGTCATGCTGTTCCAAAGCACTACAAAATAAAATAGAACAAAGGGCTCTGCCATCAAGCACATTCTAAAGAAATAAATGTTGAACAGATAAAAATATTCATATATAACATATTATAGAAAGGTATACAGATAAGTACTTATATATTTGTTCTTTTAAATTTCTTTAAAATGCATCTTTGCTCTTCTTAAAGAATATGTTGCACATTTTATTTTAACAATTATTAACATGAGGGCTTTGTTGATAATGATGAAGGCATAAGCAGCAAGAATGAGATAGCTATTCAGAATACATAATTGATTTTCTGCACAGTTCATTTGATTATATCTTAAGGAATTTGCTATATTTCCAGAAATGAATCTAACACTTGAAAATTAAAATCATGATGGGATAGTATGGCAGAGGCCATGACGTGTTTCTTAATATTCATTCTTCCTTTCTTTGCACAGTAATAAAATTTTTGGCTGATGACATGGCCACTCAGCCAAAACCACATGTTCTAACTTTTCCTGGAGTTAAAGTGCTCTAAGAATAAGTTCTGGTCTCTGGGTTGTAATTGGCATGATACATGTAACTTTTGGGTTATTCCTTCAAAAGAAAGAAGTATTCTTTCTCTCTTGCATTTTTCCTTCACTGCTGCTCGAATGGAGTCATTTATAGAGATAGTTAAAAGCCATCTTGAACCGTAAGATTAAAGCTGTGTGTGTGGGAGATGGCAGCACAACTGCTGGAAGGAACCTGGTTCCCTGACATCACGAAGCCATGAAACCAGTCCTAAATGTCCTACACACTTGCTTACAAGAGAGAGAAAGATCCTTGTAGACTCTGTCAACCACCATTTGAGTCTTGCCTTTCTCAGCAGCCTGGCAGATATCCCACTTGATACAAATGGAATTGATTTGACTGGGCAATTTGAAAGTTTACACTAATAGACAATGTAAGGATTCATTCTGAAAGCAAGTCTTCCAACCTAAGAAGAATTTAAAAATATAATCATACATTTAATGATTCATTGCCCAGAAACATTGATTCTTTAAAAAAGTGTATAATTTTATTAAATTGTTTTTCTGCGTTTTCCATATGTTATCCTTGGACTGAGGACTTGCTACTGTTTTACAGAGAAGTCAGTTCAACATTCCCACCTTCACCACAGTCCACTGTGCCTCTCCTTTTGGCTTTTCTGGATATCCCAGAGATATTTCTTGTTAATGTACCTGTACATAAAATCTATCAACTGGTATTATAATTGTTTATTAATTTATCTCTACTTTCCTTTGAAAGCAGGATACATGATACGTCAGTGTTAGTTCTTTTAATTCCCAGCTTACAGACAATGCTGCATGGTTTTGCATTTGATATTTCCTTGTTTCAGAACTAGACGGCCGAATCCTACTCCATCCTTCCTGTCTTTGTTCAAATCTTACTTTTCAAAGACTCTTCTATGGAAAATGGCACTTTCCTTCCTAATAAATCATTACTACATCCACCTGTTTATTTCCTTCATAGATTTCAATCTTATCTGAAATTGTCTTATATATTTATCTGTTGATTGTTTATTACCTGTGTTCCCCTTGCTATGTTCTAGACTGTACATAAGAGAAAAAGATCTGAGATTCAGCAATCTCAACCATGTGAACATTTTCTACCTTCACTGAAGTTACAGGACAATGAAGATAACAGACATTTGACAAATAATTACTAAGGTAATCACTAAGAGGGCTGTGTAGCTCTTATATAAATGAAGTATTAAATTTAATCAGTCAGAATTTATTTGTTTCTTAAAATCATGAATCATAAGCTCACAATCTTAGCATTGTACACATATGGTATAAAACTGCAAATGTACATTAATCAGTCACTTGGAGTCTTATGAGTCTTTTCTAATAAACTGCAATACAAATTGATGCATTTTATATTTTTACATGAATTTATTTTTGCTCTTCAACAGAAGGACTTCTAATATATTTGCATAATCTGTTCCAAATTTGGTTCTTAAAACTGGAATGACATTAATTCTTTCTATGCTTACCTGCCTAAATAAAGAATACTTAATGAAAATACATATGTGGTCAGTAATTTAATCTGGAATAATAAAGTATTTAAAAATATTTTTAGTTATTCATTCATATAAATTATAAAAGATGGGGCTACTTAAAAAATGTTTAAAGTTAAGGACAAGTCTTCTCCTAAGTTATAAAACCAAATGTCAGTACTCCCAACATGCATTTGGCTTTCTTCCTGTCTTCTTTGCTTTTTACAATGCTGAATCTGTGAACACACAGATTCTCTAAAAAGTACGTGTTTTTATTTTTGTTTCTCATACAAGAGTGATTAAACAACTAAGTAATTTACCTTAGCCAACCTAACGCATAAAAGTAACCATCACAGTGGCCAAGTGAAATTCCCTTACAGATGAAATGAGAATAAAAGTGATGTAGATGTCACTTCTGAAAGGAAGCCCTAAACCCGAGTGCCCCATTCAGAGTAGTATTCCTGGGCTCAGCAATCGTGAATGCATGTGTCCGGATGGACTGCCCATTAGCCGGGGGACCCGAGTAACTACAATGAGCAGAGTCTGCTAGCTCTTCCTATACACACAGAGTGAGTAAGAAACAATTTTTGTTGTGTTACATCACTAACATTTAGAGTTTGCATGCTACAGCAGCATAACTGAGTCACCATGCCAATATGAGGTCGCCAAGATCAATAGGGTAGAAGACAATTGGGAGGGTCATTCACTGACTTTTAAATTCTCTGGTTTCAAAGTGACACACACCATTGCTCCTCTCAATCCACTAGTTGTAACTAGTCTCATGGTCTCCTCTAACTACAATGGAATTTGAGAAAGCCTCTGGGGGGCACTTGGGTACTTGGGAGTCAGTAACTATGTTTCTATCTCATACTTCATAAATAGTCATGTGAATTTTGTAATATACTTTAAACTTTGTTTTTTCCTTTACATAATGGAAAAATAAATAACCACTTTATGCCACTGTGGTAAGAATTTAACTAGATGATATATGGAAAAGATAATCATATAGTAAGTCCTCAGAAACTATTAAATGCTTTCCTTTAAATACTTAGACTATAAAATGCCTTTTAACCAATTATTTTATAATTCAATAATTTAATTTGTTTATTCTACAAATATTTAGCATGCAACTATTATGTATTACATAACTGACAACTCAATTTTACCAGCCACAAACTATTTGTTGAAGCTTCTAATTGAAAAGCTGATTTTTCTATAGCAATGCATAATAATTGGTTAATAGATAAATAATCACTGTCTACTGATTTCATAAAACTTAAATATCAACTTGGTCCAGAACTAAATGTCTTAGAAGAATCTGCCTAATATCTGCCCAAAGAGGAAAAGTAGTTACCAGATCACACTTAGCACACATTATTTATTAATAAAATAGTTTTCCAGGATTCTCTCATTTGATATTTGCCATGGCTTACCAGTTTAGCAAATAAATATTGGAATATCTTTACCAACGCCTAAAGTAGTGAATAATCAGGAGAAAGACTAACCCACACAAACCAATTATCTCAACTCTGTGGATGAGGAAGACATTGGATAAAACCTGAATATTCACTAGTGTGTGGCAAATCCTTGCTGAATCTGCTTATTTATCAAAGCTTGACTTACACTAGATAAAAAAAAAAAAACCCTTTACGTCATTTCCAACTCTACAATAGAAAGTACAAAATGCAAAAATAATTTAAAATTTGAAAAGTGTGTCAAATTATCATTTCAGTAAACATTGGAAAATTCTGATTTGATTGGATAAGTCTCTCATGCTTACAAATGGAAGTTAAGAATACAATTTTTGCCTAGCCTTCATTTATCCATAGCTCAGTTTCCTTCAAAACATTAAAAAAATCAGACTCAATTTTATATGATGATCTTGTTTACACAAAACTACTCTATTATTGCCCTTTAAATAAGGATCAAGAGACAGAAGTGTTAGAAGGTTAATAACAAACAAACCCTACTCCTTCATTCTTTTCATTCTTACTGATAGTTTCCTCTATATAAACCAATTCTGAAATTTATCCAGCTCAGCCAATAATTAAAAAGAGAACTATCTTTTAGAAGTGAAGTGCTAGTAATTTTATTGTGTAGCAGATGAAGAACGTGCAGAGGACATATTTTCGGTCATCTACATGCAAAGAAGCATTGAACTATAATTTTAGTTTGTAGTGTTATGTTATTTACCAGTTCTGGGGATACTTGTAATTCATGCAGTAGATAATTACAGCATTATGTTCTTTAAATACCATTAAAAATAACAGGTGCAGTTTCTGAACACTAAGGACAATAAGCCAATCTGTGTTTCGAGCGGCATGCCTAATGTGAAGAATGAAAATGCTATTGACATCACGAAGACTTTTAAATTGTAGATGACGTTAGCAAACAAAGGTTGTTTTTAGCTGCCTAGTTAGTGGTCTTTCTTACTCCTCTAGCATTTTCTTCCAAAAGCCACAGAAGATGTATAGAGAAATGGTTTACATCAATTCCATATACTGTAATGAATAACACAGAGAAGTCTGTGCTTCTAAAATCAAGATAGAATAAGAGGCATATAGTGATGATAAGCATGTGAATAAGGCAGCCAGTCCTAATTTTAAAAACAACATGGTGCACAAAATTCCATTCTTTCGAGAAAAAGCCCTTTAAGATTTATGTATCTCTTTTGGAGGCACGATTTTATCTTATGAATTTCTGAACACAAATCTCATGGTTGTCCTCACAAAGAGGAGTTGCAAGTAAGGGAAAATGGTGCAGTGGCAAAGTATATCTTCTTCAGCGAAAGAATTCTGGTAGGATGTTCAGATATCAATTCTGCTTCTGCCATGAAGATTTTTATCCGATTTTAGACATGTTATTTTATCTCTATAGTTTGCAGGTTTGTTGGGGAAAATCAGAGTTGACTGACATCTTTAAGCTATTTGACTGTAGGTATGATTTTCTCCTTAAAAACAACTTAAAAAAAGTCTTTTTCAGTCTTTTCAGCCTTGTTGCCTGTGTCTTCATGCTATTCTTTGAGCACTCTGGACTCTAAACCAAATTCTTCGCTCTTTCCTTTTCTTTTTTTTTTTTTTTTTGTTTGTTGGTTTGTTTTTATTCAGTCTATCTTCAAAACATTTTTGACTCTCTCTTAAGAGATAAGCAGTTAGTTACCCAGATTTCATGACTTTAAACCTTTTTAGCTGGTTTTACTTACCTTAAGCCTTATTTTAGTCATCTCATGAGGGGAAAACTGTGCTGTGAAGATCCTGAGCATTGCTACTCATAATACCTCCCTTTAACTTAGAATCTGTTGAGCAATTACTATATTCAAGCACTTAGTGTTCTAAGAGCACTATGTGTATAATCTTATTTAATTTTCACAACAACTCTAAAAGTCAGTGTGGCATTTTTATCCCTGAATGAAGCATAGTAAGCAAGTTTCCACAATTCAAACCTTCTCCCTTTCCCCTACCAACACAGAACCATCTTGGGTACTTTTAATGAGGAAAACAAATTCCTATTGTATTTATTCATTATACATTACAGCTATATGTGTTCCATTGGGTAGTCTGACCTAGCTGATATGGATTATTATCTCTTCTTAATAGGTGATGAAACTGAGACCAAGAGGGATCAAGTTATTTGCCTAAGGTTGCACAATAAAAATGAGGAAGTTCTCTAACTCCAAATTTTTGCTCTCAAAAGCTATGCAAAAGCTTTCACTTACAGTGAAGTGGGTATGGGATGTGTTGACTATACCCTTCACTGAAGATTTAGGAGATAACATTTTGAAAATAGCTAGAAATGTGTCCTCTTCTCACTGAAGACCCTTGGAATCGTACCAATAAAACAGAAGACACCATCAATTTCAATTACTGTGACTTTCCTAACTCAGTAAATAATGTCTCTGTCAACCCAGATGCAAATTTATGGTTTTTTTTTTGTTTCTTTTTGTTTTTTTGTTTGTTGTATTTTACTTGACAGACAGAGATCACAAGTAGGCAGAGAGGCAGGCAGAGAGAGAGAGGGAAGCAGGCTCCCTGCTGAGCAGAGAGCCCAATGCGGGGCTCAATCCCAGGACTCTGGGATCATGACCTGAGCTGAAGGCAGAGGCTTTAACCCACTGAGCCACCCAGGCGCCCCCAGATGCAAATTTAGATGTTCACATCTTTCTGGTTGCTTCTGACTCCCACATCCCTGCACAACCACAATCACCAAGGTCTTTCTATTATATTCCTTAAGTATGTCATATTTATCCCTTATTTTGGGAAAATTTTTTGTCAATTTTTGCCAATTTTTCCTAGATATCTCCTGACTTTCTTCCTTTTTTTAAAAAAAAATATTTATTTACCTATTTTGGAGACAGAAAAAGAGCAAGGGGAGGGGGGCTACAGAGGGGAAAGAGAGAGAATCCCAAGCCGACTCCCTGCTCAGCACAGAGCCCACCGAGAGCCTTGATCCTATCACCCCAAGATCATGACCTGAGCCAAAGCAAGAGTTGGACACCCAAAAGACTGCACCACACAAGTGTCTCCCTCCTGATTGTATTTCAGCCACTCTTACTGATTTTTATACTATCACTAAAGTGAACTATCTAACTAGTAAATCTGGTAGTATCATCTCCTGGCTCAAATAATCAATGGCTCAATATTGTGGGCTAATAAAGTTCTCCATGATCTTGCTCCTACCTACAAGTTCATTTTCACTTATCCCAATTTTCCCCCTTGAATTTTATGAGCTAGAAACTGAACTACAGTATATCCAGGGCATTATTGGATTTGGTGTTGTATAGCGGTCATTTGCAATGGATTTTGGAGATGTATGACCTGTTAGTGATTTGTAATAGAGATAGTAATAACTGCAACGATTTGTTGCAGCATGACATAGAAAATGCATGCAAAATGTGCAGTGAAGTTTTGAACTGTTAATCCTGGCTAATGTGTAGAAGAAAACTATTTGCCTAAAAAGAAAGCCTGTCAACTGTCTATATCAATCTGTGACATTCTCTAATGTGAAAGTCATGAAGTACTCAGGACCTACACGTTAAATTTGCCAAGGGCTTATACTGATGGATTTCTGAACATACTTGTGGTGTTTGTGCTTCCGTATGTTGTATATGATGCCCTTTCTGTGTACAACCTCTAAAGATGGGTGATTTATCTGGCAAGTGCTTACTCAATCCCTCTTTAAATTGTAACTCAAATTATAACTTAACTGTGAAACTTTTATTTAGTTACTGAGGCTAATTTTGCCTGTGGTAGGAGTACTTTTATGTTGTGCCATTACAAATTTTGTAATGCATTGTATTTTGTCATGTAGGACTGTATTATCCTAGATATCTGAATTACCCAATTATATTGGGTTGTAGTAGAATGTGTTTTGATGGATCTGTATGGAATTGTATTTTAAGTTTTGGGTATCATATTTGCTCTTATCTAGTTTTAAGTCCCTTCACGGTATCAATCTTGACCGTTCATCTTACTCTTGCCATTACTTAGCAAAACACTGAGCACAAAGTAGATATTTAATGTTATTTACTGAATTGAGACCAAGAATAAGAAACAGGTACTCGCTCCAAGTTTACAAGATATAGCACTCTATAATAACAGATGGGTTTGTAGTGATTTTGAAATATGCCTACAATCCCTTGACACTCTTTTCTTCAAGGCATGGGGTTTAATTTTCTTCTTCTTGAGTGAGGGTCAGGTTGTATATAACAGTTGAGACTATGATGGAATTTTCTCTAACTTCTGAGAATACATTATAAAAAGCTATGTGTCTTCTTCTTGCTCTCTCTTGGATCGCTAACTCTGGGAGAAGCAAGCTGACATATCAGGAGGACAGTCAATGAGCACCTGGACAGGTGCACCTGAGAACTTCTTCCAATGGGCATGTCAGTAATCCAGCTTACGAGTATAACTTCCAGGCCCAGTCAAGCCTACAGATGACTTCAGTCTACCCTTCAATGTCATGAGAGACACTAAGAAAAAAACACCCAATTAAAACACTCTCCAAATCCTGACTCACAGAAATTATGATATAATAAATATTTATTTTTTAAGCTCCTAAATTTTAGGATAATTTTTATGCATCCATAGATAACTCATATTTTAATGTTTATAGAAAGACTATAAAATTATTCTCTAAGAATCTGTGATTTTTTTAAATGTGGGGTTTATGTTATCCACATTACAAAAACATAATTTAAGATGGTTTATTACATAGTACTAAAATAATTAATTCTATAAATATTTACTAAACAACTATGTCTTATCGAAAAAGAAACAACAACGTTTGCATGTGTTATGGCTTACAATCCCACTCCTGAGTATAAATCACAGAAGAATTTTCCTCAGATTAGAAGCAGAACACGGAGCTGCATGTTCACTGTGGCATAGTGTACAGTGGTGGGGGTTAGCGATAATTTGGGTATAAGTCACTAAAAAAATATATGGACACTATAGTGGATGCAAATTATAAAATGTTCTGCAACAATTAGAAGCCACAAAATATAAGTATAGAAAAATGCATTGATCTTTAAAACATGTTTTATGGAAAGAAATTAACAAAATGCAAAATACAGCAATGCAAAGTAAATAATCATATTTTTTAAAAACCATCACTACACACTTTACAATGAGATACTCACATTTAAAGACATTATTTCAAGCCCAGTACAGTGGGTATCCATCAGAATGGTAGTATGGATAAAGAATAAGTAAGAGCATAACACACACACACACACATATATATATATATATATATATATATATATAAATGAGATGGGGTCCTAGCATAAAAAGAAAAATATGATGACAATCTGTATATATGATTAACTTAAATCTCTGTACCTGAGTTTGATAAAAACCAAACCAAACAGATAAAACACAACAAAAGAAAAACAAACAAAAAACCCTATAATATTTCTTGTATTTGGGAATTAAGAATACAATAATGAAAAAGAGACCCAGTCCCATTGTGGGTTTAATCTACAATAAAGAAGTGAAATAATAAACAAGAGGTATTAAATAAGCATAAGTGCTATGAAAAGATTAAGAGTGTGATGTGATAGGGCATAAGGTACAAGGACTACTGTGGCAAGGGAGCCCTGGGAGAGCTCCCCTGTGGAGGTGATATTTAAAATGAGAGCTATGGGCGCCTGGGTGGCTCAGTGGGTTAAGCCGCTGCCTTCGGCTCAGGTCATGATCTCGGGGTCCTGGGATCGAGTCCTGCATCGGGCTCTCTGCTCAGCAGGGAGCCTGCTTCCCTCTCTCTCTCTCTCTCTCTCTCTCTGCCTGCCTCTCCATCTACTTGTGATCTCTCTCTGTCAAATAAATAAATAAAATCTTTAAAAATAAAATAAAATAAAATGAGAGCTAAATGATTAAAATTCATTATCTTTGCAAAGCTGAGCAAAGGATATATATTCCAGGCAGAGTGCAGATGCTTTGGCTTGGCATGAAAAGGATAACAAAGATCAGTGTGGTTTCAGCATCATGAGTTAGTGGAGAGTGATAAAATAGGGGCCAGATCAAGCAGGATTATGTTAGTCATAAGAAGCAGATTTGGATTACAGTTTAGACTAAAGTGAAAAGAAAAGAAGAAAAAATACTGTTTTACAGAAATAGCATCCTGGGGGCACCTGGGTGGCTCAGTGGGTTAAAGCCTCTGCCTCTGGCTTGGGTCATGATCCCAGGGTCCTGGGATTGAGCCCCACATCAGGCTCTCTGCTTGGCAGGGAACCTGCTCCCCACCCTCTCTCTGCCTGCCTCTCTGCCTACTTGTGATCTCTGTCTGTCAAATAAATAAATAAAATCTTAAAAAAAAAGAAAGAAAGAAAGAAAGAAAGAAAGAAATAGCATCCTGACTTCTGTGTGAAGGAGGAATTTAAGAAGAGAAGAGAGATGTGGAATGAGGCAGACCGGTTAGGATACCACAACTACAGTATAATTTCAGGAAGGTATCATGGTACCTCAGGCAATGCTGGAAACAGCGAGGGTAGAAAGACCTAGATACTGGAGTATAGACATTGAGAAGTAAAACTAACACAACCTGTTGCTGGATGGCATAAACAGTATGTAGAGAGAGAAAACAGGGATGATTCCTGTGTGTTTTATTTGAGTAAAGAGGTGAATGGGGTCACTACGGTATGAATAGGTAATAATATGTAAAGCTTGTTTTTAAAAATATCTTTTGAGTATTCAATTACTTATCATAAATGAGACCCTGAGACCTGGACATAGTTGAGAGTTAACTATAAAGTTTCTTCTGTTAACCTGAATAGAGTTTTCTGTAAATTTGTAATAGTTAAATATCACTCTCCCACCGCCACCAGAGTTACAGTATGTAGGGTTTGAGATCACAAGCTTGAACATTGTAAGTATGAGTTCTCACCAGTTCTGTCCCCTACTAGCTCTTGCATATTGGACAATACACTTAACTTATCTTTCACTTTCCTTCCTCAATGGCCAATGAAGATAAAATAATACGTAATCCATGCAGATTACACAAACTGAGCCATGAAAACAACTTTGCACAGTGCTTGATGCATAGAAATCCTTCGATAATGTGCCTTTCAAAAACAATGTATAAAATCAAAATAAGATATTTTCCTCTTTCCTAAACAATATAATTTCCTGGGTGAAATTGGCCTAATGTGCATATCTACTCCAGAAAGCATGCTAAACTTTGATGACAAATTTTATTGAGCCAAGAATATTGAGCCAAATAATAAATGGTCCTCACATGATTTGGAGACTACTATCTAATAGGGAAGAAATATGCTAGTCGAATAGCCATATAAATCAACTTAAAATTACATTTGTGAAAAATGTAAAAAGTGCAGGTAGACTGTGCTATGAGAGTAGGAAAAGGGAGTTGAGATGAATGTGCCAAGCTTAAGGAACAGAATGTGCAAGGACTTGGTGCTATACAGGCATGAGCAAAGAAGACAGTGGCTAGTGTGGGGGTGTAACGGTGTGGCCAGAAGGAGGCTCCAGACTCAGGCAGAGTCAGAAAAACCACGTGGGCTACACGAGGGACTTCAATTTTATTGCAGAGCAAATGAGTGAGAATAGAATTACATGATCTGATTTATGAAATTATAGCCTATATTTTAACCCATGTTTGTTGGGAGGAGTATTTAGTTTGCATAATGCTCACATTTTAGATATACGAGTAATGATGAAATGCCAGGATTTAAGATGACTGGTCCACTGCTCCTGGAGAGCTGGAGAATGAGCCTATAGGGCAGAACAATAATCCGCTGGAGGGGGCTAAGGAAAGGTCAGAGCAAGAGTGTATCCCAGGTCCTCTTTACTACAAGTCTAGTGACATGGATCATATGCTTGAATCCACATGGAATCAAGGAAGATTTGACATCCACAGTCGTAAATGTATATACTTCAATTAGCATCAGAAGTGGTTGCCAATGCCCAGCTTGACAAGACTCTGGCTTTAGTTAGAATGGAATCTTTCTAAGAAACAGAGATGTCTTCTCTTGAATGGATCTCCACAAGGCACTATAGCCTTTGTCATTAGAAATGCATAGAACTACAATGAAAACCTGTCAATTTAAACTATGAATTGGTAATGCTACAATTATAGGATTTTTAAATAAAATGTTGTTAATGGTATTTTTTTTTTAAAGCACTCTATAAAGTGCTTTTATGAGAATGCTTCTGGGAATGTTCCTGGTTTCACTTATGCTCTGATGCTTTTTTATATTTTGGTAGAATTTGGAATTCATTAGTTTTAATACTGGGAAGATGACACTTACTTCCAAAGGTTTTGTTATTTTTAAATGCATGGCAATACTTTATTGTAGTGCATATGCATATGAATAAGCAATAGAAACTACTATTGGGAATTAAGGTAATATGGTAGGAGTAACGAGAAATCATCATTTTGTATACCGCATCTCCCATGGAGATAGAACATGTCATGCCTGTTACAAATATCTTTGCATTTAATAAAGTGACCAATGATATTAGCATCTGACACTTCGATTTTAGATTAGAGCCCCAAGAAAAGAACATCAATGTACTCATCTCAAAACATGATTTAGAAGGGAGTAGGTTATTAGTAATAAAAAATTGCTTCTGTTTTAGTATATATATATTTTGGGGGGGATTTTTTTATTTTTTGAGAGGGAGAGAGAGCATGAGAGAGGGGAGGGTCAGAGGGAGAAGCAGACTCTCCACTGAGCAGAGGGCCTCATGTGGGACTGGATCCTCGGACTCTAGGATAATTACCTGAGCCGAAAATAGTCGCTTAACCAACTGAGCTACTCAGGCACCTATGTTTTAGTATATATTCTTCATTTAATTTGAATATTTACATTGGTTATAATATAACTGAAAAGCTAGGATGTAAGGAAATGTATGACCTTATAACCTATTTTGTTAAAATGTCTGTATATTTTCCTAACTCTATTATCTCTACACCAATATACAAATATATTAAATAATATATACATATATTATTACTATTATCAATATATTATTACTATATATCATAGTAATTCTTTATAGTATAGTATACTACCTAGTATACTATATACTGTCTATATACTATAGTGTAGTATGCTATACAGCATTACTGTAGTATTACTGTAGTATTACTGTAGTAGCTACCTTCTTGCAGAACAAAATTACCATGAAATGTAATAAAAATTAAGTCTAGCAACAAAAGAGTTAGGATAGATATTCATGCATGTGTGTGTGTGTGTGTGTGTGCACATGTGTGCATGGATGTATGTAGAGGACATCTTCTATTCATTCAGTTACTAGAAGAGACACATGCTGTAGGTTCTTGTATTTTTAATAATGAAAAGATATTTTGAGACAGAGATTCTAGCAAAATGCAATCACATTAAAATAGTATTATTATCACAGATCTCCAGAATATTATATTACTATCATTTTTTTTAAATTTTTCTTTAGCCGTTGTTTGAATAAAATAATGCTACACAATTTATCTGACTTAGAAAGTTTCGAAATTATTGACTTAATTAGCAATATTCTTAAGGTCCAACAAGCATTGCTTAGCAAAATCACCAGCTTTTGGATCTATATTCAGCCACTATAACTTGTTATCTCTGTCCCTGTCAAGGAAGTCCTTCTTTTCTATTCTCATTGGAATGCACTGGTTGCAGTCTTTACCTAACACATTATGGAATACATTGGTAACATTTCTCTGTGCCTTCCCTTTTGGAATAACCTCATCATTAAAACAACTCTATAAAATAATTCTTCAATCATTATTGCTATCGAAATTTTAATTACCATAAACTTACAGTTTCAACATATTCACTCATTTCCCTCTATTCCATCATCTAATTCATTTTCTTTATATACATATACATTTTTCATATAATCTTCAAGAGTCCTATAATTCAAGCAGAATCATTGTTCTTATCTCAATATTTACCAATAAAGAAATTGAAAAGGAGAGGTGTATGGGTGACTCAGTTAAGCATCTGACTCTTGATTTTGGCTCAAGTCATGATTTAAGGTCACGAGAATGAGCCTCACATCAGGCTCCATGTTGCACTCAGCTCTGGCCATGGAGCTGGCTTACGATTCTCTTTCTTTCCCTCTCCTTCTGCCTCTCCTGACAACACATGTGTGCACATGTGCTCTCTCTCTCTCTCTCAAAAATAAATAAATAAATAAATAAATAAATAAAAGAGACCTGTCAAAGTAGTAGTAAGAGGTCAATTGGAGACTGGAAGAATAATGAAAGAAATGTGTATACCATAATCACGGACATCGGTGATTATGCATTCACTATATGTTAGACATTTATTCAACAGTTCAAATCTTTTAAATCATTTAACTAAATTAACTCCAAAAAATGCATATTTATATAAAAATGCTTTTTAAGTGAATGAAATATAGTAAACACTCAATACAGCTGAGTTTTTATAAATCCTCACAATATCCAGAGAACTAGGCATTATTTTCCTCTAATTTATAGGCTAATCACCTGAGCTACTGGGTAAGGGAATAATGACAGGCTCATGACTTGAATATGGCTTTTTCTGAACAAAAACTCCTATTTTTAAGTTCCAACATCACTGAAGGATGTTTGGTAAAAAAAAAAAAAAAAAAAAGGCAAGAGGGGATAGTGAAAACTCCTATCAATATGAGTTTTTTCTGGGGCACCTGGGTGGCTCAGTAGATTAAGCTTCGACTCTTGATGTTAGCCAGGTTTGATTTCAAGGTTGTGGATTAGTATAGAGCCTACTGGAGATTCTTTCTTTCCCTCTCCCTCTGCCCCTCCCCTCTGCTCACATGTGCTCTCAAATACATAAACAAATAAATAAAATCTTGAAAAATATGTACAAGTTTCTCTTAATAAGTAATGAAGAATTACAGATGGGAAGGCAGTAAATAAAGATGCCACACAATCAGAGTTACATTTTTGAAAGAAAAATTATTCTGCTATATGAAGGACAAATAATGATCTGAGACTGGAGGTAGGGAGAAAAATCATGGTTAGATATATGGTTATTCACTTAACTGAGAACTGTAGACTTGGAGCCAAGGGAAATGAAGGCCTTGAATGTGTAAACTGAAGAAGAAAAATAAAAAGTGATACAATTCAACAGTTGTCTGGAATGAAACTAGTGTGATAAAAAAAAAAAGGCAGGGAGAATATCAGGGGGTTACAAGATCATAGAAATTGAGAAAAAGAGAGTTTTTAGAAAGACAAGAAGCTACCAGGTTTTAAAATTAATATTTCCAGGTTGAAAAGGAAGGACGTGCTGGCACTTAGCTGGCAGTTATCTTAAGCTGGAAGAAGAAGATGGAAAGATGGAGTGAAAACCATTTTATAATGTGTGAAAGACTGGATGATAGGCAAGAAAATGGAAACTACTCTAAGGGAGAGGAAAGAAAAGACGTGAATATTTATTATATTTATTAATAATTTATTATGTGATGAATACATTATATGTGTTGTTTCTTGCAACCTTCACATCTCTCTTGTCATCTTCTGATAGATGGTACAACCTTTGCTTTTAGAAATAAAATTATCTCACAGTTCTGAATGGTAGATCCTATCCAACCCCAAACTAATTTCTTTATCAGTATTCTGAGATCCCATCTCTCAATGAAATCAGCTAAATGAACTAATAAGCAATGAGGCAAAGAAGTTATTGCATAAGTTAAGAACCAGAGCATTAAATTATTGAAATCTCCATTTGAAAGTGAAACAAGAAATATCAGGATGTATGTCTGAGTCAGAAAACGATTTGGTAGCCCATCCCAGAGAAGATAATTGGAGAAAAACCCAGACAGATGGGATGTTGGCCAGTTTTCATACTTTGAACCCTGTGTTGAGCCTGAGTGTAGGTGGTATTAGGGAGAGAACTGTAAAGTATCCCTTTTAAACTGAAGGATCAATGCAAAGGGAGTCAGCAGGCCACCTACACACCTGTAGAACTCTGGTGGTGTGTAGCCAAGAACAGAGAGGAAGATGTGCCTCCAAAAGTTTGCAGAACATCCAATCCCTTCCTTGGGTCCAGATGGCCAAAGGAAGAACAAAAAGATCTGAATGACTTGAACATAAAAAAAGAGGAAGATACAAGATGCCCTGTAGACTTGTCAACCAAAGCCAAAATCAGAATCATATACATTTCAAAGGGAGTAAACAGGGACAGGTAAACAAATTTGGAATTCTTCCAAAAGGCCATTCATATCTGCATGAGGCATAGAAAACCCACATTAGGTTTAGAATGAACCCAAAGGGTAAAGAGAAGAATCATAAAGAGAAAATTTTAACTTAATGAATTAATTAAGTTAATTTTAACTTAATGAAGTGAAAATACAGACCAGAGTTGACTGTTAGATTTAGAAAGAATATACCTTAATATGCTAAAATTTCTTCATTAGATACAACAGATGGCTAAATGTCAAATGATTGCATCATAAGGATAAAAAAAGACACCTTTTTCACGGCTGAAAACGTGACTCTCAAAATCATGCTATGTCTGATTTTTTTCCCCAAAGATTTATTTATTTATTTATTTATTTATTTATTTATTTGACAGAGAGAGAAGGAGAGAGCATAAAAGGAGGCATTGGAGGGAGAAGCAGACTCTCTGTTGAGCAGGACTCAATCCCAGGACCCAGGACTCTGAGATCATGTCCTTAGCCGAAGGCAGATGCTCAACCAACTAAGCCACCCAGGTGCCCCATGCTATGTCTTATTTTATTTATATTTTAAATATAAGACAAATCATATCAAATCTTATGATGATAAACCGTATTAGCAGGAAAGATGAGTTGGGTGACCCAGAAAAAATAGTAAACATTTTAAGTCACTGTACATAATGAGAAACAATGCTAATTGATCACAGAGTGATAACTAGAGTGAGCTAAGCCAGGCTGCAACAGTGTAACATATGAAATAAATTCACTCAGTTAAGGTTTCTCTAGGCAATGTGTAATGTTATTTACCTCTTTTTTATACTCACCATTATAAATATGCACTTAAATTTCCTTATGTTAAACAAAAGGGCTGCATAATCAATAGAACACATTCTTGTCTCAGAGGGGCTCCCTCTCCATTGGAAAAGACAGACACACAGCAAATAAGTATAACAAAAATGGCATAACTCCTAATTGAGGAAGATGGAACACAGAAAAGCAATTCCTAACTTGTTGGAAAGAAAGGTGGTTAGGAAAACTTTTCAAGAAAGAAGGTAACTTTTGAATAGTCTTGAAAAATGTGTAGAAATTTACCAAGCCAATAGGGAGAGGAAATAGGGTAAAGGCACATGAAAAGAACAGTTTAGTTGGGCTAACTTGAGTATTTTTTATTCTGTTCTATGTGACCCTAAGTATTTCTATACTTAAATTCTATTTCATTCAAATGTTGTTGTATTTATGTTACTCTATATAAACATTTTCATAAATATTCAAAACCATATTGATTTGTACTTTAAAATGTACTTGTATTAATCTAAAATAAAAATTCGTATAAAGATAAAAATGTATAAAACCTAGTTTTATATGTGATACTATCACCAATATTATATGCTTATTGTTGGCATACGGGTCATCTGCCACGAAAAAGTAATTTCTCTGTTTGCTTTATCACATTATATAAAAATATTCCAGACACAGGACTGTATTTTTATTAACGGTTATTAACCATTGATCTGAATGCCTACATAAGTGTTAATTTTAGATTAAACAAGAGATTAATTTTATTTAGTAAAACCAGAAATTTTAGGGCCAGACAGAACTTAGTTTTGCTATTTTCTCAACATCCTAACAAACCTTTTACAAAATCAAATGCTAACATTAAAGCTAAAGGATGTGTTTTCAAACTTGATGAGATGAAGTGACTGTATTTCAAAACAACACTTAAACGCTGAGTTAGTCACACAATTCAGGGATAACAAAATTAGCATTCCAGGGATTCATTTGCCAGAAAATACCGGTTGCCTCTTTAGCCACATACTGTAAAGCTATTCATACCAGCAGCTTAAGACACTTCAGTCTGCCAAGTTTCCCAGGTGCCTCCTGCAGAGAATGCCCCACAGTCAGCCAACCACTCCTCTCTTGTAAAAGAAAAATCTCTATTCACAAGAGAGAAAAACTTACAAACAGAGAGGCTCTTTTTCAAAATCTTTGAAGCCAATTCAATTTGGAACTTGAGCAGTTGTAACTCCTCTTAACAACAGGTGCAGAATGATACACTGGCTCTCTTATAAATATTCTTGAAAGGATCTCTTCGCGTTAGCATTTTAATTCCCTGTCTCTTTAAATGAGGCCTGTTTTTCATAGGTCTTTTAATTTAAATGCATCAACTCTTCATACCGTACCTAATTTACTTTACTAATAAAAAAATACCAAATGCCAATTGGTTTGTGTTTCTTGTGAAAATGTTGTCATTAAGATATTAGCATATTTGTAGAGATTTGATGATTCTTACATTTAAAACATCCCATTCCTTTACACTAAAATGGCTATACCTTCTGGCTATTTTCCAAAAGTGAAGTTGACTTTATGTCTAGGATTCCAATCCACAGTCTCTTGATTGAGACTCTGGTATTTGGAGATGTTTGTCGGCAGTGTAGAGAAAATTGCACTCGACAAGGGCTACTCAAGGGTTATCAGGACCGTTTACTTACAGTGTACTCTTTTGGTAATCATTTAATATTTTATTTTTTATTTTTTAAAATATTTTATTTATTTATTTGACAGAGGGAGAGAGATCACAAGCAGGCAGAGCAGCAGGCAGAAAGAGGAGGCAGGAGCAGGCTCCCCACTGAGCAGAGAGCCCAATGATGCAGGGCTCCATCCCAGGACCCTGAGATCATGACCTGGGCTGAAGGCAGAGGCTTAACCCACTGAGCCACCCAGGTGCCCCTCATTTAATATTTTAATCTTCATTTTCCTTATCTGTAGAATGGAATAATAAAATGTTCTTTGTACATCTCAAAGAGTTAACGGGAGGATTGGATATGCTATCAGTTATGACAATATGTATTTAAGTAAGAAATGTAAGAAATGAATATAGAAAAGGAAAATTGAATATAAGATATTAAAAAAAACTTTTATCAGAAGAAAACATTAAAAATAATCTTCTCAACCTTTTGATTGGCAAGGATTGATGATGACTGAAAAGTGTTAACCACAAAAGTAAATAACTTATGAGATTTCAAAAAAAAAAGATTTTAAATCTGTTCTTTGATGGACATCAATAAGAAAATGAATTGACAATGGGCCTCTCTGCTCAGCAGGGAGCTTGCTTCCCTTCCTCTCTCTCTGCCTGCCTCTTTGCCTACTTGTGATCTCTGTCAAATAAATAAATAAAAATCTAAAAAAAAAAAAAGAATTGACAAGACACATGTGGGGTGACTATATTTGTAATTCATCCATCTGAAAAATATTTGTATCAGAATATATAGAGAGCTATTATAATTCAATAAGAAAATATACTGTTCAATAAAAATGGACAAAATATTTGAATAAACTTCTCACAGAACATGATATATGAATAGTTAATAAGCATCTGAAATGTAACTTGACATGATTAGTTATGGGGAAAGCAAAGTTCAGTAACACTTCAGTCAGAAACCAGAAAAGTGAGAATTTTTTTTAAAGATTTATTTATTTTAGAAAGGGTAAAGAGAGAGTGCAGGTTTGGTCGGGAGGGGGGGGCAGACAGAAGCAGAGAGAGAATCCTCTAGCAGATTTCCTGCGGCATGGAGGCCCAGGCAAGGCTCAATCCCAGGACCCTGAGATCATGACCTGAGCTGAAATGAAGAGTCAGATGCTCAACCAAATAAGTCACACAGGCACTCCAGAAAAGTGAGAATGTAGATGCCCCTAAAGTTAAGAACAGAATTCATATTTTAATAACTAATATTTTAACTAATATTTTAATTTTTATATACTTGGCTTTCAGAAAGAAATGATGAAATCCATACTACTATTTTTCTTAGAAATTTTATTTTAACATGTATCTGTTCCTTTTTGTTTTCACAGGGGATTTTATCTGAAAAAATACAGTGACTTCGCATGTTAATATGCATGGGTTTTTGTTTTTTGTCTTGATAATGTTTGACGGTTTAATAGTTTCTGAGAAGACAGCTTCTCAAAAATATTTTTATACTTAGGAAAATGTACCTTCCAAATGGGAATTTTAAAATACTAAATTGAAGTACTCTTGAGATGATTTCATCTGTGAAAATCCTCACTTTTTGTCCCAGTAATAAACATTATTAGGAAAAAAAAAAAAAAGAAGAAGAAGAGGACGAAAAAATGAACTTGGGACTTGAGAAAAAGGAAAGACTGGAAATATGCTCGGATAACTGTTATCATAAAAGATTTCCTCCGAGGCTGGACATAATTTTATTTTTCTTTTTGAGACTAGAATTTTGGTTTGAGTGATCTATGTTTTCTGAACAAAAAAATATAGAGGAAGAGAGGCTAGATACCCATTTCCTTGTTTAAAATAAAGGCAATTTGCAAGAAGTTTTCAACAAAAAATTGAAAACATTTTCAAATCTGTGAAGATTTCATGGAATTATGCATCAGCATGGAACAGAGGACGTAAGAGATTAGAAGCATATTGTTTAGTCTAGTTATATTTATAAAGAGTTTTGGGTCTTGGAACACAGCAAAACTCTCAGTCCCATAGCAAACTACTTCCAGCACACTGAGATCGCCGTCCTTCCAAGCCATATGTCCATTCAGTGTAATGCGATTAAGCCAGAAAATAAGACACAAGAGAGGACAGACAGAACCAGATGAAGATGATGAGATGCTTCCCAGTGCCTGAAAAAAATAGTACTAGGAGTCTGAACCAGGGAAATTAGAGAATAAAAAGAAATTTTAAAAAAAAATCCAAACTGGAAAGAAAGAAGTAATTTTGTCTCTGTTTTTAAATGACATGATATTATATCTGGAAAGATCAAGAGATTTCACGAAAAAAACTGCTAGAACTAATAAATAAATTCAGTATACTTACAGAATACAAAATCAAAATGTATTATTTATATACTTATATACGAACAATGAACTCTTGGAGATATTAAGAAAACACACACACACACACACACACACACACACACACACACACACACCCACCCCATCCTTAAAACTTTCTATCTTCCTTTCTGGTTAATTTTTCTCTGGAGCACTCATCACCATCTAAAACAATATAATCTCCCTGTCTATTTTTTTCTAACTTCTCTAAAACATGAACCCCAAAATTACAGGAGATATATCTCCTGGAATTTTATATATATTTATATATCTCCTAAAATTATATATATATATATATGTATGTATATATGATTTTTATATATAGTGTCTTTATGTTATACATAGTTTTATATATATTATAATATATACAAACATACAAAAATGTTTTTTTTTTAATTTTTGAGGCTGATATACCTCCCATGACTATAAATGGCATTAAATATTTACTTTTTGAATGAAAAAATGAATAATTACAGGTCTAAGTAACATTAATGTTTATTTTTTCTTCTTTAATATTTAAGTCATTTAAAACTATAACTTTTACTTTTAGTTCAGAATTTGTTATGTTCTAATAGGTATTGCTATGAAGTCTTCTTTCTTTTACTGTTTTCTCTAGAGTCTGAAATTCCCTCTTGGATATTTTTTGCTCCAAGGATTATCAGCGGTAGATTTCTTAATTTCCAGTCAGGTAAGAATGTCATTTTGCAATACAAAAATTTCACCTAAAATATTTAATCCTATTAGATTATGAAAAAATGACTTCATTTGTCTCTTCAAAAAATTTTTAAGATCAAGAAATTAATTTAACCTTACAATAGATTATGTTTGTATGCTCTGTCTTGGCAGGTCCACTTGATAGCTATAATGATCGACCAGATTGTTATATATACTTGAATCTATTTCTAGACTTTGTACCATTTTTGACACTGCTCAATTACTGTAGGATCATCAACATTATCATCAGTACCATTATCAAAGAGATATTCTTGAATGTTTAATAAACACTGGGACTTTACATATATAAATCAGTTTAATGCCCATACTTCTGTAAGATAGGTACTCTTATTACTCACACATAATAGTTAGGAAACTGAAAGAAAGAGATACTAATTTCCATGGATTTTTAGCACTGTAGGCAGAACACTTCTAAAACATGGTCTTATTTTTTCTAGAATGAATTTTAACATCTGTGGATATTGTTCTATTCTCACTATCCCCCTTTAAAATATTATTTACTGCTTTTTCTTACTACTTTGTTCAGATAGATTTTGATGTTGCATTAAATTACATAATATTAATTTGAGGAAAATAATATCCTTATAGGATTTTTTCATTCAGAAATATGTTGTCCATTTATTAAAAATTTCCCTTAATATCCTAAGGGTTTGTTTTAGTTTATTTCCTTAGTATTATTTGTATTTTGATATTTTTATGAATGTCCAGTATGTCATTTTGTGAAGATGAAATTTTCTATTGTATTTTCTTACTGGTTTTTGTTCACTTATTTGTAGACTACTGCTCATTTATTTATTTTTTAACTAGCAACTTCACTCATCTTTCAAGTACATTGTTTAGATTTGGTTTGGTTTTCTACTCCAGTTGAATCTCTGGGGACTTACCAGATAATAATAAGCATGCCATCTACAACTAATAATCATATATTCTTTTAAATATTAATTATGTCTATATTTGCTAATTCCATATTCCAGTTTTATTTCACTAGCAGAGGTTCCTAAGTAAGAGTAAATAATAAAAGCAACGTTAGACATTGTTTTCTTCATCTTAAATCTAGCATATAATACTAGTATTTCAGGAAAAAGTTTATATATCTGCTTGAATTGATTTTTCTATTAATCTCTTGATTTAATAAATACTATTTTCAGTCAGACTATCTGGAGATGATCATGTCGGAGACACTGCATATGTGAGAATGTTCTTTGTCTACGTCTTCATGTGGGAAACAGGGCAAAAGAAATGAACTTAAATGAAAATCTACTTACAGTTTGCAGCCCACACTGATAGATCCCTGAGACATGCAGAACATGATCATCCTTAAGGAACTAGTGGCTGCCTTGTAACTTGATGTTTAAAAATAACTTTATCTTGACTGCTGTTGACCCCTCAAGATCCAGATTTCTTTGAGACTTATACTATCCCTAACCACCACTAATTAAAAAGTACACAACCAGTTACTGCCCACAATCCCAGTACAGCTCTTTCTGCCCACAAGTCCTGTCCCATGAATAGGGAAGGGGTCAAAGTCTAGGCAGGGGAGATAGAAGGCTCCTGACTCTGACTAGGCTCTGAACTATACCTGGCAGATGGGGTTGCTGAGACAGAGCAGAAGAGATAATAAGGGAACAAACCAAGAGAGCACAACATCTCAAGCCCACAAGCTTCCCATACTGTTCTCAACAAAAGACCGCCACTAAAAGCCCTCAGTGGCAACCCATTCAGGACCCCTCTCACTCTGGATCACTTTTTTTTCCTTTCCTTTTTGCTCTCACCTTCACTTAATAAACTTTCACTTCAATTCACCCTTTCGTGTCTGCAAGATTCGTTTTTCAACTCCTTGAGACAAGAGCCCCGCCATCCGGCAACCGTCTTACCCGGGAAGTCACGTGGCTGAGCATAAAATTATTGAGTCACAGTTTTTCCTCACATAATACCACTGACTGATCTCCCATACTCCAGTATTTAGTGCTATATATTTTTTAAAAAATTTGTTTGCATGTTCGCTTGGTTATAGACAAGTTAGGAGTCGGATTCCTTGTCATGGTTACCGACTGCACGGCTGTATTTGCCTTTATACTCATGCTCCTTGCTACCCTGCCTCCCCAGTTATCCCCTGGGGAAGAAAGATAGGCGAGCAAGCAGCCAGCCGGTGGTCTGGGATGAGCCACTAGTCGTGTTTGCTTCAGTCACTCCCGTCCCGAGAAGCAACAGTCTGGATTGCTGCCAGATCCATGCTGTAGTGGTCGACCTCGCAGTCGGGCATGCAAGGAAGGGGTTAGAGCACACACTTTGGTATTCTCTCTTGTGCCGGGCACACAGTATACTGACTTTAAGAATGTGCCAAATCTTTAAACTCCATGGTAAACGAGAAAAAACTGAAATGGGGTAGCTAAAAATGATCAACATTAACTCAGAAACCACTTAACAATATAGTTTTTTGTCATAAATTTTGTTTGGGACACTCTGTCTTTTTTCATTCATATGGATTCAAGTTTTATAAGAAAAGTTCTCTCTGCATCTCTCATTCTCACTGATTCTTCTCAATCAGATATTAGTTTTCTCCTTCTTGGAACCCTCTCATTTGCATTCTCTAGGCCCTTCATGCTTCCTTCTTTCTTTCTCTTTCTTTCTTTTCTTCCCTCCTTCCTTCCTTTCCTGCTTTCTTTATCTCTTTTTATAAATTACATCTTTCCATTTTTTATGGCTAGTACTAGATTAGTTTCTCAAGATTTTATTCTAAGAAACCAATTCTGGGGGGAGCCTGGGTGGCTCAGCTGGTTGAACGTCTGCCTTCTCTCATGACACAATCCCGGGGTCCTGGGATCAGGCCCCACGTCGGGCTCCCTTCTCAGTGGGGAAGCCTTCTTCCTTTTCCCGAGCTCCTCCCCTGCTCATGCTCCCTCCCTCTCTCTTTCTCTCTCTCTCAAATAAGTAAAAAAAAAAACAAAAAACAAAAAACAAAACAAAAAAAAAATCTTAAAAAAAAAAGAAACCAATTTTTTTTTTCTCTAATAGTCCACTGTTCTTATTTTAGTTTAGTTTTTTTTTTTTTTTAAGTTTATTTGACAGAGAGAGATCACAAGTAGGCAGAGAGGCAGGCAGAGAGAGAGGAGGAAGCAGGCTCCCTGTCCAGCAGAGAGCCGGATGCTGGACTCGATCCCAGGATCCTGAGACGATGACCTGAGCTGAAGGCAGAGGCTTTAACCCACTGAGCCACCCAGGCGCCCTGTTCTTATTTTAGTTTTAAGTGTAAAGATAATTTTTTAAATTTTCTTAAAACTTTCTTGTTCTCTGATTATTCCATTTCATGACTTCGAGCTTTTGCATGAATTCAGTAACCTCTGAAATTCTTTAGCACAGAGGAGTTAACCGGAGAGGGGGGCCATGTTATTAACAAACACTGTAAACCTGGGACGGTTTAGTGACAAAGAACCCAGATTGCCTGTGTTTGGATCCTCGCCCTGCTACCACTAGTTGAGTAATCCTTAGCAAATTTGGATTATCTCAGCTTCAGTTTCCTTGATTGTAATTTTAGGGTAATAACACTAACTACCTTGTAACATGTATTAAATGAGCAACAAGGAGTAATGCACTTAGAAGAGCTTGACAATAGTTTGTGCTTCATACTTGTTAGCTAATAACTAGCTAATTATGATTGCTTTCATTAGCAAGTCAACCTCAGTGATGAGGGAGCATGAGGCTGGCTGAGGACAAAGCAAAAGCTGGCATCCTGCACCCCTCTCCACCCGCTCCCCTCAGTAATGTGTGTGACATTCCTCAGGCACCCCTGACTGCCATAAATGAGAAAGAAATAGTTAACTTGCAGAGATCACATCCTGCAAGACACAGTCTCCCTTGGTTTACAAATGTCCTAGAGATCTACAAACAAAGACGTTACCTTATCAATAGCACAATTTCCAGAGGCAAATAACTCAGTTCCTCAAGCCCTAAATAAAGTTAAATTTCTTCTAAACCCAAATCTCACTGACAAAGACGCTTGATCGCAGAAATGTGATTGGCTTGCCAAAAGACAACATTGATCAAGCCGCGAGGCCTCCGGTATCCCGGCACCCTGTAGGCCCTCTTTAGCATATGAAAGCTCCATTGAAACCTCCCTTCCCCTCACCTTCCCCCAACCACAAGGTACGTAACCTGCCCTCTCTCACAACCAGGGGCAGCAGCTCTTCCTGCCCACGGGTCCCGTCCCCATGCTTTAATAAACCACCATTTTGCAACAAAGATGTCTCAAGAATTCTTTCTTGGTCATCGGCTCTGAACCAAAGCCCACCGAACCTCACCTAGGTTCTAGAACTTCATCATCAGAACTATCACCCTTTATAGTAATGTGTCCGTGGCTCTGTATTGAAGAGTGTTGGTGGCTTCCTCCTAGTATGTCCCTTGACTGCTAGTTAGGTTGCTGTTCAAATTGGACATGGTAATTTACAAACTGAACATCTTTGCCCTCTTTCCTATTTCTTCCCTGCAATACATCTCTTGAAAATTTCTCCACATTCCTGCATATGAATTGAAAGATTCCATAACTTCGGGTTGTGATTTTGTTCATTTTCAATAGTAATTTAGATGAGATTATGAAACAAAAATCATGCATTAAGATCATAATCATGTAATGTCCTTTTGTTTTTAATATATAATTGAGGGGTGTGTGTGAGTGTGTGTGTGTGTGTTTAAGGTAATGTTAGGGAGAATATGAGTATTTACATCCCTTAAATTGGCAGGTTTTCATTACATTTTTACTACATTTTGTTTAGATTTGTTTCTAGCTAACCTTCCTTCTGGAATGAAGTAATTTTACTTTAGCTCAATAAAAGGTACTACCTCAGACTTGATCTTTTTTGTTTGCTTTGAGAAACCTACATGAAGTCTTCCTGCTGGGTTTAATAGAACAAAGAACAACCACAACAAAATGACCTTCCTTTTCTCCTGTATTCTTTTGTCACATCAATGTTCTTTTGTGCTGTTCTATTTGTTGCTGTGTGAAGTGCATCTGGGTTGTGAGATAGGGGATTTTGATGGCAATTGGCATTGATTTTTGAAATGTATTCACTCACTTTATAACTTGTAGTGGCTGTCTCAAATGAAGTGCTTCAAAGTTTTTCCTTGTTTGTTTTTTCTTTTCTTTCTTTTTTTTTTTTTTTTTTCAGTGTCACGGCTTTAAGGGGTTTATATTTTGGTATACTTAGTTTTGTTGATTGAGTCATAATACCATTTGCTTTTAAAACATAGTATCTTACCTTAATGTTCAAGGAAAAGCACTCTAGGTTTCAGTCATTTACTATTTTAATAACTTGGTATATATGTGCATACCTGTGTGTCTTTGTGCATGTGTGTGTATACGTTTACACGTGTACAAACATATGTATGCAAGGAATACATGTAATGATATAATAATGAAAGGATATGAAGAAGGATATTGTGTATTTTTTTGTACTTACCATGAAGATTATAAAATATAAATGAGGATTAAAGATTGCACACTGCCTCTATATGGTGCTGCCAAATTAAGCATTGGATTAAATTTGTCATTAAAACAATCCAAATGAGATTTTTCCCCACCAAAGTGAGCAAATTTGATTGGAAAAAGGCAGCATTTTAAAGACATACTTGATCTTTACTTTTTAGATGGCTTAGTTTAGTATTTAGTTTAATGTAATACACATCAAATTATTTTCTATTAGTTTTATCATTTAAAATGGAAAAGAGCATAGGACAAATACTATCTTGTCTACATATTTACTAGTGACAGTTTTAACATAATCAATTACATCTATACCCAATAAAGCCTCCAATATCATTCGTATGAAAACTTACTAAGGGGGCGCCTGGGTGGCTCAGTGGGTTAAGCCGCTGCCTTCAGCTCAGGTCATGATCTCAGAGTCCTGGGATCGAGCCCCGCATCGGGTTCTCTGCTCTCTAGGGGAGCCTGCTTCCTCCTCTCTCTCTGCCTGCCTCTCTGCCTACTTGTGATCTCTCTGTCAAATAAATAAATAAAATCTTTAAAAAAAAAAAAAAACTTACTAAGACTTTCATGTAATATGAAAAAAAAATACTTTGATTTATTTCTCTTTTATGTGTATACTATAATATTCTTTATAAAGAGATTTGAAACTGTATTCCACTCTAAGTCAGACCTATCATCCCTACATCACCGCGTTTACCTCTGGCTTCAACATTTTAAAGGGGGAATGTTCAGGGAGAAAGACTCATGGATAACAGTAATTCTTCTACTTTGATATAATAAAACCACCACACCATTCCAGTGGTGTATGACGTTCAGCTTTCTATTTATTTTGGTAAGTAAACATGTATCCATTTCTTCCACAGTATAAGTAAAATTGCTTCAAAGTGCTCAAGTAGAAATGAGACTGATTCTCACCTCTGATTTAAATATACTTGAGAATTGAAAGTGCATCCGTTCGAAGAATTTGATTGTCAGTAACATTATAAGATTTGTAAAAAATATTAGTGTCCTGGGATCTGGATTGATTCTCAGTTTGTGGTCCATATATAAACCACTAATGGTTAATATGATATCAACAAATAAGCAGTTTATTCCTTGTACTCCATAACATTTTTCTTTCTGAAATGTAATAATTCATCACCACAGGAATTATTGCATTTAATGGCACACTCCACCTCATGCAAAATATTGGGATGAAAATCTCAGAGCTCTTTTTCTTTGGAAAAAGAAGCATGAGGAGTGTTTTAGTAAATGAATTAACATTTAACTTGTAGGACCATTTCAAGTTATACCTGTGTAGAAATGGCATAGTATAACCTCTATGTCTTTCTGAGAAAGTCTTTAAAATGATCATTTGTCAGAAATTGGCAACTAGTGCCTAGAAAATGTCTGAGAAGTTGAGAAAACAAAGATCTAAAAACATTTTAAGCTTAAGGTAATTATTATTGTTCTTGTTGTTGTTATTTTGTAGTGATTGAGGTGACTATACTACAACTGATGGCAACTCTGAAAACTGTAAGAATTGGACTAAAAATGATGGTACAGTGCTTTCCAACTGTATACTTTGAGATTAAATGTTATAACAGGTATTTTAGGAAGTAAACAATTTTGTTCTGAAAAAAATCCTTATTTAAACAAATCTATTTTGGAGTGCCTGAGTGACTCAGTTGGTTGAGCGTCCAACTCTTGGTTTTGGCTCAGATCGGGATCTTGGATCCTGAGATCAAGCCCCAGGTTGGGCTCCACACTCAACATGGAGTCAGCTTGTCCCTCTCCATCTCCCTCTGCTCCTCGCCATGCTCTCTCTCTCTCAAATAAATAAATAAAATCTGTAAAAAAAAAAAAATCTATTTTAATTTTAATTTTAGGACATTTTAGAGTATTCAACATGCATATAGACTATGTAGATTTCCAAGTAGAATTTATAGTAACTACAGTTTCCAAATTTGTTTATCCATGACTTCTTTTTAAAAAGTATGTGTTTTTCTATTTATTTTCTATTTTCTATTTATTTATTTATTAACAAACATTAATGTCTCACAAGATGCAAGTTATTTAGTGAATAACTAAATATTCATGAAGGATTATTATCAACTCCTTAGTGAAGAGAAAATGAGGACTGATAGCAAAGCCCTTCAGCCACTCTCTGTGGCATAAACTTGTGGTTGCTGTCAAATAAGGAGCTGATTCTGACTGTTTAAACAAAGTGGTACTACTCCAAATAGTACTGGCAAAGGGGCTTCTTAATCTTGATATTACAGATCTTATGACTTTATTTCCAAGATTTTCCTGATAGAACTCTTTTTCTTTCAAACAAGTTAGTGTTAGGTGTTAAAAGTCCTCTCTCAATATAGCTGTCTACATTGTTACTGTTCAAAAATCTGATTATTTGAGCCAGCAACTCCATTGAGTTACCACAGGGGAAAACCGTGTTGGGAATGACATTCTTAATCTTTCTTAGGAAAGTGTTGTAATGTCAAGAAAATAGAGTAGGAGTCACCGAAATGACATTTGCAAGGTGAACAACATGGAAAACAAAGAGGAATAAATCTCACTCAAGACTATTTTCTTTGTTTCTTGACTTCCTTTTCCTGATGAGAGAATAAACTAATTTAAAGTCAAAGAAAGACAACAGTGTAAGATTTTTACTTAATGTAATGAGCCGCTGACCTGTTTGCACTATTCTCACACACATACTAATGCACATACACATTTAAGTTCACAGAATTTCCAAGAGGAGCAAAGACCCTTGATTCTGTTAATATTTTCAAAAGCAGCTATCTAAAGCCTTGCATGTGGACCTCATTCCAAAAGTTGTGGGTTGCAGACAGCATACACTCAACAAAATATCAAGGTGACATGATCTTTTTTTTTTTTTAAAGATTTTATTTATTTATTTGACAGACAGAGATCACAAGTAGGCAGAGAGGCAGACAGAGAGAGAGAGAGGAAGAGAAGCAGGCCTCCTGCTGAGCAGAGAGCCCGATGCGGGGCTCAATCCCAGGACCCTGGGATCACGACCTGAGCCAAAAGCAGAGGCTTTAACCCACTGAGCCACCCAGGCGCCCCTCAAGGTGACAAGATCTTTGATTGTTCCACATAATCTTTTATACACCAGAGAAAGAAAAAAAAAAAAAACAAAAAACAAAAAACAAGCACAGCACTATAATCTGACAGATTTTCATTTTAATGTATTTTTTTAAACTCTTATCTAAAATGGTCCAAGTGGGGATACTGAGATGACTAGAAAGTAACTGATTTAAAAAGAACAAATAATTTTTATGTCTAAATATGACTTAGTTTTAAACTAGTTATTTTCAGCTAACATTCATCCACATCTAATAAATTGAAAGAGTATTAGCTGAAGGTCAAAGTAAGAATATTAGTGAAAAGATAGGGGCATGTTAGAGCCATGAGAGATGAAGTATAAGCTACACCAAGAATTAGATAAGAGGGACGTGACCTGACTTGCAACGATGCAGATGGAGGTAGAGTATATTATGCTAAGCAAAGTAAGTCAGTCAGAGAAAGACAAATACTGTATGATTTCACTCATATGTAGAATTCAAGAAACAAAGCAGAAGAGCGTAAGGGAAGGGGGAAAAAAAAGAGAGGGAGGAAAAACACGAGACTCAACTAGAGAGAACAAACTGAAGGTTGCTGGATGGGAGATGGGTGGGGGGATGGGCTACATGGGTGATGGGAATAAAGGAGGGACTACTTGTGATGAGCCCTGTGTGTCAAATGCTGAGTGATGAATCCCTAGATTCTGCACCTGAAATTAGTATTACACTGTATGTTAACGAACTTTAAATAAAACTTTAAATAAAAACATGAAACAAAAAAAAAAGGCAGCATGAAAGAAAAGACAAATTTGCCAATTTTGAAATTTGTGTAGAAGTGGCCCCATACCAAGAAGAAGGTGGGACACACCCACTCTCCCTCTCTCTCTTTTTTTTCTTTTTTCTTTCCTCTGAAAACTTCTATCCCTGGATTCCCTGAATCAGAATCCAGGATACTAATGTGTTATTCTGTACAAGTAAAAATGAATGTGTTTCTTATAGAGTTTATATTATTATCTTTATGACTAATTTTATTTTGACTATGAAACATATGAAAGTACATTTTGAAGAAAACTTATTAATATATTAGAAACACCTACACCAAAGAAATAGTGTCTTCAGTTTTGGAAAGTTAAATAATAATTATTTAATCACTCCCATGTGTTGAGTACTTTATAATTATTATCTATATATTTTACATTTCTCAATCACACACTGAAGATATCTAAATATTAAACTCTTTAAATATGCTGCTCATTATTTCTTCGCATGTGCCTGGGACTCATCATGGAGTGGCTGAAGCACAAAAAAATTATACAAAACATTCTTTTGTAACATAGAAATGTAAGAAAAATTAATATCCTGCCTTTTTCCTACAGCTTCATATAAAATTGTTCTCAGCAAAAACCCCTTGTATTAATCATATAAATGTCATTTTTAATTAAATCACAGATTCCACAATATTAAAGGACTTGGAGGCCATTCAGTAAAGTCCTTTTGTTATTAGGATGCAAGTTTGGCTGTAGTAACATAAGCCAGATAATACTGGCTCAGAAAAAATACACTTTTATTCCTCTCTCAATAACAGTACAAACATCAACAGTTCAGGACTGTTTTGGTAGCTTCAAAAAGATTGGGTTTTACTATCTTTCTTTCTTTTCTTCTCAAATAGGCAGAGAGAGAGGGGGAAACAGGCTCCCTGCTGAGCAGAGAGCCTGATGCAGGGCTTGATCCCAGGACCGTGAGATCATGACCTGAGCCAAAGGCAGAGACTTAACCTACTGAGCCACCAGGCACCCATGGGTCTTACTACCCTTAACAAGTTTCTTCATGTCATCACTTTTAATTCCAACCCATCACATTTTCATTTTATCCAGGGGGAAGAAAATAAGTAGATGGCATCCATTCCTCTTCCTTTAAGAATACAGTTTAGAAGTTTCATGTATTCTTTCTACTTCTGTTTGACAAGAATTATCCACCCTTGGTTCAAGAAAACCCAGGGGCACGGTATAGCATGAGTTCTGCTAAAACCAGGGGCGGTGTTAGTGAAGAAAGAGAAGGAAAGGATGAAGACAAAGAGAAAGGAAAGGAAGAAGACAGATAATCCCTATTATAGCCCCCAATTTGTCTGGGGTCTGTTAGGTCCTTTAGAGGAGTTGAAATTGATCTAGGGCAGCGTTATTGGGTTGGTTCACCTAGATCTCAGTGTGGGTATGTGGGAAGCAAGGAAGTGGAGACAAGATCCTATCAGAGGGTACACAAGGTGAAAACTAGTTCATAGAAATCCCAAGACATTATTTTTCCTTTACATTGTGTTGACATTTGCATTGATGTGAAAAGCAAAACTGTTGCTGGAGACTTAGCATGAAGAAAAGCCGTGGAACCAAAATGGCTGTGCTAGTAGGCATATAGCATTTTCCGCCACATACTTGAAGAACAGGAAGAAAGCAAGTTTCAGTTAAAAATGTTCCTGGTGGTGGGGCGCCTGGGTGGCTCAGTGGGTTAAGCCGCTGCCTTCGGCTCAGGTCATGATCTCAGGGTCCTGGGATCGAGTCCCCCATCGGGCTCTCTGCTCAGCAGGGAGCCTGCTTCCTCCTCTCTCTCTACCTGCCTCTCTGCCTGCTTGTGATCTCTCTCTGTCAAATAAATAAATAAATAAAATCTTTAAAAAAAAAAAATGTTCCTGGTGAAGCAGTATAAAAAAGTTTATTGTGTCTCAATTTTCAGTACAAATCCATATGTCAGAACAAAATGGGAATATGAATAAAGCACTTGTGTTACACACTGAACTATAATGGTTGCCTTGAGGCAAAACACCTGTGCAATTGTTTCAGTTGCAAGCTGAGGTAAGCACTTTTTTCATGGCAAACCATTTTTACTTGAAAGAATAATTGACAAACTGGTTTATCCAGACTCGGATACTTGGCAGATCCGTTGTCAAAACTGAAAGAAATAAACTGATCACTTCTAGACAAACCACTGACATATTTAATATCAGTGTTAAAAGTATAGTTTTCAAGTGGAAATTAGATATTTGGAAAACTTGTAACTGCAACCGTGAGAGTGACGGCTTCCAATAAATAAAGACTTTTCTCATGAACACAATGAGGATATTAAGGAATGAAGTTTTGTGTTATTTTATAATGATATGTTGTCAACATTTGGAAGATCTTCAAAACGGAGTGCATCAATATTTTCCAAATGACTGACACATGATTTCATATGCATGGTTAAAGATCCATTTTAAAGTTCAAGATAGATGAAATAATTTGATGTAAGAGATGTCAAAATGTTAATCACATTGTTTTAGATTCCCAATTACATATAACTTTTTAAAAATCTTCACTTGTTGAGTTTTTGGTGCAGTATAAAGTGTAATATCCACAATTATCTGAAAAAGCTATTACAATACTCACTTCTTCAATAAATCTGTGTGAGATTACAAAATTATAATTTGCAGCCAATTGCATAGAGACACAGCCATGAAAATTGAGCTATCCTCTCTTAAGTCAAATATTAAACAATTCTACAGAGATCACTCAGATTTAAATGTTATATATATTAACATGCAATGATCATACTTACTGTTCTTTGTAATTGTATTAACAAATACATTTTTAAAATTTCTATTTTAATTTTTACTATAGTAAATATGTGTGTGTATATGCATATATATGTATGTGTACATATGTGCATATATATATATACATATATGTATATATACATATATATACAGGGATTTCTCTCTCTCATACACAAAGACTCTTTGAATTTCTCCATAATTTTTAAGAGTATAAGGGGGTCCTGAAACCAAGTAGTTTGACATCTGCTGGTCAAAGTCATAGAAGTTTGAGCTACAGGATTTGCTATTAAGATGACAGAAAAGCTACACTGAAGACATATAAAGCAGCAGAATGTTTTATGTACATGTCACCTGGATATCACATCTGATACTAGGAAGTAGGAACACTTTGTCACTCAATTTTGCTTTTCTTCTTTTGAGGATAAAGGGGGAATGGTGATAGGATAAAATATGTAAGTAAAAATGAAAATTGCCCTAGGAAAATTATAAAGACTTTTAATTCTGATTCTCTTCCTATTTTAAGCATTGTTAACTTGGGAAGGGTGTTGTCTGAACCAGTATATTGGTATACTGTGAATAATGTAATTGAAATAATGAATTTGGATAAGTGTTCTTACATCATTGTTGTTTTCTTTCTCCAAAGACCAGTGCAAGGACCTGGGATGTTTCTCTTGACATACTAGCAATGGATTGTGATCTCAGGAAGCACTGTATAACTAAATTTGCTATTATCTAATTTTTGTAACGATATGTTTGACTGTCAAAATTTTGTAGTCTAAAATCAACTACAAGCAATTGGCCAACTTAAGGACTTACATTACAGATCCATTCCTTAAATATTACAGAATTCATTGATTCTTTGATACCAAATAATTCTTTAAATTCTGTATGACCATTACCAATGCCTAGTTTAAAATCATGGTTTTCATTACATATTTGAAGTCACCAAGACACTTGAAAATATACATTTATAAAAACTTAGTTCAAATTGATTTTTGAATATGATAAGAAAATCAGAAAAAAATCAGAACCAGAAAAGAGTAAATGACTATGAAATGAATTTTAAGATAAATGCCATTTAAAATAATATAGAGAAAAGAGTTATTTTATTAAACAACATTTTAAAAACAGAATTTTGTTCATCTACTATAAAGTAATTAGTCTTAATTTTTAGCAAATATAGGCTTTTAGGAGTAAGTGTTCAAGCTGTTGTGCACATAGCACAACTAAAAGGAAACTATGATTCAAGTAACTAGCTGGGGAGTGGGAAATGAGGGTAGAATAGTGCATGGTTGGAAATTGAGCTCAAATAGCCACAAACATTGTGGAAAGTAAGTAGGAGGAGTACTGAGCTCTCAACTCCATATTTCCCAAACAAGAAAGAGGATTTTTCTTAACTCATTGTATAGTGTGACTCTTCAAGATTGAAATAAAGGTCGTTAAAATGACCTAGATGAAATACACTTCCACCCAGCCTTTCCTCTTTTTAGTCAAGGTATAGTACCTATAATTTTATAATTATTCTTGTCCAAGCTAGCAAATGTTACTTATGTATAAATGTCTTTTCTAAGCATGTTTAATCTATGCTATTTAGGAATAACTGTAACATCATATATGAATTATTATATCTCACCAAATTTTGTCTCTCTTCATTATTAGAGAAACAATAAAATCTTTTGTTTTCTCCAGATTATATATTTTAATGCAAGATAAGGATTGTAATCTCTCTCTGCTTTTCTTTTTTTTTTTTTTTTTTAAAGATTTTATTTATTTATTTGTCAGAGAGAGAGAGAGAGAGAGCAAGCACAGGCAGACAGAATGGCAGGCAGAGGCAGAGGAAGAAGCAGGCTCCCTGATGAGCAATGAGCCCGACGTGGGACTCGATCCCAGGACGTTGGGATCATGACCTGAGCCGAAGGCAGCTGCTTAACCAACTGAGCCACCCAGGCGTCCCTCTCTCTGCTTTTCTTGAATGAATGAAATTACTTATAGAAATGTCCTGTAATGACTTAAAATTATTTTCACTTCTATAATTCTACTGTTCATAAATTAGGAAGTTGCAGTTTATCTTCACATATTTCCATTTGGTTCCTGTGCCAAGTAAAATTTGATTTTTCCTCAATGTTTAATAGCTATATTACCTTATATTGTTGCTTTTAATGTTCTGTAATTATTAGTTTCTTTATTAGTTTTGTAATGCACCATTAAAACTTGGCAACAACTTATACTTTTTCATTGTCCTCGTTCCTGGGCCAATATTCTCTCAAAATGTCTTTCTCAACATTGTGTAAGAATGTTACACATTATGTAACAACAACATTGTGTAATAATGGTGCATTGGAAGATTGTCTACATGCTGTAATAACACATGGACTTTGGCAAAACTAACTGTAAAAATAAAGAGAAAACCAAACATATTTATAGCATTATAGTTTGAAGTACTTTTCTATCTCAAATAAACTTTATGGCAGCTAGAAGATATTTGTTACCACGGACAAATCACATTTTTATACTTCATTTTTATTGCTTTCAGGACATATTCAAAATGGATCCAGGTTTTTATTAGATTTTATATCTATTCAAAATTTCCCCTATAAGTGAAGGGAACCAATTTCAGTTAGTTTATGGTATAACAGAATATCATTGCAAGGATAAATCAGATATCACATATTACTGAAAGTATGAAAAAAAAAGAGAAAAAATCTGTTATAGGCAATCCTCTAATGCATTAAAAAAGAAAGCTGGCCTAATGTGGGGAGGTACTATAGCAAGAAGTTGTAAATTGATTTTCTAAGAACACCAAATCACTCTGCATAACAAAAATATTGACAGATTTCAGTAAAGAGGGGTTATGTTGAATAAATGAAGGTCAATAAAGAGAGAGGGTGAAAAGAAAAAAAAATGTCTGGATATTCAGCAAAGGAGAAAGGGAAATAAGAAAATATTTAAAGGATTTTTGCACATTATTCCTGCATGTCAGATAAATATACCATTCTCATTTTCACTTTGAAAATATTAAAATTTCTATTTTCCTTGCATGTGTTACAGAGTTGTAAATACTTGGTGACACATATGGCACAGAAAGAGTCGTGTGTCATTTAGAAATAAAAAAAGTATAACAAAGTCTCAGAGACAGAAATGTACTGGATTTAGGGGTAAAGTGGAAATAAGGGTTTGAATGATACTTGAATTCTCTGTCCCAGATTGAGTCTACATTCCAGCTTCACTGTCATCCACCACAGACAGGATTTCTGCAAAAGAGATGGTTAGCTACCCCTCTCACACCCATATCCCAAGGTCTTACTGATAGGTAGAGACGGGCCCTTTCAGCTATGGTCTGAATGTTTGTGTTCTCTCAAAATTCACATGTTGGAATCTTAACCCCCCAGATGATGGTATTATGAGTTGGGGACTTTGGGAGGTGTTTCAGTCATCAGGATAAAGCCACTGTGAATGGGATTAGTATTTTTTTTTAAGATTTTATTTATTTATTTATTTATTTAGGAGAGAGAGAATGACAAAGATAGCAATAGAAAGCATCAGCAGGAAGGAGGGAGAAGCATGCCTCCCACTGAGCAGGGAGCCCCATCTGGGGCTTGATCCCAGAACCCTGGGATCATGACCTGAGCCGAAGACAGGCACATAGCCAATTGAGCTACCCAAGGCACCCCATAGGATTAGTATTTTTATAAATAAAACTCCAAAGAGAGATCTCATCGCTCCATGATGTGAAGACATACTTAGAAATTTGCAGTTTGCAGCGCTGAAGAGGAAAAGCCTTTACCAGAGCGCTACCATGTTGGCACCTTTGATTGGGACTTCTAGCCTCCAGAACTGTGAGCTATTTATAAGCCACTATCTCTGGGTATTTTGTTAGGACAGCTAACTAATACACAGTTTCATGTCCATTTGAAAGAATGAGGGAAGTAATTCACCTGCTTAATGGCAAAACAAACAGAACATGATATGCGTATTATAACAGGCGATCCATTTATATAGACTAGGAAACATTTTATATAAAAATGACAACTCACTGTCCTATGATTCTAGAAGTTGAACTAAAATATTAGAAAACATATCACAGAGCATTTATCAAATATTTATTGAGCACTTGTTATCCTTGGATTTGAGAGCTATGTCTAGGAACTCCAGCAGATAACCAAACATTCAGATTTTTTATAAACTGCCTGAATCTCATATTTTCAGAGTGTTCTAGTGCTCAGGTCAATCCTTCCCAAACACGTTAACAGCTATAGTTCATTTCAGCTATCCAAACTTATTTTATCCTCTCTTACCCAAAGACACTGTTAAATCTTTAACTCATTTTCGTTTCTCAAGTGTTCATTTTTGTTTTTGTTTTTTGTTCTTCCCCTTAGTTCATGATCATAGTATCATTCTGAATTGTACTAGAATTAGAGATCAGGAGTAGAGGGAGGGAAAAATGGAATGTTGACTGACTTTATGAAATAATCCAAACTCCATATTTGTGTATCAATTTGAAATGGCATTTGAATTAAAATCATTTTGATCTATAGGGTTTTAGACTACTCCTATGGGTGTTATATTAGTTAAAAATACATACGTATGTGTATACATAATGTATATATTTATATATATTTTGTATATATTTATTTATTTGTATGTATATTATATAAAAGCCACTGGTGGCTAATAAACAAACATATGTATATATACATGTATTTATATCCCATCTATATTATATATAATACATTATATATATCTATACATAGATATTATATATGTGTGTATATACATACATATATACACTAGAGAAATTATTAGTAAAATATTCAATATTATTTGATGAACACTCACGATATAGGATTCAATCTGGTTCACACTCCATATAATGAAAACTAAAGTTACAATATCCTGTATTTAGCATAGCATGTATTCATAACATTAAAGATTTCAATGATACATGGATTGAATACTTTTAAAACAATAACACTTTTAAAGATAGAGTAAATGTTAGAACATATGTCAGCAAACGTTTGTTCTATAAGGAACCAGACAACAAATGCTGCAGGGTTTCAGGACCATATAACTACATGGCAACTATCTAGTTCTGCCATTATAGTTGGAAAGTAGTCATAGACAATATGTAAATGAATGAGTGTGTTTCTTTACGTATGGATATCAAAATGTTAGTTCCATACAGTTCTCATCAACCAAAAAATGCCTTTCTACTTTTGATTTTTTTTAACAATTTGAAATGTAAGGAACAGTCTTTCCTTAGGGACTGATACAAAAAGAGGTGGAGGTCCAGTTACAGACCACATGCTAATTTGTTAAACCCCACTGTTGAGCATATATAGGAAGTGCACGACATATTTCTCAGATAAGAATAACATAGACCTAAACTTATTTTATCCTGTGATGTTAGAGAAGGGATTTTATCATATCTCATCTTCCACTATTAATGAGGAAGAGATAATTTCATAAAAACATTTTCATCAATTTTTAGTGGTTTGCTGCTACCTGCATATATTGGCTCAGGAGGGCCAATTATGCATATCACAAGAATTGGCAAATGCTATAAATTAGGTTTTTTATCCCCCCTGGAAAGTTGGTTGTTAAACTTTTACTAACATACATTCAATGTACTATTTCTAAGTATCCTTGGCCATTCTGTGAAGAATATATAACAGCACAAGATAATGGAGTTGATAACAGCACAAAATAATGGAGTTGAATTATTTTGTAGGGATTATGTATGAATATTTTTAATAACTGTTTTAATTATTTTCCTTTAATGAAGAGAATATGTCATTGTTCCTTATCTCAAAAGTTTTAGAATAGTAGCAAAAGTTTACTACCTCAAAGAAGGCAGATTACCACAGGCTTCACAATTTATTCAAGTAAGAATGAGGATTTTAATGTCACATGAATTCATGAAAGTAACAGTGATGACAGTATAAACTTGGTGAGATTAATCTGAGTGAGTATCCTGTTTTATTTCAAGGATGAATTACACTATGCACTACAAAGAAAAACTTCAACCTATATGTCTTTATAGAGAAGGTGTCAAGAAATCATCTTACTCGTTGAGGTTCATTTTGCAGGTCTCATTTTGTTTGGTTTTCCTTTTTGTTCCATATTTTAGAGAATACTAAGGGTGTGATGAAGTCAAGAAAAAAGCTGAGAAAAATTCCGTAAAGGAAGGACCAAAAATAAAATCTCAAATGGAAGTGAGTTACAGGTATTGCTTATCTACTTACTTCTTTCAGAAAATTTTGAAAATATACTTCACAAATATCCAAACTTTTTTTTTCATTGTATCCTACTAACAGATTGTAGTACCTAGTTTGCTGTTGTTATTGTTTCCTAATGTCATTTCATAACATTCTATTAAAATTGGAGAAAATAAAAAGCAAAACAGAAATAAATCCCACATTCCTAGTAAAAGAAGAATTGTGATGGAAAGAAATTCTAATTCAACAAAATCTTTTATCTAGCAAGAAGTCTGCATTTTGTGTGTGTGTAATGAGTGATAGCCAACATAGGAATTATGCTTAATTAAAAAAAGAGAAAATTAAGGAAAGCCTCTGGTGATCTCTGACTTACTTAGGTCAAAAGGATTAGAGAACAAATATTTATTTCTATAGTTTATTAAATTTAGTTCCATTTATTTTTCATTTAGTACCAAATAATGTATTTTTCTTTTATTCTTTTTTTTGTCATCTTTATTTTACTTTACTTATTTATTCTGTATAGATCCAACTTGGATTGTTTCATATTTTCATACTTTTCTTACAAATCCTGTACTTTCATGACCTCTTTGTATGTTTAAGTTTTATTTATTTTTACTAGAATTAATGTAGCTCTCATGATATATTTTATCCCACTATCTGCTCATTTTCAGTTTCCATTTCTCCCCTCACCCCTTAAACATATCTTCAGATTCTATGTATTTTCCTTTTTTTTTTCTTAAGGTTTATTTATTTTAGAGACAGAGAGGGAGAGAGAGCATAAGAAGGAGGAAAAGAGATTTGGAAGCAGACTCTGCCCTGGGCAGCATTCCACTTTAAAATAAATGTACTTGGAAGGGTTCCATCTCATGATCATGAGATCATAACCTAAGCAGAAACCAAGAGTTGAAGACTTAACCATCTGTGCTGCCTAGGCACCCTGTATTATATTCCGATATCACAGTTTCACATGCACTGATAATTGCCATTCCAGTTGTTCAAATTTCTCCTGAACTTCAGATGTTTATATCCTGCTCTAGCTGTATTTGCTTTGTTTAAAAACAAACACAAAAGAAAAGTATTAGTGAGGATGTGGAATGTTTGGAACTGTCACTCATGGCTGGTGGAAATATAAAATGGTGCAACCACCTTTGAAACCATTTTGGCATCAATTCAAAATCTTAAATACAAAGTTATCTTATAACATCAATTTCACTCTTAGGTATATACCCAAGAAAATAAACAACCATGTCCACTTTAAAAAAATGTACATGAATGCTCATAGCAACATTATTCCTACTAGCCTCAAAGTGGAAACAACCCAAACGTCTATCAAAGAATTAATGGATAATACAAATGCGATGTAACCACACCGCTGATACTCTCTACAATACAGATAAACCTGAAAGCACTACACTACGTAACAGAAGCCAGTCACAAAAGACTGTGTACTATATAACTCTATTTATATGAAATGTCAAAAATAGGCAAATTATTGGGACAAATAGTAGATTAGACAAATTTCTAGAGGCAAATATCGCCTGGCTGTGTGTGCTAGTATGGGGAAGGATTGTTAATTGGTACTAGGTTGCTTTTTGGGACAACAAAAATGTTCTTAAGAGGTGATATTTGCATAAATTTTGAATATTCTAAAAACCACTGAATTACAAAAATGATGCCAATGATCCATTTTGAAATTGGACTTTTAAAAGGTGTATAGACTTTCAGGTTTTTTTTTCTTCAGTGAAAAAGTCTATAATAATAGATTTCTTCTCATAATTAAGCATCAAATCAAAAATTCAAGCATTATGTAACAGAGATACTAACACAGATAAAAATTTGTTTGGTGATATTTTCCTATATTTCCCTTAGCTTTTTATTTTGCTGTGTTTTTTAAAAATCTGACTTCAAATAAATAAATACAACTTCTCAAAGCAATTGTTGCAAAATCCAAAAACTGCGCTTCACAAAATTAGCTCAGACACAAATATTTTAAGTCTGTCATTATTCATATAAATTGTTACAAGTTTTTCCAGCAATTTTCAGAGATTCATGTAGAATGAGATTTATTCATGTTTATTCATATTATTATGAGCGCAGCTCAAAGAAAATGAACTTTAAATTCTTTTATTTAAAAATTATGTATTGAGAAATTTCACTGCATGATTCTGCTTACTCCCTATGCTTACAATATAGCTGTAGGGTTTGTGCTTTTCTGTTCACTGTAATACCATTATTAGTTAACTACCACACGAAACAGAATGATTTCTTGATTCTGATAATAAAAGAAAATGAAAAACAAGGAAGTGTCAGTACATGGGTTCTCCATTGGATTACTGCTTTGGAAAATACAATTTGTATTCTGAGACTTAAAAGAAAACACCATGCTATGTATATTACCATATCTGCATTCAGAAAATAAAGAGAGCTCACTGTCAAAACAATGTCCTTTGTTGTCTGTATGCCACAAATGTCTTACCTTTGTCTTGGCAAGCTGATGAGGGGTTGTTTATGACACCTCTTGCTAAGGCTAAAAAGCTTGTGTACAATTTTCTGCGCCTTTAGGAATAGTTGCTTCATGCTGTTCTCCAGTTGTTCATAGCGGCGCTGAAAATTAGAATCCATTGTCCACAAATGCATTATGGTAGATGTGTTGAGGAAATAATTCATGGGTAGCCTTTTCATAAAGAACTTGAATTCATCTGGAAAAATGTTAAAATTCCATACTTTAATACAACAATTATTTTCCCTTTTCCCCAAACATATTTAATATGTTAATAGAAAAACAAATACTATTATTTTGTGTGTAGCAAATTAATAGCAAGTTGGGATTTTTTTGATGCTTTAGAATTGTTTTCTTTTTTATTCCCCTTAAAATAGAACTTTCATGGTAGAAGATAATTAAAATAATTTGCACAAAAACAAATAATTAAAATAATTTGCACTAAAACAAATAGTGTGTCCAGAAAGTTTAAGCTGAATTTAATTTTTCCATGTTCTCCTTTCAATGGTTTTTGAATGAATTTTCTCCCACAAGTAGTAGTCATTAATCTAGCTTTCATTTTTGGCATTAGTATTAATACTCCTTTCTAGGTTTTTTATATTAAAGAAATATTTTCATTAACTCAGTATAGAAAATGTATGTTCATTACTAAGTAATTATATTATATTAATGTTCAAAGAAAAAGAGAAAGATTTTAAAACAAAAAATACAATAGTCAACCATGCATTCTGGTTAAACAAAAAAAACAAACAAAATAGTTAAAAACAAATTGTATACCAAAGAGAAAAATTTTTAAAGAATTTAAAGCTCTAATTCTGGCTTTTGTTTTTATGCTGATAATTATCATATCTGAAATTGTTTTCTTTTCAAATGTCTGATTAACCAACAAAGAAACAAGTTAAGGCTACACTAAAGTAAGCAATCATCTCACTGTCTATTAATTATCTAAATACAAAAGGTAGCTGAGACAACAGCCAAAAGATGCAAACAACCCAACTATCCATCCATAGATGAATATATATACTAATTATGATATACATATAAATGAATATTATTGACTCATAAAAATAAAATGAAGTTCTGATACATGTCACAGCATGAATAAACCTTGAAAATATATAACTGAAATAAGCCAAACCAAAAAAAAAAAAAGGCAAATATTATATGATTCCACTTATATGGAATATCTAAAATAATCATGTTCAATGAGATAAAAAATAGATGAGAGGGGTGCCTGGGTTAAGCCCAGTGGGTTAAGCCTCTGCCTTCAACTCAGGTCATGATCTCAGTGTCCTGGGATCAAGCTCTGCGTTGGGCTCTCCGCTCAGTGGAGAGCCTGCTTCCCCCTCCCTCTGCCTGCCTCTCTGCCTCCTTGTGATCTCTCTCTCTGCCAAATAAATAAATAAATAAATAAATAATAAATAAAATCTTTAAAAAAATAGATTAGAATTTAGCAGGGGGTAAGGAAAGAGTGAATGCAACATTATTGCATATTAGCTACACAATTTCTGTTTGTGGTGATGAAAACCTTTTGGATAAAAGATTGTGGTGACAATTTTACAACATTGTTAATGTAACTAATGTCACTGAATTATACAGTAAAATGACAAATTTTATGTTATATAATTTTACCTCAATTAAAACATTTTCATACACCAAGAAGAGATAGTATAGCCTTTCCCCCACCCCGCCTTTTCTTCCAAAGCAAATATGAAGAGGCATTCAAAAAAAAAAAGCAAAAACAAAACAAAACAAACAACAAAAAAACCCCCAACCCTTTCTATTGCTTTTACTATTTCTTTAAAACAGCACTTTTGTTAAGAATATCATGTTGCACCCATTTCACTGTAGTAGATGACTGAGTTTCCTCCCCACAAAAAACAGGAACCCACAACAAGATTTCTAAAGTGTTTTCAGTGGCTAAAGAAGTATTATTTGGCAAGTGAGACAAATGATATTTTAGTCATTATTCTACCCATCAAAAAGTTACATAGTATGCATTAAACCTTAGCCTCTCCTTGCCTTCATTTCCTCCTTTGAAACTGAATTTTTCAGCGTACTTTGTGGATGATAATAATCTCATTTCATTTTAAAATTGTATGATGTTATAAACAGCTTTTTAAATTACCATTTATTTAGTTTTAAATATCCAACTCAAAAACAGTTGTTTTAAATGGTCTGTTGCAGCTACTTTCATTTAACTGGAATTGGACAAGGTGTGTCAATAGCCATTTCTTGATGTAGGTTGTGTGTCTAACACAATATTTTAAAACCTCCAAATTATCATTTCTTTATGCCATTCACTTGGGCAATACATTAATATGTATACATAGTTAGAGCAATTAATTTGTATTTATTTTATGCATTAGTGCTATTTCAATATTCAGATCCAGACTTTTCATCAATGCTACAAATATAACTTTTTGGCAATTAATAAAAAATTATATTCATGTATATTGGAGTTATTATTTCATCTAGAGCAAATGAATACAGAGCTCTGGCATCTTTTGGACATTTATGGTATCAACTCTTACCAGAAGAAGAAGGAAAAAATAAAATAAAAGGAAAAAAATGATTTATGAAGGAAGCTTTTTGAGGATGTATCCATTTGATATGCTGTAAATCTTTTTTTTTTTTTTAAGTAAGCAGGGTATAAATAAGAGATGCATTTTAAAATTCCAATTTCACAGTACCCTACATTTCGTTTGGTCCCATATGTCTCTTTTGAGATTCCCTCTTTTGAATAAAAGAATTGATGCATGGAAATTGGAAAGCATTACTTGGATTATTCACAGAGCAGATGTCGCCACTTTGAAAACTAATCATTCATTTCATTGTCATCTTTTACTTGAACACTTTTGATAAGACTTTATTGTCTCATGGCTAGGCATATTTTAATTATTTTCATTGTTTTTTATAATACTATTCTGAAAGTTTCTAAATTAGTAAATTTTATTTAAATTAAATAATATTTTAATATGGAATGCATTTTATATTACCAAAGTGTATGTAATAGTATATGTCAGCTGAAAATCATCACTATGTAATTTCTAAGAAACACAGTTTTAACATGGCACTTGAATAATTACTTCATTATGAAGTCATTAAGAGTCACTACTGACAGTCATTCAAAACATTTATTAGACACCTGTTGTGCACAGAGCATACAGATGTTTCAGTCTATGAGAGCGACCATGGATAAACCTTTCATCTTATTTTTTTAAATGGCAAATGATTTGAGATAATTTCTTATATTAAAATAACATCTTCCATTTCTGAAATTCATTCTACATAGAAGTCAAGAGAATCTCCAGAAATATTTATCTTTTCTTTTATGCTTGGCAATTAGTAAAATCCTTATTTATAGAATGTGAACATGAAATTTGAATGATGCAGTAGAATTGTTATATCAGGGGTTTACATAACTACAAAAAGAAAATACAATGATTCAGGGTGCAAAATAACATTTTATCCTACAGTTGTTGCCAAAAGCCATATTGAAGATAAAGTACTATTGCTTTTCAAACGGCAAGTAAACAATGACTAGCCATACATTTTGGGGTGAGTAAATTTGTAAATGAAAACAAATTAATGTTATATAAAAATAACCCAGAAAAACTAAATTTAATTTCTAGGTTATTAGAGAGACACTAATCCAGAAATACCTGTTAAGTATGTACCAACTGAGTACTTTTGCTCGGCATGGTCTTGAGGACTACAGAGAAACAAAATAATAAAGCAACAATAATAATAATAAACACTCTTGCTTGCAAGAATTTATAGTCAATTGGTCTTAACAAAACGAATTCACATGAAGCAAAGAATAATGTGGAGAAAAATGCACAATGTGAATGAATTCTGCAGAGGCAAAGAGAATTAGGCTAGGTGACTCTTTTCCAATAAGTTATAGAAGACTAGAGAGCCATCATCTTGACTTTCTATACTGCTACTTCATCTCTATTAAACATGAAGTATTTTTTTAAATAGTTGAACAAGTTTTGATCCTTCTTTCTCCTTTCCCTTGATAGTAACTCTAGTTAACTCCCAATATTTAATTAGCTAATTTTGGAACTAATTTGTTCTCCCCCATCCCTATCTCCCTTTGTCTCTCTCATTAGTTCTTACTTTGACAAGAACTCTTTTAAGCGTTTTAAGTATTAATTAATTAATTATTAATCCCTCCAATAATCTTTCATGTAAATTTTATTGACTTTATTATGTTTGTAGAATACAGATGACCTTTACTTTCTTACCTCTAGTGTTAGCAAAAATTTTTATTAACACCTAAGGCATTAACATATTGATCTTATGTATTTATATGTTTGTACTCTATTCTCATGCTTCACAATTGAATTAAATAGGTAAGAGTAGAAAACTGAAAATTTCAGAGTATAAAATAGCCAGCCATAAATAGGTAAACCCTGATTTATGTTTCTGTCTATATTGATTAGCATGAAAATCACTGACCAATATCACTGATTATGTATTTTTAAATATTCAGAATCTCTGTTCAGAACTGATTTAGAATATATTTTCAAAGGTGCTGTGCATTCTTTTTTTTTTCTTTTTTTCTTTTTAAGCAGGCCTCACACCCAGTGTGAAGCTTGAAGCAGCACTTGAACTCATAATCCTGAGATCAAGAAGCTTAACCAATTGAGGCACCCAAGTTCCTCCTAAAGCATTCTAAATTTTTTAGAGCTTTGAGAACATATAATTTACTTCCTCAAAATTGTAGAAAAGTAATCAGGTATTTTTCATTATTATTTAGAAAATTTTTTGAGTTATAAATCCATGAAAATAATCCAGAACAGAATCTGCTTCTATTAGAAAGCACGACTATGGTTAGGAAGGACAGAGGGAGAAACTGGTGTTTTTATGAATTCATATGAATGTGTTATTTGATTAAAATTGAAATAAATATTGTAAATCAATATAAAAAGATTGCCAAGAATACTACTGAATTATCAATGCACTATGTGCATATCTTATGTGTCCGACATTTAAAAAAAATTGAACTTATTTAATTGTTTTCTAATAGAAAAGTAAAATCCTGTTGGTTCACATTTCATGCATTTTTTTCTGAACAATTAACATATTGAGACAATCAAAGTATCTTTTCAGTAGAAATGACCATGCTTTATGGATAACAATTTTAATTACTGTGAAAGTATAGAAACCGTCTCATCATCATAATAAAATATTGTATAGTATCTAGCAAAATATGCAGGGAGACAAGCCATCTTAAAATGAAAGAAGGTAACAGACAAAAAAATGTGGGTCAGATATAGTCGAAGAATCTATGAAACATTGTTTTTAAACAGAATCATCATTTCTGATTTTGTGACATTACCAATCTAATGCCTTCAAATGCAACTCTCCTGCTTATGGTTGGGAATTCAGGATTTTCTGAAATAATACATATTAATAACAACTGCAATAACACAAATTTCCTATAAGCAATGAGCTAATAAAACAAACACGACTTCCATACCCTGAATGTAGTACTGTACCCTGAACACATGGAAAAATACATCCTGTTTCTATAGCTGGATTTTAATTTATAAATCTGTTGGTTTAGTCTAAAATAGATTTATCCTTATGTTAAGTACTACCTCCAGAGCTGAGAAATAAACATCAAATTATTCCCATCACGGGTCTTCCAAGTTATTGCCCAACTGGAACACCCTGTTAGAAGTTACTTTTTGTTCCTCGAGACCCAGTTTTCTAGAAGATACCATGGATTCTTCTATCTTCTGACTTTCACTAGCAAAGATTTGCCTCAATTAATGGCAAACCTTGACACCACAGAAATTGTGGCCTTAAGTAGGTAACATACGAAATTGAGAAACCAGTGGGGATGTGAGTAGGAAGAGGGTTGATGTGAAAAAAAGTCGAAAGAGAAAATCCAGGTCATCAGCATCCTGAATGGCAAAAAGTTCCCAAGGGTGGAAATGAAAATCTGACCCCGAGGGAATAAAATGAATACAAATTTTGACCCCCTCCATAATTCTGACTGTAATTATTCAATTTTTACTTTTACAAAGTTTTTTTTTAATATTCAAACATTTCATAAGGACTATTTGAATGATTTGTATCAGTTTAAAACCTTCCCAACCTCTACAGTGAAACACTGGTATGACTTTGAGTGGCCACATATCAGTGCAAGTCTATTCACACCATTCTGTAAGTCATGGGTATAGAATTTGTACTGAAATTGACAAAATACTATAATGCTGCCTAAGGTAAATGGCAAGACTGTTCAATAGCTTGTGAACGGCCGATTTTATGAGGCTACAAAGTGATGAGTCCAAAAGGGCATAAATCTAAAACTGACCCTAATTCCCCAGCAGCTGCCTAGAAGTAAGTTGTATTTTTCCTGCTTTCTTTTTCTCTGAAAAACACAGCACATTTTTATATTAAAATACTTTAATACAGTGAGCCAGGTGATTTGACCTTCATTGGGTTGCCCTGTTTATGAACCCCTTATCGAATGTTTGAGAATTACCCAAGCAGAGTTTTAACTAGAGAACCTGCAAGACTCAGGTCTTGCCTTTCCCAGTGCCCATGCAGAAGAGAGCGGGTGCATCATTTAAGCTTTAGGAATCTGTTGTACCCACCCAGATTTTGAATCTTAAGCTGTTGATGCAATAGCAAAGAAGATGCCCAGAGCAATTGCCTTAGAAGTAGCGGTTACAGCAGCAATGGTAGTGTTTGGAGCAGTCTAGCATTTACTGCAGTTAGCAGTGATGACCTCACTAAATAAATCTCGTGTAAAACTTCTGGCTTCATCTTGACTATGTAGCATGAGTATGCCTCTCTAGGTTACTTGATGATTCCCAATGCTATATAATATCCTTTAATGAATTCCTTATCAGATTAGCTTGGCTAGAGCCTGTTTTTCATACTTGCAGCGAAGAATCTGCCAGACTGAAGTGATTTGGCAATAGCTCTCATGGGCAACAGGGACAACATATACTTGGTGTCCTACCCTAGTTGAGACAGAGGCTTTTTAAATCCATTTGGTATTACGAGTGGAAGTCTAACAATAGAAAAACCACCTGTGCTCATCTAGAATGTGCAGAAACAGCATTTGAGACTATGTGCCTGCATAGAACTGCATCAGAACATGAAAAATGCAAAGACTGAGGGTGAGTTGGTTACTACAAATAAAGATGGCTTGCTCAGAGAGCTCAAATTCCTGCACTTTCTTCTCGAAGAATAGAATGAATGCTGGAGACTTTCAAAGACTGTGCTAAAGGACTCTTTTATCTCTTGCAGCTGTAGGGCTTCAAAACAAACTTTGATCCCAAGAGTGAATCTAAATTCCTGACAGATCTGTTAAATTAAAGTTAGAAAGAACACTGATTGGGAAGGCATGGGAACATGGGAACTGCAAGGTAGATCTACGGGAGGACTGAAATTATCTCAGAATAATTTAAAGCACTAATTATGAATGCTTGTTTCCTTGCCCCCAAGAAAGAGCACCTTCTTCTTTGTCTCACAGACTTATGCTGTCTTGCTTTCAGCCTTTGTAATAATCTTAATCAACGCAGTGACCTTCACTGGGAAGCCAAAATTCATCACGCCCCACTTCCATCACCCATCATGACCCAGGGGAGTTTTTGAAACTATTCTAAGATTAATTTTCAAATAGGCTATCAAGAATTTGCTAATTTTTATTGGAGAAAACATTACACATGTTGGTGAAAAGAATGCTGACATCTCTGATGAATACTGTAGCTGTTTTCTGTCAGCTGGGATGCCAGTTAGTGTGAAAATCTGGGTGAAATCAGAAAATTCTCATTTCAATCAGGATACAATTAATACTCTGTGACTGAGTCCTGGTAGCAGCTGTTAATCATCAGAGCTACAATTAACATAGGTATTGTCATATACAACAGGTCCAGTGTGCTACTTGGAAAGATCTAGCCAGTAGGAATTTTATAGATTATTCATCAACTCATGGTACCCAGGGATTTAAATATAGGACCATTGCCCTGAGGTCCTATTTGATTTGTATAACTGGAAAACAAAATTAAATCTGGTGACTAAGACCTGACTTGAGTCATCAGGAGAGAGAAGAATGAGGCTCTATTGAATTCCCAGTCCTGAATTATTTCAAAGACTCAGAACTCCTGTAACACAGTTTAAGTGGGGCAAATCTTTCCTTTTCATTGTGAATTAATTCTTAGGGCTCCTGAATGCCAGAATATTCCAGGAATCAGTGTGCTGCCTTATAGAAGTAAGACAGTAAATTGGGTTTTCCCTGAGTCCCCCTCAAATTAGGCCCAGTGGGACCTTAACTCATGCCATCTTCATTTTCCCAGTCTCTAACTAAAGAATTAGAATAGGAGAGCATTGGCTCCCTAACGTATTGTGAAATAAGGTCTATTAAGATAAGAAGGATAAAATGAAGCTTCCCTTTCCTACCAAAAGGCTAAATTTGAAGTGATATTGCTTGTTTGGTATACTTGACATAATTGCAGGAATTAGAGATCCATTCAGTACTGAAAATTGTGAGGATACTATTCATACTCCATCTCCAATTAACTCACCATGTTGGCTACAGCTTAATCATAGAGGAACTCTAATTAAGACTGCTATTTCAGATGTGGTAGCTTACTGGTGGCATGACTCCTGGCACTAGGGATAGAGCTTCTTCTCTGGTACAAACTGTTTTCTCTATCATTGTAAACAGAGAATATACCAGAAGCAGTTTTCTTTCATGTGTCAGATACAAGAGTTAAACATTTTCATTGTATCCTGGGGTTCAATCATTTCATAGCCTCTGTGGTACAGTTTATTTCTTGGGAACATAGATCATCTCGTCATGCCACAGGAAGTATTTTGCTAACGACATCATACTGAAAAGATATGAAAAACACAAGTAGCAGTTATGCTGGCTGCTGGTCCATACCTTAGCTGTGTACAAGGACTGCAAATATATCTAATGACAACTGAGGCACTCAATGCCTGCACAAAATTTCTAAGTCAGTGGTCCTGGCACATTTGGACATTCCCTCTAAAATGAAGAACAGGTAATGGCTCCTTCAACAACCTTCATAACAAAGATGTACAAATGTTGGAAGTTGCATCAAATGAATTATCTAGCAATATTACTTATAATGACTAATTCAATAGTCTGTATTGGGGTATCAGAGGGCCCAGTTGTAGATTCCTTTGCTCCTTGATGTCCTCAAGGAATTGCTCTTGCTGTGTGGTTTAAGGAATATTCCTGGCATAGCCTCTGAGTCAGAACTTCCAGTCCTCCTGCTGATTCTGTGAACTATCCAATCCATGTCTTCAAATAAATTCCTTTTTTACTGTGGTCAGAATCTGTTCTTGAAAGAATGTTGACTGATGCTGTTAATTGAGGCCATAAAGGTAATTATAATCTAGAGTTTAACAAAAGTATAACAAATATTTATTGAGTTTGTATTATGTGCCTATCACTGTGCTAGTTAACTGTTAAAACTACAATAATAATTATTGTAGCTATAGCAATAGTATTTTCTTCATGAGTTTTCCATGTAAATTAAATTAATTACCATGAAATCTCAATAAAATACCTCATATAATTAGTGATAAATGGTAGCTATTATTCTTACAATTTATTCAGTGTTTCTATGTGTGCTATGCTGGACACTTTACATGGATTGTCTCATTTAATCCTTACAACCGTCCTTGGGGATAGGTGCTATTATATTCTTCGTTTGTTCAAAGTGACAGGTTTTAATTAGAGTTCAAAACAAACCAATTTTGAAAAAAAGCATGACTCCTACCTTAAAAAAAAACACAAGAGAGAGTTAACAGTGGGAAATATTATTATTCTCTACATAAAAATATTTTGTTTGGTAGACTACACAGAAGTTATTATATCTAACCTTATAACAACACAATAGGACAGGCTAGCTTAACTGAGATGTAATATGAAACTAATTTGAATTATGGAATTATTGCACAGAGACAACTATGAGAAAAAAATGAAGACAATAGTAGACTCAAAAAATATAAAAGGTGAGCTCATTTTATATTTCTCTGAGAGTTGGGACAACATTTTACTTTTCTTTATATTTTCCCCTCCTAAAAGCCTAAGACAATACATTACATATAGTATGAATTAAGTATATATTTCTTAAGTGGCTAAACCAATTGACAAGATCCAAAGAGAAATAGTTGAAGCTTAATGTAAACATATACAGAATAATTCATTTGGAAAGGCAGAGTTTGAGTTTATATAAAATACGAAGTTAAGAGTTACCTATGTGGGAAAAGAGAGTTGAAATAATATGTGTGTTATAATTCTAAGCCTGAATATTACTATGGAAAAAAGGAATTCAGGTTGAAAGCAACATTGCAAAATAAAAACAGATAAATTTCTTAATTTATGGGTGAAAAATTGGCAAGTGAATTGCAGGTGGTGAAATTATAGTACAGGTAAGTTTCAGAATATTGTTAAATATTGCAAATGCCTTGTAAAAAATTAATCATTGTTTAAAAGCAAAACTAAAACTACATATTCACGATTGTGTAAGGAAAATGTACATTCGGTATCTTCTAAGTATCAAGTGCTCCTGTAGGCACCAAATTCTCTTAATTCTACACAATAGTTATTGCTATGTTCCATGGTATAAATATTAAAACCATGACTTGGAGATGTTGAATACACACCTCCAGGTATGAAGCCTTGTAAGTAATACCTAAAGAGAAACTGTGGAACTCACAAGCAACGTCTGCCTATGAGATCGAGCTCATTAGAAACCATGTGCCTACTATCAGACAGAGAAAGGGTAATGTTGGTGAGAAGTAAGAGCCTTTACATCATACCCTTTCAATAGCCAGCAATTCACAAAAGATACACACTTTCTCTTAAAGTAGGAAAAGCCCATCTAGCACCACCCTCCCTTGTCCATTTTTTGCAGCAGTTTTAATTCTTTTCTTTTCTTTTTTTTTTTTTTTTTAAGATTTTCTTTATTTATTTGAGAAAGAGAGTGAGAGAGAGCATGAGAGGGTAGAAGTTCAGAGGGAGAAGCAGACTCCTCATGGAGCTGGGAGCCTGGTGTGGGACTCATGACCTGAGCCAAAGGCAGTCGCTTAACCAACTGAGCCATCCAGGTGCCCTTTATTCCTTTTCAACAATGAAAGTGGAGGCCAAAGAAATTTAGTGTTTTCCCTATAAGCACAGGTCTACAGAAAAGCTGAATTAGTACTTAAACTAAGAACTTTCACCCATAACTTGTACTTTATATACTGTGTTGTTATTATTGTTATTATTAAAAATACATGAAAATATAATCACTAAAATAATACTAATGCACATATTGTTTAACTATTATGAAGTATCTTCAGATAAAACAATTATAAAATTATTAAACAAGAACACCATTTTTTAAATAAGGTTCGGTTTGGCAATTACCAGTAAGCATAAAGAATATTATGCTATTCTGTTACAGTTTATTCCCAGTAAAATTCCAAGTATAGGTAGGACTCTCAATGCACTATGGAGAAATTATCTGAGTCCCTGGATATTTGATAGAAGCTTAAGGCATTGTTTTAGAGCTTTGGAAAATCTAACTTTAACAAAGGGTAAATGCACCCTTCAAATAGCCAAACCTCTGGGGAAAAAAAGCAACAAAGTTCCTGCACAGAAACAACAGGGAAACTATCAAGACGAGGAGGCTATCTCCAGCAGCTAAGTAGAAGTCTCTACACACCTCTAGGAAGTTTGGAGAAGCCAGGCCGTTACGTGGCTGTATGATAATTTGAAATCTGCTTTAATTTTTCTTCCTTTCTTATAAAAGTCTTACATGTAATTGAAGTATCTGCTAGCATAAAAAATATATGATAAAACCTTCAGTAAGACAGAGTCCGTGCCTGTGATGACAAATAAATGCCAGAACATATGTTTGTATGTATCTGCACGCATAAAATTGATATAGGTATTCTTATATATAAGATAGTAATTTAGGTTGTATACTTATACTAACTCCTTCATCAAATATTTATATATTAGCTTTTATGTAGAATTAAGAGATGTTATATTCTCTACTTTCATTATGCATGAATTGAAAATATCTCCTCATAGTTCTTAATTTTTGAAGGATATTTACCTGGATTCAATTAACCAAATGTGTTTTGTATTGTGTGCCCCCAATACATTATTCATAATATTACCTACGTTTGTTGGGAACTTGACATTTTTTAAATAAAAACAATATCTGATTCTACCAATTATTCATGCTTATTCTATTTATTCCCAATCAAAACATCTCAGACCTGCCATTTACATGTCACAGACTATTGGCAGTTGTGTGCAGTTATTTGCCATGAATCTGGCACTGTCATCGCCAGTCTTCCCCGACATCCCCTTCCTTGAACAGTTCCAGGATAGAATTTATCAGTCAGAGAAACTTGTGGGGTGTGGAAGTTGGATATGAAGTGGAAACCACTATTCTCAGAAGTTTATTCCAATAAACACACGACAGAGACAGTCCTTCCCCAAATTCAGTGACATGGTGGCTTCTACAGATTGAGCCTTTGTCACAGAAATTGTGGCTTGCCCAGAAGCAGCAAGATCCAAACACCTCTCTGCAGGCCCCATCTTCCGTCGCTAGATGCGTGCGGCCTCTGAGACCTATCCGCAGACTCCGGCTTTTCCATCAGTTCCAGGGCTTCCAGATTAAGTGGATTTAGCTGTCTCTCTCATTCTCTTGTCTATCCCTTTCATTCCCTCCTTTTCCAAGTTCCTTCCTCATGTGAGCATTATCTCCCATTCCGAGCCCTTTGTTCCCCTATGCTTTTAGGGGCTTTATTTTATTAAGTTCAGATGAAGAAAGCCAGTGAGCAGCCGTGGCTGGTTTCCTGCCATAGCCATTGTCTCTCGGAGAGCACCGGTATTATTGCTGACGGCAGTGGGACCAAATATAAAACGATTTGTCCTCTTTGCTGCATCTATAACAACATCCGGGCCAGTGAAACAAAAGCAGCAATCTGCAGGGATTGGGGAGGGGGGTGTCAGGGGTACAGATAAAGTTTTGCTTTTCAGATTTTGGTATTGTTCTTCTTCCTTCCAGGCCCTTCCTGCATCCTCCTGAGTGAAATGCAGGCCTGAAGGTGAAGCAACTGTATTGTAACTATGAGAGAAAACCCAATGGCAAGGAGAGACTTTGTTCTATGTCTCCTCAATTCCGTAAAGCGACACAGGCACCACCGTCCCTCTTCTGTAATGCATTGTAACTGAGGATGGACCAGAAAGAGACACACCTTCTTCTTTCGTGAGCTTCTTACTTTCTTAGAAATCATGGACGACCCTATGGACTTTTGTTCATGTGGGATAGTTTATAGGTATTTACCAAGTTATATATCTATTTAGTAATTCATGTACAATAACAGTAATCAACATTTTACATATAAGCAACATATTCTGAAAAAAAACTATATTTTTGAGACAAATATATATATTTTTTAAAGATTGGCATTATTTCACAGTTTTGCAAATGTCTTTAACATCTTGTTTGAGAGAAAACATCTGATTCTCATATCTGTTCCTGCATTCAATTTTTTGCACTATCACACACCAGGAAGCTTCTAGACATCTCCACTATATGTTCATAAGAGAATGAAAGTGAAAAAAGAAGCAGTCAGGTTTCAGGAACATTATAGCAAGAGGCTTAATCTGTGGACCTCCTAAAGGTATCACAGGGACCGCCAGTTTTCCTTCAACTACACTTTGAGAAATATTGAACAGAAGAATAATATGAGTATAAGCTATCATAGTCTAAGTTTATATATTAGGTAATGAATGCATATAATACGTAGCTAACATATAAAATAGCTACATATGTTTTACATGTAATACCTTAATAATATGCTTTATATGTAATAACATTACGTATTAATGATAACAACCAATGGGACCAATTTCATAGTATGAAGCAACATCATATTTTCTGTACTTACCAACAGAAGATAGTTATGCTACTAATTTGTAGGAAAGGGAATTTGTGATATTCATTTCCCAAGAATATAACACATAATGTTTCAGTTTTCAAATAATCTAAGCATAATAATAAAAAATAAAAATCATATGTTAGTTTAACTGTTGCTGCATGCTTTTTGAAAATCTTATTTTTTTAAAATCATAGATTATTTTGGAATTACCTGGGGCAGAAAAACAAAACTGAGACAACCATTATTTGATGATTTTCCCCAACAATGCACTGCCAAGTTTCAAAACTGGAACATCATATTTATTTGATCTGATGTAACGGTGAGCTTCTATGATCATAGCTCTGAAAATCACCATTACTATTCTTAGTGGAGAACTCTGAAAGCCAGTCATAAAAGATATAAATGATACCATATGGTGTTAGAGCTTGATGCTTTTGTAGAATCCTAGCACTGTGTATAAGAAAAGTGGTCTAATAATAAAATCATGACAATATTACTTCTTTCTCACAACAATATTTTCAGTAGTAATCTAAGCAATAAAAGTAATAGCAGGTCTAACACCACTGGCAATATTAAATTGAAATAGCAAATTGCAAAGCTAGTAAAATTGTTATCAGAGGGATTGATCTACAATAGAATCAATATTTCAAGCTCCCAAATAAATGTTCAATAACGTGATGCCTCACTATTGTGTAAGCATTATGATAGTAATTTACCAAAGATATATTACTTAAAAAATATCTTGCCATCTTTCATATAGTGGGACAAAACACAAAGAACTAAAATGAAAATACACTTATTTTTATGTTCCAATGGATTTTAGTTGTTCACAAAACCTTACTTAATTTCAAGGAATGTTTATTTGTATTGGAACTCATGGAAACATTAGACCCTGACCAGAAAAGTTTCTTCTCTGTACAAATAAATGCAGTCAGTATAATTATTCAAGAAAGGGTTAGGAACAGTTCTCATGTTTTACAAGTGAATTATAGCTTTCTTTTTTTCTATTGCATATTAAGAGAACAAAAAGCATAATGTTTACTTGTTATAGGACATTAAAAACATTAACAAAAATCTATGTATTTAGTTATTATCAGTATCATCTATCCGTCATCTATCTATTATCTATCTTCTATTATATATCTTGTAATTGATGGGAGAGGCTATATTTTGCTTCTATAACAGTTTATCCCCCAAAACCTACATACAAAGCAAAACAACCCTTCTTTTTTGCTCATATTACAGGCCCAGTGAATCAGCAATGGGTTCTACTGGATCCCAGGCTCATGGAGGCTCTACTTTCTTCTAAGTGCAAACCTTGGAACATAAGGCCTTCTTGGTCTTCACAGTAGGGGAAGAGAAAGCAGCATGTGTTTTGTTTGTTTTTACTGCGTTAGTCTATAAATTCTGCACTTTACTTGTACTGATGCTTTATTTGTAACACTTGTCACTTGCAACATGTAACTGCAAGAAGACCAGGAAAAATAAGGGAGCAAATAAAGTACTGGGTAAGCATTACCATCTCAATAGTCTACCCGGCTGATCATCAAATATCCATTTCCTCTCTTCCTCCTACATATAGAATGTACTCTATTCTCCTCAGGGGAGATAACCCAAATATCCCATCACTGTATCAAGTGCAAAGGCCACGTTATTTGAGAGATGTGAACTAACTTGTGAATCAATTTCAGATATGGATCCCATCAGTCTACAAGTCAAACTAGAGTTATTTACCATTTATGAGTTATCTATTTGCTTCTCATAACTCTGATAACTAGTGTAAGAGAGACGAAATAACCACAATAAACACTACCATTTGTAAAGAGTGTGATTAGAAGACACGTAGAAATCACTATTCACAGCACCTGAAAACTTCCAACACACTCTATGGACTCCTTACCCTGGAGGTGGGGAGTATTCACTAATTAGGCCCTGGTTTTACATTCTGGAAGGTTCTTCCTTTTATGATTCTCTTACCAGTAACTGAACTCACAGTTCTTGTCCAGGGATAGTTCTTAGATCTGCTACATCTCTTTACATGTTTGCCTTTCTACCTGTCTGACTACCTTGAAGCTATCAAGGTTTTAACAGAAGACCACATCCTTATCCTTATCTTTTACTGAACATGTGTCCCTTAGGCTTTCTCTTTCTTCACTTTGTAATTCTTGGACACTAGAAGCAGTTAGCTCTTTTAAGTCTGAAAACCTGAAATTTCTGGACTTTGTCCATTTCATGTCCCAAAAAAGAGCTTATCCTTTTCTGAAAGAAAGTTCAGAAGAGAGTTCATCTGTTTCTTTAACACATGGCCAGATACAGCCATTTGCAATCAACCCATAACACGAAGCCTTTGTTTTTTAACTCCTTTGCCTAGAGCTGTAATTGCCTGAGACAGGAGGCCTCCCCTGTCAACAGCTGCAGATGACAGCGTTACCGAAAGATTACACAGGTTGACATCTTTCCTTCAGATCAATCCATCCACCACTAGGCCAATATCTTCTTCTTTCGTTTGTGAATATACGGAAGTATACCTTCCCCGACATGCAACTTCTGCGGTAGTCAGTACAGACAAGGTTTGTTGCAGTGACAACAAACCTACACACAACATAATATATGTGTCATTGCAATTATTTTGGGACTCAATGTCAAGCTATTTAAAAAAAAACCCATACCACTAATGCATAATTCTAATAAAAAAATAAAATTACCAAATGACAGAAACACAGGAAGTAATAAATTTTGGCAATAAATCCCACAGGCCCATATTTTACCATACTAAAACCCAAGAAGCTCTAAACTTCAAACAAGAATTTTTAATTCATTTGACAACCACTCCTGATCTTACCTAAGTTCTTTGAGAAACAAATCTTTCCTGAAGTAACATGAGCCTATCACACAGTCCCAGGCAAGTTGGAATGTTACATAATAAGCAGTTTCTTAAAAGTCATATTATTATTCTGGGGTGCCTGGGTGGCTCAGTTGATTAAGCGTCTGTGTTTTTGCTCAGGTCATGATCTCGAGATTGAGCCCAGGGTCAGGCTCCCTGCTCAGCGGGGAGTCTTCTTCTCTCTCTCTTTGCTCCCCCCACCAGCTTGTGCTCTTTCTTTCTTTCAAATAAGTAAGTAAAATCTTTAAAAAAATAGATCATGGTATTATTCTAAAAGCTGAAATATTTAAATTCTGTAACACATATTCCTCAATGGTTCTGCATATAATAATATAGACCTGTAATTTCTAAGTCACGTAGAATAATGGGATATCATGTGTTGCTGCTTGGACGTAATTCTTTGGTGCACATTATGTTTCTCCATTTTTATTATATTTAGATTTGTGAATTTTCCCACACTCAATATGTGTACATTTTTCTTTCTTGAATATTAGTGTATGCTGTCATTATTGTTAGTATTATAACCATATGGATTATAATATCTTTATAATTCATTAAGACTAATTGCATTTCATATAAGCTAGTTGCAATCTCAAACTTTACAAGGGTACCTTTTTGTCAATTAAAAATCTAATATTTCATTATGATTTATGGCATCTGAGAAAGGGAGGAGAAGATACCTAAGGAATTAGGTTAAAATACTGATGGCAAAAATCTTAACACTGATTCTGTATCTTCCTTGCCTGCTGATGAAGATTAATCACATCTCAGAATGCCTATGATAGTTTTGCCAGCACAGTGACAGAGATTGAATTTCATCTTCCTTACAAACCCTACCCGTTAACTCACATAGTGTCTATAAACAACACTATGGCATTGAAGAAAAACAGATTTGCTTTAAAAAAAAAAAAAGAATGTTAAGCAAATTGGGTGAATTAACTTATAAAACAGTATCTGAGTAATAAAAGAAGTCAAGGACATTTGAAAACATATAAAGGAGGTAATATACTTAAATTTAGCTGGTTTTTCTTAGTACAAAGTTGTTTGAAATATTTCCATGATTGCTATTTGGTTATCAACTTCACAGGAATAACACTATATGCCAAACTGAGCAGACATCAGTAGAATTAGATCACACTTACCTTTCTCCTTTCTTTTATTACAATGTCAGCATAATATTTAAAATGTCTCAGCAAATTCTTTCCTTCATGACTTTAATAAGTAGATTTGCCAGGTGCAACACTAGCAGGAGGCTCATAATGTATTTAAGTTTGAAAATGAGGCAATTATATTTCAAAGTTCTGATTGGCTACATTTTAATTTCAGAAGTACGAGATGAACTGATTTAGCTGGTAGCTTTCTGGAGTAACCTCGAACACTTGCACCTGTTCATTTTATTAAAACAGAAACACCTTGCCAGGGATGAGAAGAGGATATTGGTCACAGAAGCCATGACAGCTTGGTCCCTCTGCTCTTACTATTGATTACATTTCTTGACAGTCACATGGGAAGTTAATTACTAGTAGGCAATTAACACCCTTGCAAAATAATAAAGAAAACATAATTATATTGAGAACTCCCAGAGACTGTTTGTAATCTTAAATGTGATATTCCCAGGTCTCCAAATAGCTATGGAAACCCAGGTCTTGACATTCCTTTTTGTCTATACTCTTAACCCAGTCCCTGTTCTTGACAAAAAAAAGTGGTAATTATTAATATGCTCTTGCCCTATTTTAAATTATTAAAAGGAATCCTGAATTTTCATCAATCTAATTAAAAATTCCCTAAGGAATTGCTCAATGAAAACAAGATAAAATTTGTTTTGCATACAAAGTGAATCATTTTTCTAGCAAAGTAGATCTACTGTGAGAAAGATGCAGGAAATCTTATGTAATATTAGTTTGTGATCATGTTAAATTAAATTGCTGCTTTCTCCACTATAGAAGAGCAGCTCCATGAACAGTATATGTGCTGCCGAAGCGAGCACGCAGCTCCATGAACAGACTCTGGAGCAGTCTAGGCTTTAGTTCCCTCACTGTCCTCCAGAGACCCTATGACCTTGGGGAAGGTTATTTAACATATCTAAGACACAGGTTCGTATTCTGTAAAGTGGAGGAATGTTGGGTTTGCAACATTCATTGTTATTAATTTTATCCTACATGAGCACATGAGGTGTTCTGGTTCAGAGACAGATTTCTTATGAAATACCTCACAGTAAATAATGATGTGTCTGCCCCCTTTGTCCTAGTCCTTACCTCTGGAGTGACATGATGAAGGTGATAATGATATTTTTTTCTCCACAAGTAGCCTGACCAAGGTCCAGGAAAAATTATCTTTTCTATTCACATAGACAAGGAGGCAGCTGTCCTGTCCATTTCCCTACCTGAAAATATCTTGGGATCAAATGGGGTTGAATCTGAACTTCAATGCTATTGTGTAGGTAAAATCTCTCTATGAGCCAGATAGCTCCATGCTTTGCAAATGTTGCATTATTGTCTGCAAATTCTGGATCTTCATCCCTCCTTGAAATGTTCATACGTAGGGAGATAGTCTCTGCTGTTTTCCTGGAACTTTGGGGTGTAAGCAAGAAACTCAGCGTGGGTGTAACCACTTGGCCCTCTTGGGGTGTTAAAATTTTATTAACGTATCAGATCAGAGCAATTAGCTTCTGAATCAGGGAAAAAATAATCTAATTCTTATAGTATGTGAATATATTTTTAAGAGACTAGAAGATTTTGCAGAACCAGGTAAGAAATCCAGGGAAGTTAAATATTCTCACATGTAATAACAGTAGCACCTGAGGAGGATTTGTGATGTTTAAATGAGTTAGTGTGTGGAAATACTTAATAAATCACGTATAATTAACTCAAAATTACCAGAGTTAACTCCAACTGATTTTTCAGGGACTTGAGAAGTTATTAGCTGTGTTCTTTAAATAGAAGGTAAACTTTATTTAACATACCATTATTTAGTGCTAAGCACCCCTTATTTATTTATTTATTTACTTATATTTTATTTGAGAGAGAGAGAGAAGGAGCAGGGGCAGGGGGCAGAGGGAGAGGAAGAAGCAGACTTCCCGCTGAGAGGGAAGTGGGTCTCCATACAGGAGTCCAGGATCATGACCTGAGTTGAAGGCAGACACTTAACCAGCTTAGCCACCCAGATGCCCCAAGCACCCCTTATTTAATTTTTTATTTCAAAATAATAATTTGTAGGAAGCTCTAAAAATAGTACAGACATAATCGTGTGTATCTTTGATTCAGTTTCTCTTAATGAGTACATTTTATACCAACATAGCACGGTATCAAAACCAGGAAATTGACAGTGGTACATTGGATGTGTACATTCTATGTTATTTTATTTTAAATGTAGATATATTAATTCCCACCATAGTCAAGATCCAGAACACTATTCTCTCACTGCAAAGATATTCCTGCTTCTACCCCTTTGTAGTCAACCAATCCCTCTTCTTCTGACCAACCCTAACTCCTGGCAAGTAGCAATTAATTTTCCATCTCCATTTTTTTTTAATTTTGAAACTGTTACACAAATGGAATTAGGCAATATGTGATCTACCGAGAGCGTCTGTCTTTTTTTCATTTGGCAAAATGCCCTTGAAATTTATCCAGATTATTGTGTGTACCAATACAACTATTCATTCTTTTTTATTAGTGAGTCAAAGTGCATGGTATATATACTCCGCAGTTTTTTCAACCATTTACGTAATGAGAGACATTATGGTTGTTTACAGTTTTTGTCTAACAGAAGTATAGTAAACCATTTACATTTCGTGAAATTATTGATGATATGTGAAAGCTGAACTCTGCCATTATTTTGTTTTTTTTTTTTTGTTCTCTTTTTTGTTCCCTATTTTTCTTTAGTTTTCTTTTTTTCTGCCTTTCTGTGCATTCTTAGAATTTAATATTATCTATAGTATTTGAATGGTTCTCTTTGTATAGGTCCATTTTAAATAGTTGTGATAGGTATATATCACACACGCATAACTTATCCCAGTATGCCAGTGCAGAGGTTTTGCCAGTTTGAATAATATGTAGAGACACTACCCTATCTCCTTTAAGTCCTTTTTCTCTTCTCCTTTTGTAATATAATTACCTTAAATAGTTTTTCTACATACATGGAGAACCACATCAGACAGTATTACAGTTTTTCCCCCCATTGGCTATCAAACACGTCTTAGAAAACTCAAGAAGAAAAGTCTATTGTATCTCTATTTACCTGTACGTTTACTGTTTCTGTTATTCTTTTTTGCCTTCTTGATGTGCTGACTCTTTGTTTTATTGCTTCCTTTCTGTTTAAAAAACTTCTTTAGCCAACACTTTAGGGTTGGTGTTTTTGTGAAAATTTGTCTATGTTTTTCTTTGCCTGAGAATGTCTTATCATTTCCTTAATCCCTGAAGGATATTTTTCACGGATGTTGATTCTTGCTTAACATTTCTTTTCTATCAACAGTTGAAAAACATTGTGTCACTTCTTCTGGCATCCATAGTTTTTTATTAGAAGTCATTCAAACCAGGTATCCTTAGAAGTAAAGTGTTATTTTGCATTATTTTCAATATTATTTTTCTTTATCCATAGTATTCAGAAGTTTGAAAGTAATGTGTCTTAATGTGGATTTCCTTGTGTCCATCTGTTTGAGGTTCTTTCAACTTCTTAAGCTTGTACGTATTGTGGCTTTTGCCAATTTTAGAAAATTTTCAGCTACAATGTCTTTGAAAAATTTTTTGCCCTCTCCTTCTTTGTCCTCTTTTTGTAAGATTCAGAAGACTGGAAAGTTAGATCTTTTTGTTAGAGTACCACAGTTCCTTGGAGCTCTGTATTCTTTGTTTGTTTGTTTTTTGCATTTTTTTCAAGTTTATTTATCTCTGTTGTCCAGATTTGGTAATTTACATTGTTTTAGCTTCCATTTCATTGATTCTGTTATTGAATCCATCCACCGAGTATTTTGTTTTAGTTATTATATATTTCACTTCTAAAATTTTCATATGGTCTTCTCTATAACTTTTTTTTTTTTTTTTCCCCCAGAGTGTATCACAAAACATTTATATTTGCCAAAAAGAGGTCTGGTCTTTGCTCTCAGCTCCTGGGAGGAAATATCTGCCATGCCTGAAGGCAGTGTCTTTCTTTTCCTTGGGACCTTGAATTATGTCTACGTGTTATTTAGGGAGGGTGCTGGCCACAAAAGATAATAGTTAGGATGGGAGCTGACCACACCAGAATGACTGACAATGTGATGAGGTGTTGAAGCTTTGGGTCACACAGTTTCAGTTGACCTGGGGACTGAGATCAATGGCATGGGCCATCAAACAATTAGGCCCATATGATAGAACCTCAACAAAAACTATGGACACAGAAGCTCAGTTGAGTTTCCCTGGTCAGTAACACACTACGCATATTGTCACCAATTAATGTCAGGAAAGCAAAACATCATGACTCCATGTAGAGAGAAAAAGAGAAATTCCAAGTTTGATCATTCCATTGGACTCTGCCCTATTCACTTTTCTCCTGGCTGACTAATCTATATCTTTTTTTTTTTTTAAGATTTTATTTATTTATTTGTCAGAGAGAGAGAGAGAGAGCGAGCAAGCACAGGCAGACAGAATGGCAGCAGAGGGAGAAGCAGGCTCCCTGCCGAGCAAGGAGCCCGATGTGGGACTCGATCCCAGGACACTGGGATCATGACCTGAGCCGAAGGCAGCTGCTTAACCAACTGAGCCACCCAGGCATCCCTCTATATCTTTTTCTTGTAATAAAGTATAACCATAAGTATAAGAGCTTTCAATGACCTCTGTGAGGTTTTCCAGTGAATTATCAAAATGGAGGGTATTTTGGGAAAACTCCCAGCCTTGCAGTTGGTATAAAAAAATGAGGGCAGTCTTGTGAGAACACATACCTCTACCTTGATAGTTGACCTAACTTTTCACACTGAGATATTGCATTTTTTCATGTGTTTTAAGCATGTTCATAACTGCTCAGTGAAACATTTTTGTGATAGTTGCTTTAAAATCCTTGTCAGATAAATCTGTATCATCTGGCTGTTGCTATGTACTAATGGTCTTTTCTCATTCAAGTTCAGATTTTCCTGATACTTCATATGATAAGTAGCTTCATTTGAAATCTGAATCCTTTTGGTATTGTGTTAGAAACCACTGGGTCTTATTTAAATGTGTAGCAGGTCACTTGTGACACTGCTCAAGCAGGGAAGAAGGGCATCACTTGTTAACGCCAAATCAGGTTAAAAGTCCAAATTTTGCTCTTATCCTGCATTGAACCTCCTGGAGAGAAGTCCTTCTCATTACTGCTAGATGGGGTGGAAGATCAGTTTTCACATGGTTTCTCTGCTGGCAGAATCCTACTAGGGCGGATAGGTATCTCATTACTGCTCTGCACATACTCTTCCCTGACACTGAGGGACTTGGCCTTGCTGCTCCCTTGGTTGTGAAAGTCTCTTAGACCCCCTCTGATACCATAGAAAAGAAGATGATCATTACTACACAGCAGGATTGAAAGTCTGGGCTTGTCATTTGGTCTTTTGCAACACCCCCTTAAGAGGGGGTTGGAAGGGATGCCTGGGTGGCTCAGTTGGTTAAGCGGCTGACTTTGGCTCAGGTCATGATCCCAGCGTCCTGGGATTGAGTCCCACATCGGGCGCCTTGCTCATCAGGGAGCCTGCTTCTCCCTCTGCCTCTGCCTGCCATTCCGTCTGCCTGTGCTTGCTCTCTCTCCCTCTCTCTCTCTGACAAATAAATAAATAAAATCTTTAAAAAAAAAAGAGGGGGTTGGAAGAAGCTCATTATAGCCTGGCAAGTTCATAAATCCAGATTCCCAACATAGACTTTGTTGGCAGAGGTAGGTTAAGTCTTCGGATTTTTCTGGGGGGTTTTGCTGGAGTAGGGAAATTGTGTCTAAAAATTTTCTCTAAGTGCCCCTTTCCTGGTCCTTTGCCTAGAGAGAACAGTCTTTTCTTGGGACTGCTTTTGTCTGCTCACATTAGTGTTTTCAGATTTCTAGAGAGTTCATCGTCTAGTTTTTGATATATAAGGTCTTAAAAAAATGACAAAACAACAAAACTATACGTCTTGTGTCTCTGTTATTCTTCATTCCCTGTGATCCCTAGCCTGTCTGCTCTCCTCCACACATCTTGTAGAGTCACATTTTTGTTTTATATATAATGCCCAGAGTTTTGGCTGAACTCTAAGTTTTAGCAATAGAAGCAGAAAAAAAGTACTTCTAAGCCCTTTTACATGTTTTTCATTAATTATAACATGATCACCTTTGTGTTGAATATGATTTGATCCCTGTATTTATAAAATAACTTGGTCACCATCTAATTACATTGAAAGTACACTTTGCTTTCCACACAGTTATTCTCCTTACTAAAAAAGAGTGAGTTGGGATGCCACAATTTTTCAAGTATTATCGTCAATGGAAAGTAATTTTTAAATGCAAATAGCAAATATTTTAGGCATTATAATCTAGTGATCTGTAAGCAAATTTTAAGTTCGATTGGATTGGAAACCAGAGCTAAAGCATTTAACTACAATACAAAACAGGCAAGTTAATTTCTAGATTGCAACCTCCCTGACTTGACAGTGAGAACTCATCAATCATCAATCATTCAGGTCTAACAAGGACACATTATTTCCCTCAGGCAGCAATTCTCTTCCCAAACATTGCTACACATAAGCATCACCGGGGATCCTATAATAACCAATATTCAGGTTGCATCTTATAATGATTAAAGTATCTGGAGATGGAAAACAGGCATCCATATTTTATATAATCCTTACGAGTTGTGGAGTCAAGTTAGGGACCCAGTGTTTCTTTACATTTATCTCAAGTGCATATTTAAGGGGAAAAATAGATTTAAAGATAGAAGTATATGAAAAAAAAATAAAGATAGAAGTATATGTAACATTTTGGTTAAATTAAATGGTCCAAATTATGTTTATCAAATTTCAGGATTTTTTCCTTTTAAATTTTTATTGGTCTAATTGACTTAATTTTTCACTAATTTACAACCAGTTGTTGTTACAAACCTCTTCTGAAGCTGAGCTACAGAAATGTGGTCTCCTAATGCGCTTACTATCTGACCTGCTATTCAAAATTTCACAGGAAATATTTATAAACATGGTTTTACATAACAAAGAGGCATTTTTTTTCTCTATGCTTAAAAAGATATCTCCGGCATGTTAAGACATTTTAGAGTGCAAATGAAAATAATCCTTAAACTGTTTCGTGTTTGATTTCAAGTAACAGTTTTAGAACATCAGTCTTTTGCTCTTTATAAAAATCCATAGTGTTGATTAGTGTATTGAATCACTAGGGAACATTAAAAATGCTGTTATCTAAACAAGCAACATTAATGTTTCTAAAACAAATTTCGTTGAAAAAAGGAAGCAGTTATTCCATTTGGTGTGTGTTCTTTGCATCGACATGTACCAAAGTATTCCATTTGATATCATCTGCAGAAATGTGTCCTTTCTCAGGAAGGCGTGTTAACAGCCTGATCCTGAAGATTCCAATTAACATCAGCATAGTCTTCCCAAGGGAGGGGAAGATTTTCAACAAAGGGAATTGTTAGCATTGCTGGAAGTTTTCTAAGACAAGTGAAATTGAATCAGTAGCGAATTTTCTGCAAGAAAAAAAAATTTTCAAATAATTTTTTAAAATATTTTTTAAGTAAAAATAATTTAAGGAAAATAAATAAATGTTGGTGTCTAGAAGCACATTTGAGGAACAGAGTGAATAAGAAGGGTTTCAATTCAGATGAGAAAGAACTGAAGCGAGATAATGATGAAGGCCAGAAGCTGAGATTTTTCAATGTTCTGTTACAATAATTCTGTGCTCAGTTGGTTGTTTCACCTTTCACTTCTAGTTCTAAAACTTTATTGTCACTTGGTAATTCATAATTGACCTTTGTGCTCCTCAAAAATTATGTGCTTTATTCTGAAGTCAATTTTATAATATTTGTACAAAACGTAAAGATGAATGAATCCGTGATAGCTCAAAAGTTCTCATTGCTAATGTACTTTACTTTTAAATTGTTTTAAATCTGGGAATCCCTTTACCTTTCCTGGAAACCTGAATGGGCTGGTTTATGACTGACATGAAATAACTTAATGGGCTTTCTTTAAAGAAAGCTATCAGAAAGAAGAGAAAAAGGAGACATTATAATATGAAATAAAGGGGAAAAATAACTTGAAAAAGAGCAAAAGGATGTTTGGGAAGAGACAAGAAGTAATGTGTGAGGTCTAAGCAGGAACTTCGACACTTCAGTCCTGTGAGTGATAAAGGGTTTCAAAGGTTTTATGAGGGTTTACTTGATGCTTTTACTCCCTCAGGTATGTGAGCTACCAAGAGCTTTTAAAAGCCCTGACTATAAAGAGAGTTATCAATCTTATTCAGTGATTTTGGTAGAAAAAAAGGCCCCCAAAAGATATCCACATACAGAAGATACCCAATCTCTGGAACCTGTAAATGTTATCTCAATTGGAAAAAGCTTATTTGCCAACATGACTAAGTTAAGGGTCTTGACATTGACCAAGGTAGCGTTAATGTTCCCCTCAGCTTACTCAACTTTAGACCTAAAAATGAAGAAGCACACCCTCCCCAGATACCAAATCCACTGGCACCATGATCCAGACTTCTCAGGTTCCAGAATTGTCAGAAATAAGCTTCTGCTATTTATAAGTCACAGTTTATCTTATTTTTGTTATAGCAGCCCAAATGGACTAAAGCAGCCCCGTCCTCTCATTGTTTACAGCATTTATTTCAGAAAACTTGCAATTATAAATTCTTTCTCTGACCCTTTGAGATAAAAATATTATCCTAGTCCCTGGATAGTTTTATGACCCAGAAACGTCTTTCTCAAGAACCTGGGAGCCATCCCTTTGAAATAGTATAATAGGAAAGGTAGGTGCCTATTTTTGATTCTCTGCGGAGGGTAGGACCCTAACAATAAATAACCATCAGCAAGCACAGATGGCCAGTTAACATTGATTAACCTTCCCACTGATTGTTCCAGTACTTTTCCACCAGTTCACCCAGTGTTTAAAAATTCTCCCACTTTTTGTTAAAGGAAAATTAAGCTGCTTCTCTCTCTCTCCTACTAGAATAGTCTTGATTAAAATCTTCCTTGCTTTTTTCACTTGGGTTCTGTGACTTTTTCCTTTTATAAGATGAGGTGATGAATCTGGATTCCAGGCCTGGGTGCTAAACACCATCATATCACATCAAAGCGATATTGTAGTAGAGAGGGAGAGGGAAATTTTCTATGCAGAAGAGGAGGAGTAGGAATGTGACCACAGAGACAGATTTTGGAGTGCTCCAGCTACAACTCTTTAAGAAAGGTTGGCAGCAACCAAAACCTGGAAGAGGCAAGGAAATATTCTCCTCTACAGCATCCAGAGTATCTGACCTCAGAACTGTGAAGGAATTAATTTCTATTGTTTTAAGCCAACAGGTTTGTAGTACTTTGTTACAGCAGCCCTAGAACATTAATAGAGTGATCAGAAAACATTCTTATTTAAATATATCTTTTAAAAAATATAATTAAAGTATTGCAAAAAAGTTCATTCCACTTGAAACGTTTTAGATTGATACTACTCTGATTGAGGCGATACCATGAGAGTACCATATGTTGACAACTGTGTACTGTTTCCATAACAAAAAGTAGTAGTAAATGGAAGCAATATTATTTTGTTTTCATGGAAAATGTGATTTTTTTTAAATTTCCTAAGTACTATTGTTAAAATCATAGAATTGGGATAAGCCCCTTAAGCACCTGTTTTTAAGGAGAATGTTGTTTAAATAGATTAATTCAGCTGGAGCCCTGGAGATACTAATGAAATTCACCGATTTAGGATAAACAGCTTGGTATGGATTTTTGATAAGAAAACAGCTGCTCATCTAGAAGTAGTAGTAGCTAAAGTCTGAAGGCCTTGAGATTTGTCTGTTGTGGAAGATATGATATGCAAAGAACAGATGGTTAGCATAAATAATTCAAAATAGCTCTTGAGTCACTTCTTTGGGTAGAAACAATATCTTGAACTATGTTTACAAAGTTACTTAGAACTCTATATGTACAAACTATTTCTATTTCCCTTCTATGATTGCTTTCAGTTTAAAAACAAAACAAGAATTTTCAGTACTTAAGTGGTACTCCTTTACACTCATAAAGAGAAGGATGTCACATACATCATATAAAAGCATTATATGTACATTATATGGCCACTCATGATTAAATATACCTAGGTCCCCAAAGGAACTACTGTTGAGGCTACAATGATGTTAATTTGTCTCACAAATAGATTCAATTACACCCTGAAATTAATATCATGATTTATATAAAAAATAAATAAAACTGAATTTTGCATAGCATTTTATAGTTTACATTTTTCTTCATACTTCATCTAATTTTATTTTACATACAAAAATCCAAAATCATTCTATCAGTTAGTAATATATACTACTGACACCATAATTTTAAAATTGCCTGTTTACATTTTATAGTGAAGTTTTTATATATCCCTTGTTAATTATTCTTGATATCCCCATCCCTTTTCTTGAAAAAAAAAAAAAAAAGGATTCAAATTTGAAAAATGTGTTTCTCCCCACTTCAATTTTTCCTGTGTATTACAGGTATGAAGCATTTCTTTTTTCCTGTGTTTTAGAAAAATATATACATATATACCTATTCCTGTGTCTATCCATGGTCACAAGCACTAAAAAATGATTCATAATCCCCTTTCTTCTGGTTAATTACCATTCTTCTCTTCATGATTTCAGTCCTTTCTGATGTGAGAATCTAGAACTTGTGACCCTTCTAATCAAATAATGTTAACCAACCTGTTTATTTTCCTCAATCCTCCACTTAAGTTTTCTTCTTTTTTTTCATAATTAAAGTTCTTTAAAAAATGCATTTGCCGTGTCCACTTGTTTTCTACTCAATTATTCTTAAGCTCATTTTCAACTACACATCACTAATAACTTTGTATTTGGTGTACTTTCGCATTTCATGTCAACTAACTATTGTTGACAGTTGCCAGGAAGATAGAAGCATGAGTTTTCTACTGTAGATCCTATGGAGGCTCTCATATCTCTTCTGGCAACTCTCCTGTATCATTCTCTAACCAAGATTTATAAGTGTTAACAGTTTCTAACTCTACAGAGCAGACATTGCCATCAGTCACTAATACATTATCCCAACCCTGGTTTCCAAGCTTCAGTCATGCTTCCTTGAACAGTAGATTCCATTCCTTTAAGACTACTACATTTCCACTCACCTAGCAATAGCACCCTGTCCTCTTCTATCGGCATGCCATCATTAGTCAGGTACATTCCAACTGAAGCATATAAATTTAGCTTCATGTGCTATAAATCAAGTAGTCAAATTGCTTGCCTAAATCTAGAGAGCTATTCAGCTATTGTGAGATTTAGCAACTTTCTGGATATTTGATATGATCATTGAGAGGGCCTTGGAACTATAATATACATCTTTCCTCTCCAAATTTTACACAGGTATTTGTATTCTATAGTCAACAATAATAATAAATTTCCTGAACCAGAAATCCAACAGAGAAGCACACACATAGGTATGGATATTGAGACATTAAAAGGAAGCTATGGATATACATCATCAGAACTGAGGTATTTCAATTATTATTTCTCCATGTCCCCAGAACAATTGGTACATTAGTTGTTTATTTGTTTGTTTCTGTTCTGGAGAAGTCTCACCTTAGGAGAATTTTCAGGAAAAATATACACTTTGTATGTCTGAAAGAATAATTTAATTTTAGTCAACAGTCTTTCTAGAGATATACTTGACTCATTTAAAGAGGCTATTCTGTAAATGGAGTCTAATCACCGGGAAATCATCATGGGTATGCTTAACTCTATAATTTCTGTTTTAAACAAATGCAAACAGGGTTAGGCCTAAAATAGATCTGATTGTTGGAATAAACAAAACTATAAATTGTATGTTATCAAAAAGGCATCTCAATGCCTCATTATAGATCCATTTTCTTCTTTCTTATTCCATTATCCCTGGGGATGCAAAGGATTTGAGAATAATCCTGAAATGCTATCTTATCTACCACTAATGCTGAGGCCAAGGAAGAGGAGAAACAAATGTTCCAGGTTTGGTAAACCAGACCATTTTCCCCCAAAGTCAACCCCTTCATCTGCACTGATAATTTCATCATAATGCTCATGACTCAAATCAAAATTATAAGGGTTGGAACCATTACCTTTTCTGGAACATTTGGGAGAAAAAACATTTTTCTCTTAGGCTAAGCTAGTAGGATAAAATTCTGATGATGCTGGTAGCCATCTTTGTTAACAGTTGGGTGAAAACTGACCACGATGAAAGTCAAAACAAAGAAAAGTAGAGATGATAATTAAAGTGACAGATTCCTAATAAGTTCAATCTGCTCTTCTGCTCAAAGCACATTTTGCCCAAAATGAAACTCTACACTTATTTATTCTGTGTGTTTTTCTTTTTAAATTCTACTTCATTAAGTATCAATGCAACATTTTTAGTATGGAAAAATATTTTACCACATAATAATTGGATAAATTGCCTTTTTAAAATCATTTTCCCTTTTATTTTATAATTGTGTAGTTCCTGTTCATCACAGGAGTTAGCCTGGCAAATGCCTACTTACTCTCTGATGGGCAGCTGAAATGTTCATTTACCCAGAAACTCTCCTCCCTTTATCTCCTCAACACACCAACTTTTATTTTTCATCCTTGTACAGATATCACCCAGGGCCTACCTGTGTCCCATTTATATTAGCATCAGCTGTTAAAATCTGTCTTCCCAAACAGATTTTGAATTCTTCAAGAACGCAGGCCTCATCATTTTATCTCTTATGCTTACTCAGTACCTATTTGTCAATAAACAGCTACTGTTTGTAAATCATGCCCAAATCTCCTGCACCTTCTGTCTGGTTCCAAACACTATTCATTTAATCTCAGACAATTTTAGACTTGGAATGAATTTAGAACTTAACTGGAATGGAATATACAGAACATGAACTCAGAACATGAACTCAGACATCATAAGGTTCATATTTTTGTCTCTATCCAGAGAAAACATGGTGTACAGATGGAGGACAAGTGTTGACTCGCCTTCTTAGGCATGTAGACTTGCAGGAAACATTTACTTTTATATATGAGTCTTAAATTAGCTCAGCAGACATATGATGAGACCTTGATGAAACCCATATGATGAGACATAGTTTCTAAATCTTAAATTTTGATCAATTAGTCATCTGACAATGGAAGAAAAGTGTTTTTAACTGTGAGAGCAATTTACCCCAGAAACATTATCACTTATAAAATGCATGAACAGGCCCACTAAACTTAGATACTGTGATGGTAAATACGACATAAGCAGCTACAATTTTTACAATCTTATCATGGACTTAGTGATTTCCAACATATGTGTTACCATATACATTCACTCTTCTTTGATTGTGTACCAGGATGATCTCTGTAAAATTCTACCACTCAAATTTATGTATCATTCTTTCTCACCAACAGTATTATTAGACCTGTTAAGACTTTATTGCTGATGTGAGATGAAGTTAACACTGCTGTGTTATAGAAATAAATAGTATTAAAATGCTGTATAATTCACTGAAGAAAATATATATTTATTCGACAGTGTTTTGTTTAAAAGATTGCATTGGATTCTCTAAAGGAACACAGATGGGGTGGAGTTAAGATAAAAAGAGGACAAAGAACATTTTTAAAAGACACACATTACAAATGTATTTCTCCTCTAAAAATCTATTTCTTAGAACTTCAACTAACTAGATTCCTCTACAGCTTTCCACCCTCCTGGGAAGGATTTTCACATCCTAGAATGTTATCATCAAAGCTGACTTGGAATTTAAAAACGTTAAGAAGTTCAAGCATTGTTTTAAAACTTGTTGAACAGATGTAGTTTCTCCTTGGAGACCTTATTGATGGTAAATACCTTGTATTTCATCTAAGAACTTCAAAATACAAGTATGCATTTTTAGCAGAAAGTAAGATATCAGGGAAGAAAAATTATCAAGGATGGAATCTAAGGATATGATGGTATTTTATCTTGTTGCACAATTAGAAATACATTTCAAACTGAAGCACTGGTGAATATTTTTCATTGAAATAAGACTATCCAATCATGGGGGCACCTGGGTGGCTCAGTGGGTTAAAGCCTCTGCCTTTGGCTCAGGTCATGATCTCAGGGTCCTGGGATCGAGCCCCGCATCAGGATCTTTGCTCAGCAGGGAGCCTGCTTCCTCCCCTCTCTCTCTCTGCCTACTTGTGATCTGTCTGTCAAATAAATAAAATATTAAAAAAAAAAGACTATCCAATCATAAGTAGCATAATATAGTGTAAATTGGCATTTATAATAAATACTGGGCTTGAGGGCATTTGAATGCAATTGCTAATTACATTATATGAAAGTAATCTTTTTAATTAAACTATTAAAATGCTTTGGTATACAGATATCATTTCAGACTTGTTATTAATTTGAAATAAAATGTGACTTAATAAGAGCAAATTGATATTGAATAAAAGCTATTTGAATTCTGCTTTGATGAAAGATACCTCATCAAGACTTACAATGTCAGGAAATGCTCTCTAGATAAGTAAGATCCAAGTTGATTTCTGTCATTCTATGCGAAGTAGGTTATACCTAAAGTGTCTATAAAACAGACTTTAAGAGATATTGGGATGCCTGGGTGGCTCAGTCAGTTAATTGTCCAACTCTTGATTTCAGCTCAGGTCTTGATCTCAGGGTCATGAGACCAAACCCCACCTGGGGCTCCACACTCAATGGGGAGTCTGCTTGAGATTCTCTCCCTCTGTCCCTCCCCCCAGTCATGATCTCTCTCTCAGTCTTTAAAGAATAGGCATTAAGCAGGATAATTAATAAATTTGAAGTTGCCATATAATGGAAAGAAAGATAGGGTAGTAAAAAATGTTTAGCTTGTAAAAATAAGATTCTATAGTAACAAGTCATTTCACTTCAAGTACTTTAAAAATGAAATAGAAAGGATACTAGGATTCATTATGTTTAGCTCCAGAGGACGGAACTGGTGTAAGTGGATAGAAATCCAGTAGATATCTATTGGTGGAATTTATTGGGGGGAAAAAAATGTGATGCTATCTAGAAGTGGAAGTGGCTATTTTCAAAGAGCATGAATAATGTGATCACCTTAGGAAGCTCACCCATCAATGCTCACAGTCTTATATAGGAGGAATTCAAATACTGGATGGGTAGGACGTACTATTTTATCTCTAATATATTCATCCACATTGAAAGATTGTGAGACTCTGAGAACATTTTAGAGGCTATCTGCCAAATAACCTGAAGTACCATCTATCTCACAGCTTGTGCTTTCCTTGCGTTGATTTATATAATCCACAATCTTAGTGCTTAGAGATTCTTTGAGAATAACAAGTAACTGCTCTTAAAAATGAAATAATTCTGATAATGCTTCAGAACTGTCAGTTATTAGACATTAAGCATGGGTTGGTTCAAGCTAGTTGTCTTCTTTCTGAAACACTGACAACAGCTGAATTTGATGTTGGTGCTGTTTCTCTAGGGTTTTTGTTTGTTTGTTTGTTTTTTTCTTTCTTGGTTTTGTTTTGTTCTGTTTTGTTTTGTTTTGCCTGTCAGGACCATGGGAAATGTTTCCTAGTTTAAGTGAGACACTGTTCCGTCAGCCTGAGTCACTGATGAATAAGGTGCAGAGGACAGCTGACTTACAACACACATTGAGTGCAAATACATTTGATAAACAAATGTATGTTGCTCTAGAGGCCTGAGATTCTGAGGTCATTTGTTACCTTGCCTATTCTTACTGATATGAACTGGAGTTGGGTAAAACAGTATTGTGGGACTTATGCATTTTCAGAAGCAGACTTTGTCCTTGGGTGGGGAGAAGAAATTAGCTCAGAGTTGGGGTATTAGTTATATAATGACTTAAAATATTATTTAAAAAGGCAGGTGCATGCTAACCATACTTCCAAAGACGTTTAAGACCAGGCTTGCAAAGCCACGAAAAGGATACATCCTTTCCCTCCAACTTCCAAACATTTTACTTCATGACAACTGGCTTCCAAACCCAGAACAAAGTTTAATGCTACAATAATACCATGTACCTCTATCATGACCCTCAAGGACTTCTAGGAAGAATGGAATGCTAAGATAGTTTTTTCCTGTGGGAAACATTTACATTAAGACAAATCATAATTAGATAATCACTTAGTGCAGAACAAGAATGTAAGGAATGGCATCAGGCTAAAAATATATCTTAAAATATTTGTATTTAAGTGGTTAAGTTTAACCATTGACTAGAGTAAAACCAATCATTGCCTAAAATAATCTTGCAAGTGAGCCGTTTTCATATTAAGGCTAAGTTAGGACACATTATTTTACTCAATGGGTTATATTTAAAAACGCAGAAATCATGGAACATTATTTTAGGTGTACTAAGAAAGAAGAGTAAAAGATCAAAGCAAATTACTAAAATCAATACAGAACTATTCTCAAATTCCAGAGAAATCCTAGTGTGGTTTATGGCAGGGTTCTGCTATTTGCCCTGTTCTATTATAACAAATGAACAATGGTCAATGGTCAATGATCAATAAGAAACCATAAAAGGCAATTTTAGTCCATGATGCAATCAGAATCCATAGAGAGCTCAAGGAGTACAACAATGACAGGAGTATGAAAAAACAAAAATGAAGTCCAGCATTTATTAAAAAAAAAAACAAAAACAAAAAATGAAACTGTGTGTTTCTGTGTGTGTGTGTCAAAATAAAAAGAGAGAGGATCTGACTAGCAGATTATGTGAAAAACACTTGGAAATTGTGTTCACGACTCAGTGTGTGTGAAAAGAATGACATAGATGTAAAAAGTTAACAGATTGTTAGTCTGCATCATGTCCAGAATAAAAGAGGTAATTATTTTATTTTATTTATTTTATTTTACATTAATGAAACTTCATTCATTTCACTGTGTTCAGTCCTGATTTCCACTAATAAACTGAAAATATCCCAAAAGGATTATGAGGACTGTTAAGGATTTAGAAATAAAAAGTCATCTAAGAGAGTTGGAATTTTAAATTTGCTAGAAAAAATACACAAAGAGGATATGGTAATTGTGTGCAAACACCGGAAGGCAGTGACCTATGGAAGAGGGAGGGGCCATCTCTACTACTACAGGGAGGAAGACTAAGGCTTTTAGATAGAAGAATTACATATGTTTTAGCACACAGCAACACCAGGTTATTTTTGCAGAAAACTGGGGAATAAAGAAAATTTCAAAATAAATACAAGTAATCTTATAATTAGAGCCATTCAAACTCATGCTCTTCCGCTTTGGGATACACTGAGCTCCCCATCACTGGACACAGAAGTTAAATAATCAGCACTAAATTGTATGAGACAGAGGATTTTTCATTAGACAGAAGGCTTGACAAACAGGTCACTAAAGTACCTGTCAGTTTTAAGAGTTGAGGCATGTCTTTATGCTTCAGTGGTGTTTGGGGAAATTTATCTTGTTATTCCATGTGTGTTATCTTGCATAGCCAGTGCGACAAATTTGGTCAACCTTCCTAGGATGATACCTGTTCAGAGTTCACACAACACAGCTACCTGACAATCTGACATAACACCACGCATTTGTTTTGCTGCCAATTAACTTCAAGATCTTTCCACTAACACTTTGTCAACTCCTTAAATGAAGCACTGACTTTTGCCAACAGAGGGTTATTTCTTCTTCACAGCTAGTTGTTAAGATCAGACTAGCAAGATAACAAAAATTAAATGAGACTCTCAGTGACAGGCCATTTAGCTGTGTGGCAGATGCTATGTGGACGTGATAGGTGTCACTATAAGAGAACAGAGAAGACTGAAGGAACTCCTGGTTAAACCAAAGGAAATATACCTCTTGTGCACACATTTAATACTTATTATGAGGAACCTGGCTATGCTTCACAAGTTTGCAATCATCAATGTATATAAAATCTTGAATTATCACAACAGTAATGAACAAATTGATTTTTTAGAAAAAGTCAGATAGAGAAATACTGCCATTATAATTAGTGTTACAGTCCAGATTACCACTTTTAAAAGTAATTACAGACTTGCTGACATGTAGCTAGCAAATATTAACAGTGACTGAAGGCACCCTGTATGGAATTCAACTCACTCTAAATAAAAATTGTATCTCTTTGGCTCTAGACCTTTCCATCATTCCATAATGAAATAAGCAGATGATGACATATAAAATTCACCATAAGAGTTTAGGTGAGGGGCATCTGGGTGGCTCAGCGGGTTAAAGCCTCTGCCTTCGGCTCACTCAGGTCATGATCCCAGGGTCCTGGGATCGAGCCCCGCATCAGGCTCTCTGCTCGGCAGGGAGCCTGCTTCTCCCTCTCTCTCTCTGCCTGCCTCTCTGCCTACTTGTGATCTCTCTCTGTCAAATAAAATAAATAAAATCTTTATAGAAAAAAAGAATTTAGGTGAATTTAAGACATGTGGAATTAGTTATTGATATCATATTTCATATAAATACCTATAATACACAATGACAATGCCATTTTCTGTGTCTATCTTATGTATTGCTTACATGTATTAAGTTTTAATCATAAGGGGTTTATTGCAACCTCTAGATCCTATCTTGAATTCTAATTTTACCACATATTAGATGTGCTGAACAAATGAGAGCATGCATTAGCCTAGCTTTCTTATCTATAAGACAAAAGCAAAATACAAGCATAATATTAGTATTTTTCAAGGTTATTTTACGGAGTAAAGAGCATAAGGTCTTAAATGTGTCTGAGTGGTCTATATACTTTCTATGAAACCCATTGAATAAATAATTCAGAAAATATAAGAAATATTTATCATGATTTCTTAAAAAGAACAATCAAACTGGGCACCTGGGTGGCTCAGTGTGTTAAGCTGCTGCCTTCGGCTCAGGTCATGATCTCAGGGTCCTGGGATTGAGTCTCACATCGGGCTCTCTGCTCGGCAGGGAGCCTGCTTCCCCCTCTCTCTCTCTGCCTGCCCCTCTGCCTACTTGTGATCTCTCTCTCTCTGTCAAATGAATAAATAAAATCTTAAAAAAAAGAACAAACTGAAAGTCTCATAGTGTTACTTTTTAAAATTAGATAAATAAATCACAACACCAATCTCCATGTTTCTTTCACTTACAGTGAAATACCAAGTATAGTCTATTCTTATATGTATTGCACCATAGGCTACGTTTTTCTAGCATAACAAACAAACCAAAATACTGCTAGACTTCACAAAAAAGATTTGTTTCTTGCTCACGTCACATATCCATGGCAGCGTGGCTGAGGTTATACAGTGGATTGTCCCTTCAGTGACACGAACTGTCAGAGTCTTTACCAATTGAAACATTATCAATTGCTTTGGCAGAGGAAACAAACCTAACAAATTGTGTCTGGCTCTGAAGCCTTTCTTCTAAAGAATGACATTGTTTGCTCTTACAATTCCTTTATCAAAACCAGTCACATGGCCATATCTAACTTCAAGGGTGAGGCAAGGTCAAGTTTTCTTATGGGCCCATAGGGATGAGAGCCAGAAATATTTGCTGAAAAGCATGAATGACAACTTTATATTACATATCAATTGAATTTGGAAATTTGGAAATTTTGCTATATACTTTAAATACCTAATTTTAAAGATTTGATGACCAAATAAAAATTTTATGGGATATAACTTGACTTTATGTTAATTTCTAATGTTCTACTATTAGATTATGTTCATGTATCTAAAACCCCAAGTTAAAATTCCATATAATGCTGCCTTCATTTATCAGTGAAATAATTGATGAATCATTTCATGTAAAAGACACAAAACTAACTCCATCCATATAAACAATTGATTCATTTGCTTTAACAAATTAATGAAATTTTAAAATGTATGGTTCGATCACTGAAAAAGGATGAACAGAATTACTTTTTATTTGGTTGTAATAAGGGAATGTTGTCAAGAAATTAAATGTATACAATGGAATAGTTAATATACAAAGTACCAAGTATACTGCATTAGAAGATTTTAACAAAGTCTACATGACTATTATTAGGTCATTGTAGAAGGCATGGATGCACTGATTGCTCAAAGCCTTTGTCCTGACTTCCTACAGTTTATAGTTGAAACGAATAACCATCTTTATCAAAATGATCCAAAAGGTAGCATACGGCACACACAACCTTGGAAGGTCATCACATATATTCTTATAAGAACGACTACAGAGTAGCAGTAAGAATTCTCTGAACACACAGTATTATTTATTAATCTCTTTGCCACAGTCTATGTCTATATGAGAAAACAAATAATAAAACACTTAATGAAGTCACCACTTACTTTGTTTTTATGATACTGAATCAAAGCCTTGAATGATTTGTTTCAGACTAAACCAGATAGATGACCAAATTATGGGTTCTAATAAATAATGACTATCATAGCTTTAGAACAAACACATACATATATTGAGAGATAATTCTCCATAACAAATAAATTCAAACTGATGGAAAAAGCATTACATCTTTGTGTTCTCATGCATCTACATCTCTGTCATATTATTATGAAGAGAAATACATGGCAGTTCATGCTCTTATTCAGAATAGAGGAATAGAAAGCAAGATAAAAAAAAGTCTCTCAAAATACCTAGGTAAAAAAAAAAATACAATATAAGAAGCAAAGTATTTTTGTTTTTTTAGAATTGTTTTTTAGAGTATATCCTTTGAAAAGGTGAATGGTGTTAAAGTCACTGTGACAGTCCAAGATGCAGTGAATGAGGTAAATCAAAACTAATTTCTGGGCAATGTCTGGCCACAAATACATTTTGTTATCTTATTCATCAGTCAGTCAACATATATTGTGATGTACAATGTGTGTACTAAATAGAGCACGGTTTACTAGTTCTTTGTGTAATGACAAAAAGAGATGATCTTCTCTGTCCTCAAGAAACACTGAACTCTTTTTAGATAGTTGGGGTGATGACACGGATCCAGGTATAGAAATACATCAGGCAAACTAGAACAGGTGGATGGCATTTGGCAGAAAGCCTTTTGGGATCTAAATCAGGAATCGTTACATAAAACACCTGCTTGGCACTGTACAGCCATCTTATTTCAGATGATGTTAAAAAATTAATTGAAGTACAGAATAAAATTTGGTAACGGCAAAGGTGATATTCATAATATATTAAATATGATACAGCCAGGCATTGATGAATCAGAGCAGAAATGCTGACCAATCAGAACAGACAGCAGTGAAAACCAAATTGATTTTGCTATATCGGTCTCGTAGCTGAATATTTTCTTTAGTGCTGAGGCTATGTATAAGTTACAGTAAATCCAATAAAATATTATCACAATAAATGAAAACATAGGTATTATGAGACTCACTATTGAGACTTCATGTTATAAAAAGCTTATTTTCTTTCCCCTTACTCTTATAATCCAATTACCAATCCCTTTAAAATAAGTACACTATACATATAAGTATATGATTGCTCAAATGACTTGCCAATGATCACATAACTTGTTACTGAAAATGCTTATTTGTTTATCTGATGTTCAGATATTTAGTTCGGACAAGATGGCAGGTACTGTGGACTGAATGTGTCAAAGTTCACTTAATACATACATCTCCTATCCTTGTTAAATAGAAGACTGTAGAATTTCAGACAGCAAGAACAAAACATATATTCTCGCCTAAGATTACACAGTTAGATGTTATAGAATATGATGGTTTTAGTTGTATCTGAAAACCAACAGTGGCTGACATTTTGGGTGTTCACAAATACTCTGGATCCTTTTCTTTTGTAGACGTATGGTAAAATGTCATTTCTCTGTTTCCTTTGAAATCAGGCTTGGCTATGAAATGTGATCATAGGTAATGCAAATTGCTTCCCAGCAATTCACATGAATTCCCAGCAATTCACATAAGAGCCAGTAACAATTTACCACACTCTTTCCACTGCCTCCATAAGCAAACCAGACCAGGTGGTGATCTGCCTTTCAGTCTCAATCCCTGAGCGAGGACAGCACAGTGCAAAGACCAACTAACCTGTGTGGGCATGCATACAAGTGAGAAGTGAACTTTGTTTATGGCTGACATTTCAGAAGTGTTTGGTATTGCAGTGTTACGAAGCTGATGCTGACTGATACAGAAATGGGAGCCAGAAATGGAAGGGAGAGGTTGTGTTGGAGAAAGCAGAAGCCTACAGTTGTGACGCTGACTTAGCGGATCATGAATGTGTCAAGGGCACTCTATCAGAGTGGGAATAATGACAATCCAGGTTAAGAAGTGGGGAAAACAGCTAGTAAAACTGTTGCCTGTGGTAACTAGGGATGAAGATCATTGTACCCAATAAACTCAAGGTGCCAAGGAAAATGTCAGAAAATAGAATGTTAGTTCTGTTGCCAATGGCTCCTTCTGGTAAGTATGACAAAGTATTATCCTCTGTCACAGAGACACATTGTTAACAGGGGGGAGGCTGCACTGTCAGCCCCAGTCCCAGAGTGAAGAGACATAAAGAAGACTCTGTAGCCAACTTAAAATGGACACGTGGTATGAGGAAAAAAACAAAACAAAACAAAACAAAACAAAATAAAAAAACAAACAAAAAACTTCATATGTTTTCATATGTCATACTTCAAAGCAAATTTTTGATTGTGCATTTTTGTAGCATTACCTAGGTTTTCTGTCTGATGTGCTATCTCAAACTTAGAAAAGAATTAGTGATTTTGAGAGCAGAAATAAAAGGGACTGAATAGAGAAGCAATGAATCGGAGCTAAAAGAGGCAATTTCTTCTCAATTCCCAACATTAAAACAATGGCCAATTACAAGTTAATCCCATAGCAAATATAAAACTTAGTGTCTGTCTTCCATGTTTTTGTCATGATCACCAAATAGATGAATTTGTCCTAGGGAATATGCCCAAGAAAATGTGTAATTCTCAGGAAATACTCTTAATTGGACAAGGCACAAATAAAGAAGTCTAATAAATCCCCATGATTGAATGAGAGAGATAAGAAGGGAAGTAGGAAGAAAAAAAAGAAAAATAGGAAATATGGAAAACACCTTTAGGGCAAACTGTGGGTGTGGCTATTTTCCCATGGAATTGATTGAATTCAAGAGGATGAAGACCAGTAACTTTTTACATAAGTTGTACTTCCATAAAAACCCACAACTCCAGGTTTTTTTTAAAAAAATCTGAAGTTTAAGATTTAAAATGACCTTTGATTCTTAATGTTTGGGCAGAAAGCAGACCGGGAAAGCTGTTCCTTAGTCACGTTTTCCAGTTCTCACCTCACATGTGTCCAAGGAAGAAATGGAATAGAAAGATCACCTATATATTGGAACTTGGAAATAGTAGACAAGTGAGTCATTCCCAGAGAGAAAAACTGAGGACAAATCAAGGGATATTCACCCCTAGGTTTGAGGCCCTCATAATGTCTTCTTCTTCTTCTTTTTATTTTTTTTTAAGATTTTATTTATTTATTTGACAGAGATCACAAGTAGGCAGAGAGAGAGTGAGAGGGAAGCAGGCTCCCCACCAAGCAGAGAGCCCAATGCGGGGTTCGATCCCAGAACCCTGGGATCATGACCTGAGCTGAAGGCAGAGGCTTAACCCACTGAGCCAGTGCCCCCTCCAATGTCTTCTGAATAGAGTTTCATAACTACTACCAACAGCTTGCTTCATATTCCCTGTTTTCCTCCTTTCTGGGTAGAAGTGCTTACTATAATCCTCCTGGTTGATTCTACCATGGCATATGGTATGTCTGGGATATGTAACTCGCTTTTTGGTTCATGTCTCTGTAAAAAAAGAAACTACATCTAGATTGGATTAAGATGTTGCAAGCATGACTCCACTGAATTGGACCCAGTAACAGATGGGACTTATGTTCTGTCTTTCATGAGGATGGGGGATATATGTTCTACATCTGAGAGAGGAGGGAATTGAATATCTAGGATCAGAACAAGGGAGTGTGGCATCATTACAGCTTTTAAAATAAATACTAAAGATCGCTTTTAAGGAAAAAGCCCGCTTTGAGGCAAGCAAGATTAACTCATTTTAGCTAATGAAATTTAGCATTACTGTTATGTATCACTTTCTGGCTAAGCTTTAAGACTCAGTACACACATAGTATGCCGTGTTTTTCTTCTTCTCCATGGGGATCACTTTTCCACAAGGGGGATGATCTGTGAGCCTGAGTCTTAGAATGAGGAAAGAGAGAAAAATCCTCAACAAACTTGCAATGGTCAAGTGAGGAAGAAATATATTTAATGTTATAATCCAAAGATATTTTGAGCTTCTTTATTACTGCAGAATTATTAGCCTGTTCTGTATGGCAGATTATCTATAATTAGCTGCACAATGAAGGAAGTTTATTGGTTCATGTAACCGAAACTAAATAAAAGGTGAACTTGTAGCAAGAGTCATTTAACTGCCCAAGGATGTAACCAAAGAAATTATTTTCCACCTTGCAGGGCTCAAGGAACTCCTATGGTTGCAAGATGGCTCTCTACTGGTCTTAAGACTATGTTCTTATTTCATATTTAAGAAGACAAATTAATAGAATTCCCCATAGCTATTGTGGAAAAATTAGGAATCTTTCATCTCCTTCAAATACTCCAAGGAAATATATTTCTGGGTCTCATTGACCCAATTTTTCATGTGTCTTAAGCTGATCTATATAGTTAGGGGAATGGATTCTTATGATTTGCTTGCATTAGTCAGAGAGCAATTCTGGATCTCAGTATAAGCTAAGTACCATACACTGTAATACTAAAAATGGGAATGGGGGTTCCTCGAAGAAAATTTGGAATATTTTAATGTCAGGGAACAGGAATGAATACTGAGCAGCAAACAGTAAGAGTTTATTAAATATTATAACATGTGAACTGGACAGTTAGTTAAAATTCAAAACTTTATTCAGAGATACTTATTTTCTCTGCAATGTATTGTTTTTCTATAAACTTATAGTTAACTATCATCTGAGGGAGAAACTATTTTGGGGAAAAAGTAATAATAGTCTACATTTTAAAAAAGCTGAGAGGAAATAATAATTTTTTTAACATTTATAAATTGAGTTAACCCAACTTTTATAGTACATACATTTTGTCATGATAGCATTAGAAAGTTTATCCATTTTTCAGGTGAAGTGTTAAATGGACAGTGTTCTCTAGAAGTAACACCTAGACAATTTCCATTACAAGGTGGCCTCCAGCTGCCATTCTTGGTTTATCAAATGAATATCCTTACATTTAATAAGACATGATTCTGATAAAGATTTATGTTGACAGCATACAATACACCTTAGATTGTCCATACACCAGGTGATAACACAATTTCTCTGAGGAGTAAAGATGTTATGTCAAAAAAATTCTAAAACATTTGCGCTCTATGTAAACCAAACCCTTTATTTTTTAAGATTTGTTATTACTTAAAAATTATTACTTGTATCATTATATTCCATAGTTATAGCTTAAGTAATTTTCTTATTCATCCAAAGAAGGATTAAGCATAATTTAGAATATTATATGAAAAAGATACTATACTGTTATCTATGTAGTAGTTCTTTATTTTTCTGCTAACTTTAGTAAATGATTGCATAATCCAAATCAAAATAAATTTGAGGTTTGCTTTTTTAAATATATATGTAAAACTGTAAGCACTTCCAGTTTTTTCATTAGGTTAGAATTATTGATCAAGACCTAAGTAGAACTGATCTCTAAATAACTGGCAACAAAATTGTTTTTATCTAATTAAACAAAACATATAAATCAGTTTGTTTGGTTACAGTTACTGTGTGTATATTTTATTTTTCTTCTGCATCTGTATTTCCCTGTATATCTCTCTATATCTTTATCTTGTTTCCATTCTTTTGCTATAACCATCACATATATGCTACCATTACTTCTTATTAAACAACATTCATTTATTTCTGAAAATATAAAGGTAGAGAATGAATAGATTTGTTTAAATATAGTTTATACAGCCAAAATTTTTTCAGATTGCAAGTTATGAAAAAAAATACATTCTGTTTTGAAATTTTCTAACACTTTTTTGGCAGGCTGTATAAGGTATATTTTCTAGGACTTATATTACAGAACAAAATGAATCATATATAATCAAATAGGAAAATGGCTAAGCATTCTACACTAATCTAGTCTTATGATTTAATTTTATACTTGGTGATAATAGAAAATACAACAGAAAGGTATTTATAAACAAGTTATTCTGATCCAGTAAAATCTGGAATTTATTTTCTTCCTTTTTGTGTGGTAATTGATATTAGCATTCTATTTTGTTACTATATACTTTAACATACACATTTTCACATGTATTATCTGTGTTTAAGGAAGAATTTTATAAATTTAGATGTAATTCTAATCTGGTAAAATAAATACAAGCTGATTTTTTTCTTCAGCTTTAATAAAAATATATTTTTGGTGTATTAATTATTTACATTAAAATTGTCAAGTTCAGTTAAATTAAATATTTGAAGTAACATAATCATCATTCTTAATCATCAGGAAAATGAAATAAATTGGTGCATATCCTTACAATCAAAGCACTTAGAATAAAGTCTATCAAGTTATAGGAGCCTGTGGGTGGTGAGAACATTTGAAAACCTTTCCCAATGCGGTATCTGCCTCATTACTTCTTATATTGTGTTTATCTTCATGAGGCCAAAAAAAAAAAAAATTAAAAAAAAATAGAGGAAGTTTTACATCTCAAAAAACCTCTTCTCAAAACTATCAAATATTCTACTAGTGTTAAAAGGAGTCCAGTAAAACAATATTTTACCTGGTTTTGGTTCCAAGTGTGGGTAACTGAGTGTGGTTCTACTAAAGATGTAAAATACTAGTAAAAGTTTGTGTTAATTGTTTATACATTGAAATTGAAAAAAAAAAGCTCAATATTATCTATGATGAATCAGAAAATTACAGCAAAGTAACACCACTCCTCAAATTAAATATGAATTAGCTAAATACACTACATACCAATTGGAATAAATAATTAAACTGCAAAAATAATTAAATAATTCTTTTCAATATTGGAAATAGTTTCAGAAATATCATCCAAAAATAACTTTATTCCATAAATCATCGTTTTTCCAACATTGACACAATTGAGCCAATATGGTAAGAATCTGGTTTTAAACCTTAGTTGGGCAGTCCACATATGAGTTTAGAGTCAGATTTTTTTTTTTTTAAAGTGGTGGTGGATGGTGGGGAGGTGGTGATGTTGGTAAAAATTCTGACTTTAATTAGCACTAGCTTTTAACTAGTAGTTCAGAACATCTGGCCATTGAATATTTCTGATTAATTTTTGACCAATTACTTATTCTGGCACATAACATGTAATGAGCTTTAAAAACATTTAGTTAATTCAGCTATTCTAGGATTCTACCCTCCTAATTATTAAGATGCCAAAATTCTTATTCTTATTTTTATTTATTTTTTTAATTTATAAGATGCACAAATTTTAAGTGTAGACTCCGAATTTCATGAACTGAACATACCATGGAGCCAGCCTCTGGAGCAAAGAATCATTTAGCGCCAATGAAGCAATTCAGACCCTCATCCATCACATCAGCTCTTCCTCTGCTGGTACCAAAGCTCTGACGTGGACTAGAACAGACAAACTTTTGTCTATTTTTACGCTTAATATTAATGGAATCACATAGTATATGTACTTTTGAGTCTGGTTTCCTTTGTTTAATATGATGCTTAAGAGAGTTATTCCTAACATTCTGGATAAATCATGTACACACTTAGCTTCACACTTAGTTTCGTAGAACTTCAATGAGTAAGTACACCATGACTTTCTACTTTTCCTGTCTCAATAGGCATTTTGGTAATTTCCACTTTCAGAGTGTTGAAAATAATGCTACTATGAACATTCTTGTACATTTTTGTATATTTATTGTGAATATGTACATATATTTATTTATTTATTTTTAGTTTTATTTTATTTTTTCAGTGTTCCAAGATTCATTGTTTATGCACCACATCCAGTGCTCCACGCAATATGTGCCCTCCTTAATACCCACCACCAGGCTCATCTATCTTTCCAGCCCCCTCCCTTCCAAAACCCTCAGTTTGTTTCTCAGAGTCCACAGTCTTTCATGGTTCATCTACATCTCCAATCTCCCCCAATTCACTTTTCCTTTCCTTCTCCTAATGTCCTCCATGTTATTCCTTATGCTCCACAAGTAAGTGAAACCATATGATAATTGACTTTCTCTGCTTGACTTATTTCACTCAACATAATCTCCCCAGTCTCATCCATGTTGATACAAAAGCTGGGTATTCATCCTTTCTGATGGAGCTGTAATATTCCATTGTAGATATGAACCATATCTTCTTTATCCATTTATCCATTGTAGAAGGGCATCTTGGTTCTTTCCAAAATTTGGTGGTTGTGGCCATTGTTGCTATGAACACTGGGGTACAGATGGCCCTTCTTTTCACTATGTCTGTGTCATTGGTGTTAATATCTAGTAGTGCAATTACAGGGTCATAGAGTAGCTCTATTTTTAATTTCTTAAGGAATCTCCACACTGTTTTCCAAAGTGGCTACACCAACTTGCATTCCCACTAACAGTGTAAAAGCATTCCCCTTTTTCCACATCCTTTCTAACACTTCTTGTTTCCTGTCTTGTTAATTTTGGCCATTCTAACTGGTGTAAGGTGGTGTCTCAATGTGGTTTTGATTTGAATTACCCTGATGGCTAATGATGATGAACCTTTTTTCATGTGTCTGATAGCCATTTGTATGTCTTCTTTGGAGAAGTGTCTGGTCATGTCTTCTGCCCATTTTTTGACATGATGATCTGTTTTTTTGGGGTGTTGAGTTTGAGGAGTTTTTTTTTTTTAAGATTTTATTTATATATTTGGCAGAGATTACAAGTAGACAGAGAGGCAGGCAGAGAGAGGAAGGGAAGTAGGCTCCCTGCTGAGTAGAGAGCCTGATGCGGGGCTCCATCCCAGGACCCTGCGATCATGACCTGAGCGGAAGGCAGAGACTTTAACCCACTGAGCACCCAGGTGCTCCAAGGAGGAGTTCTTTATAGATCTTGGATATCAGCCCGTTGTCTGTAGTGTCATTTGAGAATATTGTCTCCCATCCTGTGGGTTGCCTCTTTGTTTTGTTGACTGTTTCCTTTGCTGTGCAGAAGCTTTTGATCTTAATGAAGTCCCAGAAGTTCATTTGTGCTTTTGTTTCCTGTGCCTTTGGAGATGTGTCTTGAAAGAAGTTGCTATGGCCAATGTCAAAGAGGTTACTGCCTAAGTTCTCCTCTAGGATTTTGATAGATTCCTGCCTCACATTGAGGCCTTTTATCCATTTTAAGTTTATCTTTGTTTATGGTGTAAGAGAATGATCGAATTTCATTCTTCTATACATATCTGTTCAATTTTCCCAGCATCATTTATTGAAGAGAGTATCTTTTTCCACTGGATATTTTTTCCTGCTTCTCAAAGATTATTTGACCATAGAATTGTGGGTCCATATCTGGACTCTCTACTATGTTCCACTGGTCTATGTGTCTGTTTGTGTGCCAATACCATGCTGTCTTGGTGATCACAGCTTTGTAGTAAAGCTTGAAATCAGGCAATGTGATGTCCCCAGCTTTGTTTTTCATTTTCAATATTTCCTTAGCAATTTGGGGTTTTAGCAATTTGGGGGTGAATATGTACATATTCTAAATTTCTATCCAGGAATGAAACTGGTGATTTAAAGGATATGATGTATTTGCCTTTAGTGGATGCTGGCACATATTTTTTCCAAAGAGGAATTAATTATATACCCAGCACTATTATGTAAGAGTTCCAGTTATTCTAAATTCTTACTATACTTGTTATTTTCTCTCTCTCTCTCTTTCTCTCCTTCCTTAACTCCCTCTCTCCTTTTCTTTTTTCTTTTTCTTTTTAAATTTTTAGCCATTCTGGTAGGTGTGTAGTGCTATCACTTGTAGCTTTATGACTCTATTTGCCTTATTCTGATTACAAAGCTATTGAACATTTTGTCATATCATTATTTTACCTTTGCATCTCATCTTTTTCAAGGTATTGAAATATTTTGTCCATTTCTTTATTGATTTTTAATTGATTAGAAGGATTTCTGTATATATCATCCATAGGAGTTCTTGGTTTGACAAATGTTTTCCAAATATGTTCTCCTTTTATATAAATTGTCTTCTCATTTTTAATGGTGTTTTTGATTGAAGTTTTTTTAAAAAATCAATTAATTAAATATACTGCATTACTAATTATTAATTTCAGAGGTAGAATTTAGTGATTTATCAGTTGCATATAACACCTAGTGCCCATTACATAAAGTGCCCTCCTTAATTGGCATTTATGCCCTCCTTAATTGGCAGTTATCCTATCCCCCCCACCTACCTCCCCTAGCAACCTTCAGTTTGTTTCTTAGAGTTAAGAGTCTCTTATGGTTTGTCTCCTTCTCTGATTTCCTCTTGCTTTATTTTCCCCTTCCTTCCCCTATGTTCATCTGTGCTTTTCCTTAAATTCCATATATGAGTGAAATCACATGACTGTGGAAGTTTTAAATTTCTTTTTTTTTCTTTCTTTCTTTTTTTTTAATTTTACAACTAGTATTTGAGAGTCTGTTCATAACATTGTTTTTTTTTTCCAACTTGCCTAAATTTTAAATAGGTTTCTTCTTGACTATAAGACCCTGATCTCCCTTTTTGTCTGAAAACTTGCAATTGCAAATTCTTTTAGTGTCCTTTTTTTGTTTTAAGATTTTATTTATTTATTTGAGAGAGAGAGAGAAAGCATGAGAGGGAAGAGGTCAGAGGGAGAAGCAGACTCCCTGACAAGCAGGGAGCCTGGTGTGGGACTTGATCCTGGGACTCCAGGATCACGACCTGAGCTGCAGGCAGTTGCTTAACCAACTGAGCCACCCAGGTGCCCCTCAGTGTCCCTTTTAAGATGTAAATCTTTTACAAACCATATTGTCTTTCCTAAAGATCTGGGAGTCATCATTTTGAAAAGTAATCATCTGAGAGAAGGAGCTAACACTTTTATTTCCCAGTTTCTGTGGGAAAGTAGAAGACAAGCTTAAGTAAGAGACAATTAGTAAGCACAGCTAGTCTAATCATGTTGACCAGCCTTCCTGTTCATGTCTTCTAACACTTTTCCATGAAAATTGAAAATCCTGCTGTCTTTTGTTTCAGAGGATTTGCATTCAACCTCTCTTCCCTACTATAAGTCTCTCTCCTCTATTACAATAGTCTTAAATAAAATCTAACTTGACTATTTAACTGGTAGAGTACAATTTTTATTTTGTAGTTCATATAAATTAATAATTATGATATATATTCCTGTCAGATTGACTATGTTATTATCAAAAAATATTTTTATTTCATTTAATATATTTTGCATTACCATTTAGTATTTTTTGGCTAATGTTTATATTACATATTTTTCCATCCTTTAACCTTGATTTATCTACATCTCTAGTAAGTAGCAAATAATCTTTTATTGTTACTATTATTATTATTATTGTTGTGTTATTTTAATCAGTCCTGTGGTCTTTTATTAAGAATATTTAATGTAATAAGAAAAATAGAATATTTAATATACTAACCATTATAGTGGGATTATATCTGACTGAACAAAATTTATTGAAAACACAATCTAAACCTTTCCCTTTACACTGGATTTATCTAGTTGATCCAGATTACTTTTTCTCTGGTTTTTTATCTTATTGTCTTTTTTGGGGAAGTAATCAAATAATTTTTATTTGATTTTCTTCTTCTAGATTTCAATTAAACATTTTTCCTTATTTTAGAGTTATCCCAGAGATTATAATATATATTCTTGGTTTATCAATTATATTTCTTAACACATCCTCAGCAATGGCAGCACCTTGTAATACTGAGAATATTAGCTCTTTCCATTCATCACCCATTTTTAATTATTGCAATATATTAAAATCCTATATACATACATATAATTTCCACATCACATTATTATTTTGTACAGTCAATCTTCACTTGTATTTACTCATACGTATTTGCTATTTCTAGTATTCCTCTTCCTCTTTGAATTTCCATGTTTTTACCTTCCATTTCTTTTCTGAACACATCTTTATTTTCACCTTGTTTTTTTTTTTTTTTTAATACTATGTACTGGTATATAATTCTAAATTAATGTTGTTTATTATAATGTTTATTTTTAAAGATGCAAAAAAAATTTTTTTGATAAGTCAGATCCATTGTTACTCCATTGAGAGTAATGTCTTTATTTTCCTCTAGGTATATTGAAAAATATTTTCTGCCTTTTTTTTTTCTTAACAGATTTTCTCTTATGTGCCTTTCTGTGATTTTCTTTTTATTTATATTTGTGTTTGTGTTTTCTGTGTTTTTTTTTAATCTGTGGGTTGAATGTGTAAGTTTTCAGCTATAAAAAAATTGTACCATTTTACCATTATACCTTTGCATATTGTTTTTGCCATTTTCCCATCTACCCCACCTGTGCCCCAGATTCAACAATATTTTAGACCTTTTATGAATTTCTCACTTGTGTACTTATCCATATTTTGTTTTTCTTTTCTTCACTGCTTCCATTTTCGTCTATTCTATTAACATGTCTTCACATTCACTAATTTTGTTATCCATTGTGCAAAACTATTAAAATAAGACTTTGAATTATTGATTTCAGATACTATACTTTTATGTTTTAGAGGGTCCTTTAGTCTACTTTTATAGATTCCAAATCTCTGATGAACTTTTCAATATCTTCACCTACATGATCATTTCTTTTGTTTATTTTTGAATATTTTAATAATAATTATCCAAAAATATTTCCTACTAATTTCAATATCTGGATCATCTTACATCACTTGTCTGGTTTCTTTTCTCTTTGATGTTAGCTACATGGTCTTGTGTGCTCATATGCTGTAAATTAGGGTTTCATGTCCATCAGATATAAAAAGAAGAGCAGAGGCTTTAGAAAATGTTTTCATCCTCATGAGGTCACCCTCTTCATATTTAACAGACACAGTAGGGAGTTGATACTTTCAGGATCAACTCCTTATCAACTCCTTAAGAGCAGGATTTAAACCGTATTAGTGCCGGGTTATAATTGTATAGGACTCAATCTACCTCTTGTTCTCCACCTTTTGAGCATTTGCTTCTTCAGGTCAATAACACTGCAAAGATTCAATTTTAATCACTCAGAGGTTTTATTTTATCTCTTTAGTTATATGCCCCTGGTATGTTCAAAATAAGGCAAATGTCTTTAAAGAGGAGACTAGTCACATATTTAAAAGCCTTCAAGTCATTCTCCAATATTCTCACTTTGATCTACTGTAACTGCAATATTTTCTTCTGGATTCTTTGTTCTGGAGGAGCAGCATTTTCCAGGAGCTAATCCTAGGCTCTCAGCTTCTAACTCTGCCTTGAACTGATAAATGTGCCCCAGGGAAAAGCAGTTGCAGAAACTGTGTCAATTCATCATTTTCTGTAAGGTTTTCCAACCTCGCCAGTTTTATTTTCAAGCTCCTCACTCTAGAGAGGTTTTGTCTTAAGTTCTTGAAAGTCTGTGATAAACTTCATTCTTCAGAGAACTTTGTTTAGTTCCATAGCACCCAGAAGTATCTAAATTCAGTATAAACTTTGTCTTAAACCTAAACTTATTTAGGCCCACCAAATCTAGAAATTTGTCAGTCTGATCTCCACAACCACTAAAAGTTTTGCTAGTTTTTCTTTCTTTTATCAGTTACTTTTTGTGGGGGGGAATGCACAGTCCTCAGCTTTTACTCTAAATCAAGAATTGTCAGATGTTTACAGAATTAAACATATTAATGAATAAGAAAGAAGGAAGGAAGTTGCAAGCAATAAAGAAAGAAAGGGAGAGAGGAAGAGAGGGAGGGGGAAAAAAAAGGAGGGAAAGAAAAAATGTGAATACCGAGATTATACCTCCTGTCAGGAATCTCATTCTATTTAGTTTTGTTGCTTTGGTGATCTATTATGTCTTTGAAAATATAATTTAAAAAATTATTCACCTTTCTAATTACTATCAGTGGAAGTGCTGCCCTACTACATTTGGTGATTTTTATTTATTTTATTTAATACACTTTTCAAAGCAAAATGAAAAGGGGGAAAATTCCCCTTTTGAATTCCCCCTGTTAATTCTACAAATACAGAGAGGCTTAGAGGATATCCTGGCCTAACCTATCTATCATACACTGTAATATGAGATAGAAGTTATTTGTTTGTTTCTGTTTTCTTTTTTATGTTTATTTCTTATTTTTTAAAAAAGATTTATCTATTTATTAGAGAGAGGGGGAGGGACAGAGGGAGACAATCTTCAAGCAGACTCCCCGCTGAGTGCAGAGCTTGATACAGGGCTCTAGTTCAGGAACCTGAGATCAAGACCTGAGCTGAAATCAAGTGTCAGATGATGAATTGCCTGAGCCACCCATGTGCCCCAGTTTGTTTGTTTTTTAGAAATTTAACACTAGGGAGACTACCATATATTGTAACTTATCTAAAAGTGTTGTATTCCATAACTATTTTTTAACATCAGATAGTTTACGTGAATAGAACATGATAAATGTCTCATACATGATATATGAATATTTTATTGGGAACACTAGAAAGAGAAATTTGAAATTAGAAATTCATTAGGTTTATTCCTGGACATATTATTGTTTTTGGTATAATTGTAAATGGGATTTATTCCTTAATTTCTCTTTCTTCTTCTTCATTATTGGTGTATAGAATATGTAACTGATTTTTGTAGATTGATTTTGTACCCTGTGTCTTTACTGAAGTTGTTTAACAGTTCTAGAAATTTTTTGGTGGAGTCTTCTAGATTTTCTAAGAAGAGTAGTATGTCATCTGCAAATAGTGAAAGTTTTAATTCTCCCTTGCTGATTTGGATGCTTTTTGTACTGTTGATGGGAATGCAAACTGGGTAGCCACTCTGAAAAAGAGTATGGAGTTTCCTCAAAGAGTTGAAAATAGAACTACCCTAGGTTCCAGCAATTGCACTACTAGTTGTTTATCTGATGAATAGAAAAATACTAATTTAAAGGGATACATGCACCCTGATATTTATAGCAGCATTATCCACAATAGCCAAGATATGGAAACAACCCGTGTCCATCAATTGATGAATGGATAAAGAAGATGTGGTATGTATGTATGTGTGTGTGTGTGTGTGTGAGTCAGTCATAAAAAAGAATGAAATCTTGTCATTTAGAGTGACAAGGATATGTCAACCAAAATATGTCAGTCATAGAAAGACAAATACCATAAGATTTCAATCATATGTGGAATTTAAGAAACAAAAGAGGAAAAGGAAGAAAGAGAGGCAAACCAAGAAACAGACTCTTAACTATAAAAAAACAAACTGATGGTTGCCAGAGGGGAAGTGGGTGGGGGAATAAATAGGTGAAGGGGATTAAGGAAGGGCTTTTTGTGATGAGCATGGGTTTTGTATGGAAGTGCTGAATGACTATATTGTGCACCTGAAACTAATATTACACTGTATGTTAACTAAGAGGAATTTAAATAAAGGTTTTAAAAATTAAAAAAAATATATATATATATACAAAAATTAGAAAAAGAATTTCTTTAGGTTTTCTAACAATTTCAAGGAGATAAGGATCTTTGATTCTAGATAGTTTTTCCTGTTTATATAAATAGAAACATTACTAAAATTGAAAAGCATTATTTATTATGTACTATTCTGATCAAAATATATGTTGAGAAATCATAAATTCATTAATCCTTCCTATATTTATTTACCTACCTTTCTATTTTATAATTTGGTGGCTCTTCTCAACAAAAAGATGATGCTTTGTAACAATCAATTGCATTGCTTCTGACCTGGTATTAGCTACAGACTTGTCATATATAGTCTTTATTATGTTGAAATATGTCCCTTTCATGTCTAAATTGTTAAGGGCCTTGCTCAGGAATGGATGTTGAATTTTATCACTTTTTAAGTATGTTTTGTTGAATTAATCACCAAAAGAATTATAATCTCAAGCATATAAGTCTGATATCTTGGTGGTTAAAAACCTCTTTTGCCCATTTGAAAGTCAGTCCAACACTTTTGAGTAAATACTACATAATTACACTCACCACATTCTAATGATTTTGATTATTCCTTAATCATGTATTATTATGTATACTTTTATTAATATTTTAAATTTTACATTGAGACATCCTTAATCTTTTATTAAAATTCACTGTTTTATGAAATGAAAGCTATTATAGGTTATGCAATCAGTAAGAAAAAACATTGAGAACACATACATGCACTCACAGAAATTCAGAAATAACAAAAACCAAAATTTGATAACAAAAACCAAATTTGAACATAAATCAAAATTGATTTAAATTTGATTAAAAAAATCAGTAGTTACGTGATCTTGCACATTCATGAGATTCATGTTAATGTAAAAAGGTATAGAACAAATGCTCTCTGCATTTTGCCTCACAAGTGAAACTCAGGGACCACTAGAAAAGACTAGAGAGATATCAAGAGAAATCAAATGATAAATTCTTATATTGAGAAAGGCAAAGACTTTCTTTGCTAAATTACTCAGCTCAAGAGCAGGTGAGGTTCTAGTGACAAATAATACTTAATAATACACAAAGTACAACATATGCCTTCAGTAAAAATACTGAATCTCTGGTAATAGAAGTTATATAGATGTCTATTTGAAAGAATAATAAAAAAAAAAATGAAAGGCTTTCCAATTATGTAATCATACTTTCTTCCAAAGAGATAAAATATTCATTTCAACATAGTATTATTTTGACAAAGTTTAAATGTTACATTAAAAATTCTCTTACCTGATTCCTCAAAGTCACTGTTGTAGACTTTCCAGGTCTCAGTTATTCGAAGAAGATTCTCTTCCATGGCTTGAATGTCCATGGAGGGGCAGTTGCATTCTGGAAATTTGGGACCACAATGACACCAGCAATCATTGTCCTTGCAGATAAACTCTCCCTCAGAATTGCAAGCAATGTAGCTTAACGCTGCTTGTACAAAACGCTCTTGAAGGTAGTCTGGAAGGAGGACTTGTAGCCCTTAAAGAAAAAAAAAAAAAAAAAACACACACTTTTTTAAAAAATGAAGAAAAAAAGCACAACACATTTAAAATATTCAAAAAAAGGCCAACAATTTAATATATGTCATAGATTTAAAACTATCATTTGAAAATTATCCAAGCCAAAAAAAAGAAAAAAAAAAAAGAAATTATCTAAGCCTACACAATTGCAAATATTTGTAATTCTTTTCAACATATGATGACTCCATGTACTTTCAAGAATCCCAGAATTTATAGAGATGTTTAAACTCTCAGATTATCTGATTTTTAAAAATTCATTTAATTGTTCATCCATCCTTCCTTCCTTCTCTCTCTCTCTCTCTCCTTTCATTTTTTTAAAATTTTTCAGTTAGCACACAGTGTTATATTAGTTTCAGGTGTATAATACAGTGAATCAACAAATCCATACAACACCCAGTACTCATCAAGACAAGTGCAGTCTTTAATCCTCATCACCTATTTAACACCCTCTCAATAACCATCCGTTTGTTCTCTATAATTAACAGTCTATTTCTTGTTTATCTCTCTCTTTCTCTTTTTTTCCCCTTTGCTCATTTGTTTTGTTTTTTTAAATTCCACTTATAGTATTTGTCTTTCTCTTTCTGATTGGCTCTTTCACTGAATTGTTTAGAATATTTGGTGATTTTTACATAATGTAGGTAGAGCCTACGTTCCTAAGCCTTTAAAAAGAGACACGCATTTATTTCCCACTACTTGATTTCAAATAGTTTTCAGTATTTTCATTTAACTTTCAGACTATCAGCCCACATTTACATAGACACCATAATACCATAAGTTGTGACATTGGCAAAGGAGTTACAGAATGCTGATGGTAATGTTTACCTCATGTCATTAATAATACATAACTTATATGACTGTATCATTCAGGAGTGATCACTAAGACCAACTCAGGGAAGGACAGATTTCTTTTGTTTCACAGGTCATGTCCTTGCCATGTATTAAGACAGCCCTAGTGATAGAATCCATTATTTTTCTACATGGAAGTTTATTAAAGTTTATTTCTCTTAAGAAAAAATTCAAAAATGAAGATAAGGCAATATAATTAATATTTAGTATTCCCTACTGGTTTCACATTTGTTATATTTCAAGGATATATAATTTCAATTCCAGCATTTCTTTATACATAGGAAAATGTAATTAAAAAGCTGAATATTTAAAGTAGTCAGTTAAAAAATTAAATATAGAAGGAAAAATTAGGCAAACACCTGATTGCTATTTATTACAAAACTGGATATTTACCATTATGTTTATTTCTATATCTATCTATATACCTAATTATCCCCAAAAGAAGAAAACGGACATTCTCTAAAACCACACCAAAAATAACAAAGGCTTTTTCAGGGGGAGAAGAAGTCTGGAGATAGACCACTCAAAACCTTGGAATTTTTTAACCAGACCAGTAAAATAGACAATACTGATACTTAAAGAGATAACTTCCATTGTCTTGGTAGATAAGTCAGAGTAACTGGAGGCTTTCCTAGGGTTTTTTTTTTTTTTTTTTTTTTTTATGTACAGGAAAAACAGAGTAAAAATACCAATAGGACTGTAACTAGCAGAAGTTCTGCTTGGTGCTGAGACTATGCTTAATGAAGCTGAGTTTTGAGCCTGATGTTCGTGAAAAGAAGCATATGAAAAAGGGCACTGGAAATTATAAATGATGATATAATGGAAATGCCACAAATAAAAATGTATAAATTGGAGTTAAGAAATAATCAATGGATTTAACAGCAAGTTAGAAAGAGCTGAAGAAATAATAAGCAAACTGGAATATGTCAGAAAAAAAATATTGACTACAGAATATAAAGGAGAGGGGCGCCTGGGTGGCTCAGTGGGTTAAGCCTCTGCCTTTGGCTCAGGTCATGATCTCAGGGTCCTGGGATCGAGTCCCGCATCGGGCTCTCTGCTCAGCAGGGAGCCTGCTTCCCTCTCTCTCTCTCTCTCTCTCTGCCTGCCTCTCTGTCTACTTGTGATCTCTCTCTGTCAAATAAATAAATAAAAATCTTTAATAAAAAAAAAAGAATATAAAGGAGAGCAAAAGAAGATAAAATACAGAAAACAGTATAAAATATATATAAGTTATGACCAAAAGTTCTAAAAATATATTTAATAGAACCCCAGAATAAGAGGTAACAAGGAAAAAATCAATATTTGGGGAATAAATATATAAGAAATTTATATAATTGATGAGACATCAAGAAAATTGTAATTTGCATCACACTAATGTGTTCTAGCAAGACAAAAAACAAAGTGAAAATGACCGGCTGACTAGTGCTTTTCAATGCTGCTTTGCACCTTCACGGCTTTCAACAAGCATATGAATTTGAAACTCTGTGACTGTAATGAGTTCAAACCAAAGAACTCAAAAGAAGCAGAAAGTAAAGAAAATGGAGGCAGCAGTCTGGTGTTGCTACAGGGATAGGATCTGGTCTTGATGACAATAGAGGAACTTCCTCGCAAAGATAATGGGATAATCCCAAAGATAATTTGACATTGTCTGAGTGCCACTTGCCAGCTGCCAGGAGCCCAAGCACTGGCAGAGCTGCTGGCAGAGGAATCCCAGCTGGTCTTTCAATGACCCAGGCCCCTGCAGAATTCTATGGGCCAGTCCCAGGGAGTGGTGGGCTATCACAACTGGTGATAGCCCTGCAAGGAAGAGGTACTGCTGCAGCCATGGCTATTGCTGCCACAGTTAGGATTTCAGGGACCCCAAACAAATAGCCAACTGACAGAGGAGATCCTCCACCATCTATGGGCTGAGGGGTCACCAACTCCAGGCATGATGGGCCCAGCACCTGATATGAGGCCTCCCATGGATCCCCCAGTGAGGATTGCCACTGGATAAGGAACTCGAATGCACATTCTCCCTTCAGGATGTGTCTCCCACCCCAGGAGGATGCAGGCCTTCTTTGACCTTTGGCCTCAGAGTTACGGAAGCAGCTCCACAAAAGCATGGGCCAGATTCCACAGGGCCACATTACCACAGACCTGTTTGTTTGTTATGCCCTTGTTCTTGGTTACTCACAGGATTGTCTGGTTTCCCTTTCAGGGTCCCCTCCCCCAGGAATGCCCCCATCAGGGCCCTAGACTCCTCTTGGCTCTCCTCAGCTCCCTGAGTGTTTCCTGTAAGGCTGTACATAGTCCTTTTACTTCCTTGTGGCCTGTGAAACTAGTTTATAATTAACTATTAAGAATATCAAAAAAAGAAGAAAAAAGAAAATTTGTTCCAATATATCAGTAGAAAAACAAAATAGGAAACAAAATAGTTTTATGGAACAATATCATTCTATTTTTATTATAAGCAAAAATAGTGACCTATCATTAACAATGGCATTAAATCTTCTATTTGATAATAAACCAGTCCTCTGTCAATTTTGTTGAAATAAAACATTAGGAACAAACTGATCTGGAAAAGTATTTGTTACTCAATCATATGAATCATTCACATCTCAGTTTCTGGGAATTTTACCAAGAAGTTATTACCAAGACTCAGTAAATGACTTTTCATTACTCCTTTACCCTTTCACTCAGAAGTATCTTGTTTGATATGTTAAATTCATAAGGGGTTGGAAACATTGGAACATGATTAATCTCAACACATGTTTTCTAATACTTCCTCAAGATTTACTTTTTTTCATATATATTACATATATTGTCATCAATAGTTTGGAATATAGATCTGACTTTTTCAATTTTGAACTGTCTGTAATCTAGTTGGCAAAACAGATCTCAAAGTCAAACAAACAGGGAAATCAAGCTTACTCACTGCCGGAAAAACATTTCAGTTCATTTTTTTAAGAATTAACATACTATGTGCATCTCTTTGACATTTCCTTTCTGAATGTTAATTCTAATACAGTTAAATCAAGGAGTTTTATTCTGAATTTGTTGCTTAATGCTTTCACCTTTAATAATTCTTATTGATGCTTTCTTTGCTCTGATAAAATTCTACTTTCGGACTCCAGTGTTTCCAATTGCCACATATAGTGACCTAAAATCCTTTATACCCTTCATGTATCATGGTAATATTGATCCAGAATCTAATGCTTTGCATTTTTTTTTCCTAAGTGGAGAAGGACTGCTATTAACAGTAGGGTTGAAAATGTGAATCAACATAAATGCTTAGACTATAAATATAGATGAAGATTAAGAGAGAACACATGGGAAGTTGAGGAGTATAATATTGATTTCCTGAGATTATTTTGGAAAGGTCTTTGTACCAAAAGGATACTAATAAATTTGTAATAGACAATTGAAATTATAAGCCAAAAGAATAGAAAAAAAAAAAACCAAAAAAATAGATGTGCCGATAACTGCATTACTCACATAAATTGAAAAAAAATAGACACAATAATTATTCAAAAGAAAAGTGTTGCTTCACTTATTTCTGTGTTAATTTTTTTCAACATATAGAAGAGATTGAGCTTTGTTTTTATACTATAATATTCTGAAAACTAAGCACTGTGCTTCACAAATAGTAAAAATTTTAAAAATTCATGTTAATAAATTTGAATAAATCAATTAAATAAATGCCTTTTTGATATAAGTAGTCTTTATATTTTTTGATGAAACTTAATATTCTGAGGACAAATTGATCTATACATTTAAAAAGGAGTAAGCAATAAAGAATTAGACTGCATTTGCTTAAATTAGAAAAATATTTCAAGAACTCTAAATCTAAGATTGATAAGGAGAAATTAGATGGCATTTAAACTTTAAATTTTTAAGCACTTCCTTTGTAATTTGTATACAATTCAAACTAGATGAGATTCATTTATTATTTATCATAAATTTAAATAACCCAAAGCTGTTACATTTTTCCAAATTGAAAAGTTGAGGTAAAATATAGAATTTCTGAACTCCTTTTTTTTTTTCCTTTTTTTTTTTTTAAGATTTTATGGGGGACCTGGGTGGCTCAGTGGTTAAGCCTCTGCCTTCAGCTCAGGTCATGATCTCAGGGTCCTGGAATCTAGCCCCGCATCGGGTTCTCTGCTCAGCAGGGAGCCTGCTTCCTCCTATCTCTCTCTACCTCTTTGCCTACTTGTGATCTCTCTCTGTCAAATAAATAAATAAAAATCTTTTTTAAAGATTTTTATTTATTTATTTGACAGAAAGAGATCACAAGTAGGCAAAGAGGCAGGCGGGGAGTGAGGAGCAGGCTCCCAACTGAGCAGAGAGCCTGATGCGGAGCTGGATCTCAGGACTCTGAGATCATGACCTGAGCCAAAGGCAGAGGCTTAATCCACTGAACCACCCAGGTGCCTACACTTTCTAGAACTTCTAAACTTTCTTATGTAAAACTGAATAATGTAAATGTAGCTTTAACTTATCCAATTAGAAAAGGTAAGCAAGAGAAAAGGTAGATTAGAGAGGAATAACTCAAAATTATCCCTTTGATCAGTCACCTTAACTTAGACAAGGTGTCATCAAAGACTTCTCTGAACTTCTTCAACTAGTACATCTTTAAACATGTGTATTCATAACCTTCTGTACTTGTAATGAATAAGTACACACACCAATAACCTATTTGTGGGCAATATACATCTGTACATCTGTTACAAATTATTTAAAAATCCTCTATTGAACTATCTAACAAAATATAGGAATAGAAAAAAAGGTAATTTATCATTATTATCACATAATCCATCTTTGTAATGGAAATATAAATACTTTGTTAATATATTCTCAAATTTTTCTATCAGAAGATAAGCACAGTTCTAGCTACCATATTAGGTTCTATTTAAAATGTCAACAGTTCATGCTACAGTGTGCATAAGTATAGTTATTTTTACTAGAATCTAAGGAAAAAGTCAAAACCCAGACAGACCTATGAAAAACTGCTCCATACTGAGACAATGATTACTCTATAGAAGTAAAAATATTATCAGGATACATTTTCAAATAAATTACCTATTTGAAGAAGTAAAGTGAGTTTTGACATTTCCTAGAATGTTAGTATCACTTAAAAATTAGGAAATTAGCCTTTTATGAGAATTTTAACAGCCTAGTACTGCATATACAGCTTGTTTAAAACAACAACAAAAAGATGAAGAAGAAGAAGAAGAAAAAGATCACAACTGGATAGTTGTTATCCAGACTGATAGAGAATTAATGAAATTTTAGCCACATACCTTGCAACTGAATCTTATTCTCAGGACTCTGAACCAGAACAGAACTGACAGAATCTAGGTTGTCATAGTTACTGCAGCCAAGAGGACCAGTCCGTGTTTCTGTTACCTGACAAACAAAACATCCACTTTATTATATAAATCAGAGTTTACCATGTTCTTTTGGCTCAATGTAGTTGTCACCCACTGATATTATACGTCTGACGGTAAACATCACTGAAAGGCCCAGGATCTGAATCATACCAACAATACACACACTGAAGCCCAGAGAAGACAAATAATTCCCTTTGTCTTCAATTCCATTTTCTTCCCTTTGGCCAGGCATAAATCTTCTGGGAAAATAACAGAAGCCCTCTTTGGTCAAAAGCATCACTCACCTAAGGTCATTGATTTTACCCAAGATATGACAAGGGCATGTTCCTTTAGATAGCAAGTTTTGACTCATACGAGAATTGTTTTTTGTTTGTTCATTTCTCCTCAATAAATCAGACCTGTCAGGCTACTGTCTAAAAATGGATTCTATTATTTTATTCTACTTAAAAATCTATAGTTTTCCTGTCTTATATGGTACCATCAAAGTCCAGACTCTCCTGCTTGGCTTCTGTCCCATTTCTCCCCCAACAGGTGTACATCGCTGTCCAACTGGACATTCTTAATTCTATGCCTTGGCTTATACAACATCCTCCATCCTTATCCCTCATTTCTCCTCTTTGACTAATTGATTTTATCTCTCCTCAGGATGAAGCACATTTTCAAACATCCACAGAAAGTACTCTTTAATGACTCCCACTTGTATTTTTTTCCCATTTTTATGAAGTTGTAGTTTGTTGTGCTCAGTCTTAGCAGCTAAGTAGGGAATCACATATTGCAGATTGATATTTCCAATGGGTGTCTTGGGATGTATAGCATCAGAAGATGGGGGGGTATGGTCAATTATGGGAAACTGGAAGTTTGTTCTCAGTATGACTTAAAAAAACATATTTTAAAGTGGGTGAATATTGTAATGATCCTTGCATTTTAAAAAGATACTCTCCATTCAACAACCAGAATGGTTTGCAAAAAATAATTCAGATAATTTCAGCATTCACAACTCCACGAGGGTCTTCCATCTTGCTGAACGTAAAAGTCAGAGCCCTTCTAGAACTAAAATAATGCCACATTATCAAGTTATCCCTGTTACTTCCCTGAACTCATGCCTCTCCTCTTTTCCTTGTTTACTTTGCCCCAACCACACAGGCTCTTGGCTGTTCCTTGAACATGTTCATTATCTTTCTGACTCAGAATTTCTGGTGTACTCTTCCTGTATCTGGAATGCTCTTCCTCAAAATATTTTTAAGCTCACTGTTTCTCACACTTTTCAAGTCTTTGTTCAAATGTCACTCTCTTAGGACTCCCTGGACTAACCTATTTTAAATGAATACACCTCCCCACACTTTATTTATTTAGTTAGTTATCTTTCAACCATTATTTCTGTTCCTCCTTTCCTTGTTCTACATTTTCCACAGTAGTTATCAGCTTCTAACATGCTGTATAACTTACTCATTTATCACGATTACCTGACACTTCTCATTGGAATGCAAGCTCCTTGAGCACAGGAAATACTGCCTACTTTGTTCACTATAGTATTCACCTCACATATTAGGTTCTTGTATAAGCCCACGGGCATTGATTAAGAGAAAGAGAAGGTGAGAGATTAAGGGGAAAATCATAACAAGGAAGACATTAAGGAAGACATTAAGGCCATTATCTAGATGATAAAGGCCTGTATGAAGCAGTGGCAATAAGATTTATCTGCAGAAGATGGACTATGAAAAACAGATCTGGTGAGATTATGAAACACTGAAAATATACACAATGGAGAGAGGGAAAGGCAATTGAGGTTTCCAGCATAAGTGATAACAGTAAGTAAGATATGTTGCTACTAGGCTCCACTGTGGAGAGCATGTAAGAGAACTTGGTTTTGAGCATTCTGACTCCTGAAGGAATAACATTCTCCATTGGAAACATCCAATAGAAGGAGTGACCATGCAGATCTATTTCTTAGAAGTTATGTCAAAGATGGGATTACTCACTTGGATGTCAAAAACTTACAGGTAATAATCAAAGACAAAAAGACAGATATGTCAGCTGAGATGCAGTAAGTGAATATATAATTCGTATTATGACAACTCTGTCATAGTTTGTTAATACCAAGATCTTCAGAATAATGAATATTGACTACGAGGACATAGCAAGAGTTGGAAATGCAGTTTAACATGAGCAAAGAAATACTTTTTCTCTAACACTACACCTATGTTGTATACTCCCCACGACTGTTCTCTCATGGTGATACTGACCATCCCTTATTTTGTTCAGGGAAATCATTTCTTATGTTGATATATCTATATCTATATCTATATCTAGATATGTATGTAATTTATGTTTAAATATCATTTGTATATTATATGTATATAATATACATGTATGTGTGTCTGTATAAATGATATTTAAATATAAATGATTATTAACAAAAGGATAAAAAGAAGATTAAAGTCATTGAAGGAAAGACTTAGGGTTTAAGGTAATTCAAATCTTCATGTTGTCCTATCATGTAGTTTAACTATTGTCCACCAACACACACACACACACACCACAATAATATAAACAAACTCCAGTATTTGTAATTTTAAGGAAAATTTTAAAATAAAATTGACTTTAGGTACACACTTATTGACATAAGATTTTGGAAATTGGAAGGTAATCTTCTAACACTTAACTTTTGAAAGAGGATAAATGTTAGTAGTCCATCTCAGTACAGACCTTCAGTTACATTGTTGCTGTGTCGCTGAGAATCAATGCAGGAGATTTAAATGATGGTCTTACATATTTAGAGGCTTGACTATACCTATATATCTATATTGCTTTAATCTGGCACCTTTCACAATACATAATAAAAAATCTAGCATGTCCTATATATAATTTTATTTTATTCTTTATCATTCACAACTGAATTCATTGATAATTGTCTAATTTAATATTAAAATTCACAAACTCTAGCACTGTCAATAATGCAAACCCCTTATTTTCAACTGTTTTATATTTAAGGCCCCTGCATGTCTTACAAGGGTCAACACTAATAAATAAGTCCCCACTAATTTTGTATTTTTCAATAATAATTAAAAATGAAGATGAAAAGAAAATAATAAAAGCCAATTCATTGTACAAACATTTCAAGAGACATGTTGACTCTACCAAAAATGAATTTCATAGTTGTGCCACAAACTGGTTGAACTTTTTATTCTAAATATTAATGTATTAATGACTTGAAATATAACTTCCCACATATTCTTATATTACTTTACATTAGACATTAGACATTTAAATAGTAAAGTACAAGTGTTGATTAATTTTTATCATGTCCTAATATAGGATCTTTTACAGTTGTATATGGTTAAAGCTATCAAAGTAACAAAAACCTTTAGAAAATGCTAATACTAAATGTGTTTATATATATACACACACATTATATATATATATATAAACACATTTAGTATTAGCATTATATATATATATTATATATATATAATGTGTGTGTATATATAAATGTGTGTATATATATAAAAATTTATGTATGATATAATATATATTTTATAACCAATAACATATGATAATTGTATCATGACAGGATACTAAAACATATAAATTTTATATATGTAACTATGTAAGTTTTAGATATTATATACATTATAATTAAATATATGTAATTCCATCATGATATTCATCATTTATGATATATAATTATATGACATTATATAATACTTGATTATAAATTATACATAATAATTAACAATTACATACATGTATCATTTCTGTTTTTTTCAAATATGAATACTGAGTTTAAAGATACTTTTACCATTAATTTTTTTTTCCTACTGGTCATTAATTCTCATTTCACCATTTTACTGAGCACTTAACATCAAACTGCAATTTAATGTAGTCTGAGTTCTCTATCATGTTGCAATATTTCTGGGGCTTAATATTTAGTTAGGAAAGAATTTTCAAATGTATTATTAATTACAAAAAGCATATGAAATGTCCATATTAGAATAAAGATATTCTAGAAGCAAGGACTTCCTTTACTTTTAAAATTGCTTTATTACTTTTAGTAAGTTTTGTGGAAAAAAGTATAAATTCATATACAAAATGCTCTGTCAAGTGAAAAATATGTGGGTATATCAATACTAAATTTAATTGCTTCTTCACACAATAATACACATTACACTTAGTCCATTACACACAATTAATATCATGATTTAAAATATATTTGGCATTGTCAATGTTTCTTGAACCTGCTCTAACCATTTAATAGAAGTTTAAAATAGTACATGATATATAATCAATGCCTAGATGACTCATATATTTACATGAAAAGCACAAACACGAGTCAAATACAGATTCAGTATAAAGGAGCAAACACCATTGTTGAATTATTTATCAATGCAAATGACTTTCTGCTGAAAACTATTTTTCCTAATTCTATTCCCCATAACTTCAATAAATAACATACTTCTAAATATTAGAATCATCCATTTATAAGATTGCATTTTTAAAAGCCATCTAGAGTTTATTCTCCAGGAGAAGAAGCGATACTTGAAACATGAGGATAAAATGTATGATTATAAACAGTATTAAGTTAGGTATATTCATAAAGCATGTACAAAATAAACAATAGAACTATGAATTTGTAAAATGAAAGGGATGAGACAGAATGTAGATCAAAACATAGCATGTGAAATAAACTATTAAAGTGTGAAGAGAGTAATATAAAAGACGGGGCACACATTTTATTCAGGGACAAAACAGAGTCTCGGGTGTGTTCTAAGCCTCTGTCATGGACGTGGCCTGTTCTTGTGAAGGCGGCCCATAGCATAGCGTGATGGTTTTGACTCCCACCTGTGCCTCCATGGTGGGACTGCAGTCTGAAAGTACACCCAGCCTTTGTGTTTGCACAACTCAGTGGGGGCGGAGTGTGTCCATTTATGTGGGTTTTTGAGATTTTCCAAAGCTCTGTGATCAGCAGAGGTGAAATGTGAACTATAGGCCTAATGTTACCAGATCACCTCAAAGTCACACGTGAGGACTTACATGGGTTGAATGTTTGCTGTTCCGAACAGCATTCTGTATCCTTTAAGATTGATCTCTGTACATATAATATACCATTTTGACACCAGATCTTCAAAAAAAAAAAAAAATTGCTCTTGGAGAGCAGCTGCCTCTGTACAGTTTTCACTTACACTTGCCCCCATGAGTCTAGGCAGGTCTATAATGACTGACTGATTTTTTTCATACCCCATAAATTACCCTCCATCAAAAGCATACACAAGTGCCCACGGTTAAACCTGTTGAGAGAGACTGTGTATGTCCTTTGAGCACATTAAAATATAAAATTAAGCCTGAGGATAGAAAAAAGGAATTTTCTCAAGTTCTTAATGCGTCTATTCAGTTTGATGTGGAGTAAGGTAAACTGGATAGAATTTAGTCACAACAAGGTTGCCAAATAGCATCAGGACTCCTTTGTGCTCAAACCATGGTTACCATGGAATCTGAATACATAGCACTTGATTGGTCTTGAAGGTGCCAAATCTTTAAGCTCACTCCTACAGAGGCTGTTTTGATTTATTTCTTAAATGACGCACAGCAATTGGAAGAAACTATATATCTAAAAAGGTTTCCTTCCATTAGGTTCCTAACTACATATATATGCACTTAGAAAATGGACACTTTCCTAAAAGCTACATTTGTGGTTGCTCTAACTGATCATGTTACATAAATGGTAACCTTGTACTTCATTACGTGAAGTCTGAGGGAATATTGTTATTAGACTAGAGTTGGTATAGAGTTTTCTGATGTAGTCAATATTTAAAAAAAAAAAAAAAAAAAAAAAAGCCTGAAGTGAAGTTTCACTGCTCCAGGGCAGTTACAAACAACAAACAGATTGCAACCTGGTTCAGGACCGTGGCATGTTGCCTGCTTTCTGGTGAGAGCCATTAGACAGGCAATGCAGGTGTTACTACCCACTTGGACTTAACACCTCTTCCCCCTAGACCAGAGAAATTACATCCAAGGGAATTCAGGAGCCAGAGGGCCATGGGTTTTTTTCTATATATATATATATATATATATATATATATATATATATATATTCATTCCAAGTTGACATTCATGTGTTATATCTATTTTAGAGACAAAAACAAACGGAAGTGAAATATTTTAAAATGATTTTATAGTCTTTGTTTATTTTATGAATTGCAATCTCATTGCCTTTTAGTTACTGAACCTACTTCAAATGACTACCAATTTTGAAACACGATGGTCAAAAAAAAAAATAAAAAAAGAAAAAGAAAAAGAAAAAAGAAAACAACTATTTCTAAATCTAAGTTCAGAATCCAATTTTTTTAGGGGGGAGCTATTGCAAATACATCATCATATAAAACTAATAGTATTTTGTAATCATTTTCAACCACAAGGTTGTTAGCTATCCTTTTTTAAATAAAAATACAAAACTAGGATTTTCATGAAAGGCTAAATTTAATATGACAAAGAGCTGGAATGAGGATAGGGTCCTCAGCCTGTATTGTCTTCCCCCTGGAGACAATCATCTCTAATTGCAGAAGTACATGCATGGGCAATTCCTTATGGTTTTTCTTATTTCTTTTCCAAATCCTTTCTGTATCTCAAGATCCAACTACTCCAAAATATACCTCTACGTGTTTCTTTTTTGATGGAATAAGAAAAGAAGCAGTTAGATTGAACATACCAAAGATGTTATCTACTCTAACCTACAAATGAGCAAATGCGACCAAGTTTACAAACAAGATCTGTTGCCAGGATGAGTGATCAAAGAATTACACTATACAGAGCCTTCCACTTCATTAATTTCCACTTTATAATTTATTTTATCAGTATATTTCTAAATCTACCCATTCTGCCCATTTGCTACTCATCTGGAATCTCAGTCAAGCAGTTAATTGAGAACTGATGCTCCAGATGATATAAAAATATATCAATTGAATTATCTCTTTTGCTTCCCTTTGACAAAGTAACTAAAAAATGTGCAGATGCAAATGTCAAGTACCGAAATAAAAGAACCTAACACCACACTGGAGAATGATGGCAGCAGAATCAAGGGTACTGCCAATCCATCAGGGCTAGCAGTGCACACAAAGCACAGTCTGGGACAATCTGTCACTGTCAAAATGCCAACCATCAAATGCTCTGCCATACTGGGATAGTGAAGCAAGACACCTTGTTAGATATAGACTTCTTTTGTGGTTAAATATAATCAAACTATTTCATTATTTTTATTTTTTACATTCTCTTTCAATTCAGGAGCAGTAGAGTATACCATATCATTTCCCACAGCTCCTGCTGTTTTAAAAACTACCTTCCCCAAAATTTTTGTATTACTCCTCTAAAGTTCCATATTTAATACAACTATCCTGAACTACTTATTAAAACATTTCTTACTGCTTATGATTAAAAATATAAAACTTTTTATTATAGCCTTTTGAAGTTTCAGCAATGTTGAATATTTCTGAATTGTTTAAGCATATCAAAAGCTCTGACTTCAGTTATCTTTTTTATAATAGGACAACTAATGCCTGTGCACAGACTAGCTTAACTTTCATACTGAAACTGTCATATTCTTCCATTTGTCACCCAATTAAACAAGCGCCCGAGAGCACTGATAAGCACACCACGCTAAAACTCAACAGACTCAGGAGTAATTAGAAAGACAGAAGTGGATTGCTTGTTTCAACTGGCCATTACAGAAACAGTTCTGCTGTCATTTCTTTCTTCCTTTCTTTCTTTTCCCAAAAAAATAGGCTTTGCTCACACAGAAAAAGTTTGGATAAACCCAAATTCTTTAGCAACTGATTATCACTAAAAGTCAGCCCTAAGATGACTTCAAACAAACAAAAATTATATGAGAAAGAGGAATCTTATAATCCACGTGAATTACATCCATATTATTAAAATTCTAAGAGGGAAGGGGAGAAAATACAATAAATTGGACAAATCTCTCAGCAATACTGCAATCACACTCTACAGTGCTGCCCTCCCCTACCTTTTTTTTGTTTGTTTGTTTGTTTAAGGTTGAAACACAGCCTAGGGATTATAATTAATATAATTATTTATCACAAAAAATGAATGGCAACATAACAAAAATGGAAAGGGCAAAAAGCTTAAACATTTTTAAAGTATATGTTTGTGTATTTCCCGGGATAGAAATAAAAAAAATAAAAATCCAATGTGAACTCTCACTGCAATTCTTGTTTTTCCCTTTTATTACCTTTCCCCCAAAATCTTAATCCCCATTATATTATTTCTTCCTATTTATTAGTTTCAGAGATCAGAATTCCAAAGGGACTTTTGCATGTCCATGGTACCTCTGGGAGTTCATGGAGATTTATTGGCAGTAAGCATTTCCCAGATGCAGTCTGAAGACCACACGTACCCATGTTTATAAAACACCAAGTCTATTAACTTTGAATCTCTGGAGGGGCTCTTTAGCCTTACAACCAGGAGATTCTTAGCCACAGTAAACATTGAAACCTACCAAGCTAGTAAAGGAAAATTAAAAAAAAAAAAAAAAAGATTCCTCAGTGGGTATATAATCTCAAATTATGTGTTTCCTTTTTCCTTATAAAAGATTACAAAAGAAAATCCCTCTTCATTCATATTCATTTAACATTGGTAGGGAAAAAAAATTTTTTTAAAGATTTTATTTATTTATTTGACACAGAGAGATCACAAGTAGACAGAGAGGCAGGCGGGGTGGGGTGGGGGGGGGAGAAGCAGGCCCCCTGCTGAGCAGAGATCCTGAGGTGGGGCTTGATGTGAGGCTCGATCCCAGGACCCCGAGATCATAACTTGAGCCAAAGGCAGAAGCTTTAACCCATGAGCCACCCCGATGCCCCTGGTAGGGAAAAATTTTTAAAGGGATTCATTCTGAACAAACTAATTTTGACTCACTTTATATTTTATAAAAAGGTTTTGTTCTAATTATGTCCTATGGAAGATTTTTAAAAGTAAAAAATAAGCTACTCTGCACTTTAAAATAATTATAATTTCACCTTTTCTTGGTTCAGTTGATGTACATATTATCTTTATAATATATTGAGTATAAAGGTATTTGCCCATGTATTACATGGGACCTGCTGAGAATGACTGAGCTGTTACTTCAGATATATTTTATTGAGGTGTCATTTCAGCTGTTAACATTGGGAGGGAGCATCCAACAGTTACATCTCACTATAACTTTATTTTTATCTGTTGATATAATTATTGTGACTCCTACAACCAGTCCTTTCTGTCTACCTGAAAGTCTATCACTAAGACTTTTCAGTGAGGAAGTCACATAAGCAAGCTGCGTGGATCTGTTTCTGAATAGTTTCTTCCTTTTTTTCTTTTTTTTCTTTTAAGATATTATTTATTTATTTGACAGAGTGACAGAAATCACAAGTAGGCAAAGAGGCAGGCAGAGAGAGGGGGGAAGCAGGCTCCCCGATGAGCGGAGAGTCCGATGCAGGGCTCCATCCCAGGACCTGAGATCATGACCTGAGCTGAAGGAAGAGGCTTAACCTACTGGACCACCCAGGTGCCCCTGTTTCTGAATAGTTTCTAAGTAAAAACGTGGAGGATTTTTTCATATTAAAAAAAAAAAAAGAACATGAACTTTAGGAATGAAAATTATAAAATCTTAGATTACTCAGACATCTCTACTTGCTTTTAAGTTTTCTGACATATTATAGTTTAGGCTATTGAAAAATAACATTAAAATTTTCAAAAGTGATATATTTCAAAATACAAACATCCATATTACACTTAATTATATGGTGACACTAGATGTTCAAGCAGAGAGAATGAAACAATTAGGTTACCAGAAAGGGAACCAAATAACAGTTATGAAGTTGGTTTCTATTTCCAGCTTTGTCACTTGCTTAATGTATAAATATCTCCACTTATAAAAATAAAAATACCTGCATTACTTAAGGGAAAATGGATTTTATAACATTACTTGTGACTCTTACGGTCCTGGATGTTAGTTTCAGGGGAGTTTTTTAAATTACTGGATCAATTTCAATACTTGTAATTAGTCTATTCGACTTTGTATCTTTGTGTTTAGTCTTGGAAAGTAGTGTGTTTCTAGGAATTTACCCATTTTTCTAGATTATCCTATATGTTAACATATTGGATAATGTTCGTATTAATCTTTTATTCTATGTATTTCTGCAGCGTCAGTTGTAACATCTCCTTTTGGAGAAGGCCTGTGTTAATAATGAACTCCCTATTTAGAACTGTTTGTCTTGTGTCCCATACCTTTTTGAAAATTGTGTTTCCATTTTATGTCTAAGTAATTTGATTTGCTCTTTGTGTTGAGAAAACTGGAAAGCCTCATGCAAAAGAATAAAAATGGACCACTACCTTACTCCATATATGAAAATAAATCCCAAATGCATTAAAGACATATATAAGACTGGAAACCATAAAAATCTCAAGAGAAATCATAGGCAGTAACTCCTTGACATTGGTCTTAACAATTTTGTTGAACCCAGACAAAGGCAACAAAAGCTAAAATAAACAAATGGGATTATATTAAACTAAAAAACTTTCAAACAGTGAAGAAAACAATCAAGAAAACAAAACAAAAAGAAAAGCAACTTACTAAATAGAAGATACCAGCAAATCACACATCCAATAAGGGGTTAAAAAAAAAAAGGAACTTACACAACTTAATGTAAAAAACAATTTAAAAGTGGGCAGTCACCTCAGTTGGTTAACTGTATGCCTTTGGCTTGGGTCATGATCCCAGAGTCTTGGGAGCCAGCCCCTAGTTAGGCTGTGTGATCATAAATTAAATATATATTTTCCAAAGAAACCATGCAAATGACCAACAAATACATTAAAAGATGCTCAACATCACTAATCATCATAGAAATGCAAATCAAAATCACAATGAGATATCACCTCAAACCTGTCAAATAGACTATTACCAAAAATAACAAATGTTGGTGAGGATCTGGCAAATTCCCATGTCATTGGGTATGTAAATGCGTACAGCCACTATGGAGAAGAGTATGGAGGGTACTCAAAAAAAAAAAAAAAAAAGAAAGAAAGAAAGAAAGAAAGAACCATATAACTCAGAAATTTCACTTCTGAGTATTTATCGAAAGAAAATGAAAACAATACTTTGAAATGATATGTGCACATCTGTATTCACTGTGGTACTGTTTATACTAGCTCAGTTATGTAATCAAAATAAGTATTGAACCACAAATGAGTGGAATGGATAAAGAAGATAGATATAGGTAGAAAGATAGATGATAAAGAGAGAAAAAGAGATAGATGGATAGGAATATTACTCAACCATAAGAAAGAATGAAATCTTGCCCTTTGTGACAACATGGATAGACTTATGTTAAAGGAAATAAATCAGACAGAAAGAGAAATGCCATATGATTTCAATTCTATGTGAAATCTAAAAAACAAAAGAGAAACAGACTCATAGGTACAAGGAACAAACTGTTAGTTACCACAGGTGGAAGGGGTTGAGGGGTAGGTGAAATAAGTAAAGATTAAGGAATATAAATTTCCAATTATAAAATAAATAAGTCGTGACAATGTAATGTACAACATAGGAAATATAGTCAGTAACATTGTAATAACATTTTACAGTGACGGGTGGTAACTAGACTTCTCATGGGGATCATTTTGTAATGTATAAAAATATTGAATCACTATAATTTACTCCTGAATAACAGGATATTACACATCAAATTTACTTCAATAAAAACTTAAACCCTATCCAAATACAAATATAGGTGTGTGTTATAGAAAAGGGAACTGCAGACTCCAAAATGTAATCCTCATATTAGTCCAGTTTTTATTAATGATGTGGCTAAGTTTCCAGTTATCAAAAATGATGCAGTTTATCCATGTTGACAGATCTGAGATGAAGAACTGCACATAAGAACTGCCTTTGAGGGGCGCCTGGGTGGCTCAGTGGGTTAAAGCCTCTGCCTTCAGCTCAGGTCATGATCCTGGGGTCCTGGGATCAAGCCCCGTGTCAGGCTCTCTGCTCAGCAGGGAGCCTGCTCCCCCCTCTCTCTCTGCCTGCCTCTCTGCCTACTTGTGATCTCTGTCTGCCAAATAAATAAATAAAATATCAAAAAAAAAAAAAGAACTGCCTTTGATATATGTGAGTACTTAACATGTAAGATTTTCTAGGAAAGACAATCTATACATATATATATATATAGAGAGAGAGAGAGAGAGAGAATTAAGTAGTCTCTTAAAATTTAGATCAAATTAATCAACAGCATTTACTTTAAAAATTATATAGATTGAATTTAAAGTAAGCAAATATTAAAAAAGATGAGTTATATGGAAATATCTGAGTCATATTTTATGATATAATTTTAAGACCCAAAGTCAATATAAGGATATTCAAGTTATTCTAATGTTTTTACTTCTTTAATCTTGTAGAACTAAACTGATTAAAAAAAAAAAGTCCTTTGTTTCTAGTCCTGAGAATCATATACAAAAATATCGTTATCAAATCATGTTTTCCCCCATCAATATTTCTTCAACTTTAAAATCTAAATAGGGAAACCTGAGTTCTAGTCCTAAATCTAGTCCTTCCTTTTCCTAGAAAAAATAATCCAAAATCAACTGGTCTTAATTTTCTTACATATAGGAGATATTTTAAGAAATGACCTCTAAATCCCTTTGATTAACTCCACACCCTGTTTTAAATGGGGATGGAGGAGGAGGAGGATGAAGCAAGTTGATTCTTCTCCTTTTCATTTTCTTTTTTTCTTACTATAGTCTATTTTCTTTTTTTGACTCTCATTGAGCCCCTCTAGGAAACATTAATTGAAATTTACTTATATGTGTAAATTTTTGAGATAATTAATACATATATATTAATACCTTTACATGTAAAAATTTGTTTATTAGTTTAGCTATTCTTTAAGGAGTTACCTCCATATAACTAGTGTTGGGTACATTCTTGTTTTTTGTATATTTATCTTCATCTAGATACTTTATTAAATTTGTATATTTTATCATCTCTCTCTCTCTCTGCTTATGTCATCAACAAAAATTTTAGATATATACCACTGCCCAGATTTCAATTTAATTAAATTTAGGTTTGTAATTTATTTATTTAGAATATTGATTTCAACCTCTACTCCACATTCAAATCACCTGAAATACTTTAAAATATCACTACCCTTAGAAATTTTGACACCCCTCTGTCTCTAGTTGGAACGTAGGAGGCACTGAGATTTTTAGAAAGCTATCTGGAGAATTGTTTTTTTTTTTAATTCTTTTAAGTTTTTATTTAAATTATCTAGAGAATATTTTTTTTATAAATTTTATTTATTTATTTGACAGAGATCACAAGTAGGCAGAGAGAGAGAGGGGGAAGCAGGCTCCCCGCTGAGCAGAGAGCTTGATGCAGGGCTAGACCCCAGGACCCTGAGATCATGACCTGAGCTGAAGGTAGAGGCTTTAACACACTGAGCCACCCAGGCACCCCTATCTGGAGAATTTTAACATGTTGCTACTGGTGTTGAGAACCACTGGTTTCAAATTCACTTGATCTTTAGTCAAATGATTTTAATAAAATCTAGTTGATTTTTTCTTTTGCTGCCTGTAGGCTTTAGTAGCCTTGGCTACTGAACTTTATTGTATGTCTTTTCAGCCTGTACTGATATAATCTTGTAGGTTTTTCTTGATAAATCACTGATTTAGTTTTCCAATAAACATTTTCAGTTTAAGTGTGGACTTTTGGGGTCTTAAATTTATAAGAATATCCCTTCTAGACACCCTGTCTTGGACAGTATTTGAACTTTATCATTTGTAATTTGCACCCATTAGACTAAATCCCAAAGAGCTCAGATCCATGCAATTCAGCAAATGCTCTCAAGGCAAAAGTCTATCACAGTGTCCTGTGCTTACATGGTTTCTTTTTCACCATTGTTTCAGAATTTCTTTTTTTTTTTTTGTCAACTTTTGAGTTCATAAAAGAATGTGTTGTTGTTTTTAATTTCATCCGCCACTTTGTTATTTTCAGTTTTCAATGGGAGATCTGTATTACCTCTTGCCATATAAGAAGGCCTTGACATTTCTTAACACATTGCATTAACTTACTCTTTTTAATATTCACTCTTTATTGTTTTATTTGCTTTTCTGTTCATTTTTTTTTTTAAGATTTTATTTATTTTTTTGACAGAGATCACAAGTAGGCAGAGAGGCAGGCAGAGAGAGAGAGAGGGAAGCAGGCTCCCTGCTGAGCATGGAACCTGATGTGGGGCTCGATCCCAGGACCCTGGGATCATGACCTGAGCCGAAAGCAGAGGCTTTAACCCACTGAGCCACCCAGGCGTCCCGCTTTTCTGTTGATTTTAATGGGAAAATACAATTGGTTCACATTTGTCTTACAGTGATATTCTTGATTTGAATTTTTCCTTTTTATGTTAGTATTGCTTTCTTATTTTCCTTTTTTCTCTGCTTTTGCCTCAATCTTACTGAGTTAGTCAAGTTTTTATTTATTTATTTATTTCCCTTTTCTGGTTTATAATATCCTGTTGCATCTCTGTCTTCCATTAATATTTACCTTCCCTTTGTCAATACTCAAGATTAAAACTTTCTTCTCAGGTATAATTTGAAAAATATATTTCAGCAGAAAATTAATGACCAAAACACCTAGTAAGATGATATCTTTTGAGCACATAAATGAGATGAAGAGTAGATTAGAAAGAAATGGCAATAGAGTAGGTTGGAAAGAAAAGAGGATAAGCAGTCTGGAAAAGGGGAATCTAGAAAGGATTCAAGTAGAAGTTGAGTACTAAGATTTTTAAAAGTGAAGAAATACTATGAAAGGTATGGGACTTCATTAGAAGAGCCAAAATAAGAATAATGGGTATAACAGATGGAAAAGAAGAAAAGAGGGCAGACAGGTTATTTAAATAAATAACAGCTGATAATTTCCTAAATATTGAAAAAGAACTAGATATACAGGTTAATAGATCACCTTATTATCTTAATGCAAAAAGACCCTCTCCGAGACTTGAAGCTGTCCAAAGTCAATGATAAAGAAAGAATCTAAAAGGCAACCAGAAAAAAAAAAAATAATAATAAAGCAACTAACAAAGGAACCCCCACAGCAGAAACTGTACGGGCTAGGAGATAGTAAAATGATATATTCAATATGTTAAAGATTAAAAATTGCCAACAATGAATTCTCTGTCCAATAAAGTTATCTTTCAGATATGAAGGAAAAATAAAGTTTTTCCCAGACAAACAAGAGCTAAGGGAGTTCACCACTACTAGGCCTACCTTATAAGAAATGTTGAAAGGAGCTCTTCAATCTAATGAAGAGAAAAAAGTCCACAAAACTTTGAGTGAGGTGATAACAGAATTAGAAAATTGTAACTCTTTTAGAATAGAGTGTTAAACACTTAATTATTGCATAAGGTTAAAAGAAAAAAAAAGCATTAAAAATGTAGCTACTGCATCTTGGTAACCAAACTCAGCATTAAAAGGGATAATTTATGACAACAAAAATATAAAAGGGGAGGAAGAAAATGATAAAAAACACATGAGCAAATGAAGGTAAGTTGTTATCATCTGCTGAAAGAGGACCATTTTATCTGTGAAGCATTTTACAAACTTCATGGAAACCACAGGACAAAAATATAGAGCAAAGAAATAAAACAAAAAAAAAAAGGAGAAAATGAGCAAATCATCATAGAAAACCACCAACTTTTAAAGGTACTAACACTAGGGAAAAGAAAAATGGAGATACAAAACAACTAGAAAAAAAGAAAGATAACATGGCAGCAGTAAAAAGAAAGATAACATGGTATATATCAACAATCACCTTAAATGTAAACAGAATGAACACATCAGTTAAAAAGCAAAAAGTGGCCAGACGGATTAAAAAAACAAGACCCAACTATATGCTGCTTTCAGAAAACTTTCCAACTCCAAAGAAAAACAGACTCAAAGTGAAAGGGTAGAAGATGACACTTCATGCAAAGAAAGCAGGTATAGTCATGCTTTTACTAGAAAAAGTAGACTTCAAGCCAAAAATGGTAACAAGAAACAAAGAGGGTGATTATATAATGATAAAGTGGTCAGTACATCAAGAAGATAAAACAATCACAAATATATAGAGTTCCAAAATTTGAGCACCAAAATATACTAAGCAAATACTAACAGATCTTAAAAGAGAAAGAGACAATGATACAATAATAGTAGGGGTTTCTGTACCTCCTTATCAGTAATGGACAGATCACCCAGAAAGAAAATCATCATAGCAATTGAGCCACACTTTATAACAAATGGACCTAACAGACATATATAGGACAGTCCATCCGTCAGCAGCAAAAAACACATTCTTCTTAAGTACATTTAAAACATTTTCCAGGATAGACCATATGATAGACCATGAAACTAATCTTAGTAAATTTAAGAAGTTAGAAATCATACCAACTACCTTCTCTGAAAGGTTTCTACCTTATAGAAATGTATGCATATATTAAGAAATCAGAAAGACCCCAAAAATAACCTAATTTTACATTTTAAAGAACTAGAAAAAAGGAACAAATTAAAACCAAATATAATAGAAGAAAATAATAAAACTCAGAGCAGAGATAAACAAAATAAATATCAGAGAAACAATGGAAAAGATCAACAGAACTAAAAACTGCTTCTTTGAAAATATAAACAAAATGGACAAACCTTTAACTAAGGAAAAAAGGGAGAAGTTTCAAATAAATAAAAATGATGGAGAAGATATTACAACTGATACTACACAAATACAGATAATGATGAGACTACAATGAACAATTGTATGCCAACAAATCTTATACCTAGAAGAAATGGATGTATTTGCATAAATACACAACCTACCAAGACTAAGTCAGAAAAAAATAGAAAATCTGAATAGACAAATGACGAGTCAAGAGATTGAGTCAGTAATTAAAATCTCCGACAGCAAAGAAAACTTTAGGACCAGAGAGTTTCACTTGTGAATTATACTGAACATTTAAAGAAGAATTAACATCAATCCTCCTCAAAACTTCCAAAATATTGATAAAGAGGGAACACTTCCAAACTCAATCTATGAAACCAGCATTATCTTCATAACAAAGCCAGATAAGGATATCACAAGAAAAACAACAACAATAACAACAACAACACTACAGACCAACACGCCTGATGAATATAGATACAAAAATTCTCAACAAAATATTAGCAAACCAACTTCAAGAACAGATCAAAAGAATCTTACATCATGACCCAGTGGGATTTATCCCTGGCATGCAAAGATGATTTAACTTATACACACAAAAGTCAATTAATGTACTTCATCACATCACTAAAATAAAATAAAATAAAATCACATGATCATATCAATAGACACACACAGAAAGCATTTAACAAAATACAATATCCTTTCAAGATAAAAACCCTTAATAGATTAGTTATAGAAGGAGCATACCTCAACATAATAAAGGTCATATACAATAGATCCACTTCTGACATTATACTCAGTGGAGAAAAATTGAAAAGACTTCCTCTGAGATCAGGTAAAAGATAAGGGTTGCTCACCCTTCTCATTCCTATTCAATATAGTATTAGAAGTCCTAGCTAGAGCAATTAGGCAAGTCAAAGAAAGAAAAGGCATACAAATCAGGAAATAAGTAAAAATTTCACTGTTTGCCAAAAATATGATTTTATATATAGAAAAAAATCCCAAAGCATCAATAAAAAACTGCTGGGGCGGGGTGCCTGGGTGACTCAGTCAGTTAAGTGATGGACTCTTGATTTCTGCTTGCGTCATGATTTCAGGGTTGTGGGATCAAGACCCCCATAAGGCATGCAGCCTGCTGGGGATTCCCTCTTCGTCTGCCCTTCCCCGCCCTGTTCACACACTCTCTCTCTCCCTCTTTCTCTCAAAAACAAAACAAAACAAACAAACAAACCTACCTGATGGAATTGATGATTTCAGTGAAGTGGCAGGTTATGAAATCAACTCACAGAAATCAGTGGCATTCCTTTACACTAATAATGAAACATCGGAAAAGGAAATTTAAAAAACAAACAAACAAACTATCCTATTCACAAAGCATCAAAAGCAATGAAATACTTGGGAATGAATGTAACCAAAGAAGTGAAATGTAAAGTGTAAAACTTTGTTGAAACTGAAGAAGACACAAACAAATGAAAAGACATCCTGTGTTCACGGATCAAAGAATAAGCATTGTTACTCAAGGCCATAAAACAGCCATATAATACCCAAAGCCATCTACAGATTCAATGGACTCCCCATCAAAATACCAAAAAAAATTCTTCACAGAAACAGAAAAAACAATACCTGAAATTTGCGTGAAACCACAAAAGACCCAGAATAGCCAAAGCAATCCTGAGAAAACAAAAAACAAAAACAAAACAAAGTTGGAAGTATCACACTCTGATTTCAAAAACAATATGATATTGGCAAAAAATAGACACATAAACCAATGAAATAGAAGAGAGAGCACAGAAAAACATGCAGAACAATGAAAATGGACCCCTATTTCACATTGCTCACAAGAATTATCTCAAAAATGGATCTAAGACCTGATACCACATAACTACTGGAAGGAAATATAGGGAAGAAACTCATTGATAACTGGTCTTGGCAGTGATTCTTTTGGATATGATGTCAAAACCACAAAAGCAGAAATCAACAATAGGACTACATCAAATGCAAAATCTTCTGCACAGCAAAAGAAACAATCAACAAAATGAAACAGGGCGATGATATTTGCAAGCCATACACTGGATAAAGGGTTAATATCCGAAATATATAAAGAAGTTAAAAAAAATAACAAAAGAAAAAAAAAACCTACTTTGATTTAAAAATGAGCTAAATAGAGGTTTTTCCCAAGAGAACATCAAAATGCCAAACAGGCACATAAAAAGATGTTCAGCATCACTAGTCATCAGGGAAATGAAAATCGAAACTGCAATGAGATGTCACCTCCCTCCTGTTAGAACGGCTATCATCAAAAAGAAAAGAGTTAATAGGTGTTGGCAAGGATGTGGTGAAAAGTACATTTCGCACTGTTGGTGGAAATGTAAATTAGTCCAATCACTATGGAAAACTAAATGGAGATTCCTCAAAAAATTAAAAAATTGATCCACCATATGATCCAATAATTCTTCTTCTTCATATATACCCAAGGGAAATAAAAATAGGATTTCAGTGAGATATATGCATACCCATGTTTACTGCCGCATTATACAAAATAACCAAGATATGGAAACAATTTAAGTGTCCCTCAATGATGAATGGATAAAAAAAATAATGTGGTATTACGTACAATGGAATGTTATTCATCCATGAGAAAGGAAGAAATCTTGCCATTTTCAAGAACATGGATGGACCTTGAGCACATTATGCTAGAGTGAGAAAAGACAGGCAGAAAAAGACAAGTACTAGATGTTATCACTTATGTGTGGAATCTAAAAAAGTCAAACCTATAAAAAAACAGAAAGTAAAATGATAACGGGAAACTGGGGTGTCAGTATAAGATTGATGGTGTTTCAGGATACAAACTGGTAATGAGTGGTAAAGTCATAGAGATATAATACACAGAAAAATGAATATAGTCGATAATATGGTACTATAATAATGTAATGTGATAAGTGTTTCCTCAAAGGCAATCATATTACAATATATAAATGTGATCAAAGTAACATGCTGTGTACCTTAAATTTAAAAATTGTAACATGTCAAATTTACCAAATTAAAAAAAAAAAAGCTGGGAAAAGCTAAAGGCATTGGGGAAAATAACTCAATTTATGTCTTTATAACTTTAGTAAACAAGCTTTTCACAAATCAGTCACAAAATTCTTCAGATACACTGAAGTTCTCCACTTTTTATAGTTTTTTAGCATGCTTCACTCTTTCACATTTCGAAGCCTTTATTTCCTGCCTGGATTTTCCTTTCTATGTTACTACCCTACTATTTATCCTTCAAGATCCTGATTAAATATTCCTGAGCATTCTTACCAGCTCTCTCAGATAAAAATCGATGCGTGTCCTTGAAGTAAATTTATTTTTGCCAGATTGCCTTTCTTTGTTTAGATATCTGCCTCACCAGATTAAATATCTCAAGGCTAAAAATCATGTCATTTTCATTTATATAGGCCTAATAGCTAGCAGTGCTGAGTATATCACAGGTACTAAAAAAATACACTAAATAAGCAAATTAATTGGGTAAATTTGTAAACTTCCAGACAACCTTATTCAAATGTAGGACATTAAACATTGTATTATATCCAGCAATTACAGGATCACATAATATGTGTACATTTTGCTTTAATTCCCAATTTTATTAATTCAATGAAGAGTAATTAAATGTTTTTGCTAATATTATATAAGTAAAAATTAACTATTAGATGCTTCAAATGTAAAAACTAACAACTGATTTCCATCTAAATAAGCAGAAAGAAAGGTGAATTTTTTTTAATTTAGTAAAAATTGTACATAACAAGTTTTAAAAAGGAATGATTTTTAAATTTTTATCTAGGTCATAATTTTCTCCAGGCATGATTTCATTTTAGATGAGATTTTTCAAACTTTAACTTGGACCAAAGGTGAACTTGTTTGAGAGTTTGAACTAAATTGCTTTAGCCATTCTTGAGTTATGTGAAGGTGAGAGTACATTTTTCATGCACCTAACTAAAACAGTGTCCAACCTTTTCTACTTACGTAAGTCACAAATGAATAATGCTATATATTTTAAACTTGACAGTATTATTATATTTCTCAAAGAAACCTCTAAATTTAAAATAAAATATCTAATAATTTTTAAGATGACAAAATTTTCCATTTATGATCCAAAAATTGCTAATAAAGGACTGTGGTTTAAAAGTAAAGAAAATACAATTAAGGTCAACTCAGATTTCTATCTAGATTAGATAGAAAAAGGATATAGGACAAATATCAAATTAGTGTAGCATTTCAGGGCAGAAATGTTAGGAAGCTAATGCACTTTAAAGTGCACTTTAAAATGTAAAAGTAATTTAACCTCAACCTTTTACAATCCAGCTGGAGGGAAAAGTAGCAATCTGAAATGAATTCTATGCCCAGCACATCCTCTAGTGAGTTTTGATCACTTAAACTTTTAGCTCCTCTTTAAGCAGTGTGATGGGAAAAATATCTACTATCAAGTTGCATAAGATAAATTTGTATTATATATCACATCACAAATTACTTTTTAAACCTGGCTAAGTCTTAATTAATTCCCTGAGCAAAAGTGTTTCGATTTTAAGATGGAAGAATATAATAAGATTATTATACTATAATATAAAATAATATGTTATGTATTATAATATGTTATTATATATTGACTGTTTAGAATGTTAAAGAAGGAAAATGTAATATTTTTCAACTTTACATTTATATCAATGTCATATTTTTACATTCATTTTAAACTCGAGCTTACTGAGAGATGGTTTTGGATCTCTATTCACTGCCTTTGCAATATCCACCTATTGATAATCATGTCCTTTATATCAATGTACACAAGTCAGTAATTAAATGAACAAATAGGGAAGGGACAAGTATTGCAACATTAAATTCTTAAAACTATTATCTGTGGAGCATTAGATGTAATAGACAATAAGAAGCCCTCTAAGCAACTTTGTAGTAGGGTTCAAGAAAGTATTGTAAAGGATTTATCTTGAGATGACATACAAACTTCATTAAAAAGGTGATATAATGAAATCAGGGAGAGGTAACTAGAAAGCTTCACAATGGGAAGCATCTGATCTAGGTTCCTTTCAGGAATGGGAAAAGGAAGGGGTGGGAACCAGAGACATCTGCAGAACCCATTGACTCATTAGGTAGAGAGAACAAATGGAGAGAATGGCATATATAGAGAGTTTATTTATAACCATATAGAATTTGGTGACAATGTGATAAACAGAGGAAAACACTTCACGTTATTGAGAACATGGGAGGGAAATGAGTTTGAGGAGGAGAATGCAAGTGCATTTGTAGGGGCTGTCAACATAGTCTTGATGTTTGATAAAATATGAAATATGTAAAGCAAATGTTCTTTGACATAATTTCTTATATCCTAATAGTTCATTAATAAAAACTTATTTCAAGGCACAATTGTTTATTAGCAATGCCCTTCCTGTATTGAATTGAACTGAGAATAACTGTATAGAAGTCATTTATTCCCTTATACCATACTTTATACCATATACTTTTCTATAAAACTATAAATATTTGTTAGTACTTTTTTTTTTTTTTTTGCAGATGAACTTCCCTAGATTTTTGCTTATTTTCCCAGCCAGTTAAAAATTGTTATTTTTTAAGAGAGGGGATCAAGCTTTCTTTTCTCTTCTTCAGGCATGAAAAACTTGTGTTTTTTTAAAAAGATAAAAGCCAAGTCAAGAACATCTAGACCTAATAATCCCATGTTCCATAATTCATGATAACAACCTGAGCAAAATTGAATCTGGCCACTCATAAAAGTAAAGTTGTTTAAGTTTAGGATCCCTAAAATTCTTGTTATTCCCTACCATTTTAAAAGAAAATTTTGGAATATTCTAAAACCTCTTTTCCGAACAGCCTTGTAGTGATAGTAGGTGAAAATACTTAAATCCAACAGAACCCAGCCTCCGTCTTAGGTTTAATGAGTGTTCTTAAATTCCAATAAATGGATTATTGTATTGTATCTTAGTTCTATTAGGTAATCTTCTCTTTTCTACCCTTTGATTTTGGTTCCTTCTTTACCAACCAATTTCTTTTGTAAGGACTAATGAAATTCTGACTTATTTCTCCACCTTTTCAAATTATTCTTTTCTCTACTAGAGCTTGTTTCTGAGCCTTTTGTTTACCTGTTTCCTAAGCATAATTAATAAAGTTCACATTTATGTAACACTTAATATATGTGAGGCAATATTCTAAGCACCTTAAATATACTAACTCTTTTAATCTTCAGGACAACCATATCGCATAAGTTCTATTATTATCTCTTTTTACAGATGATTAAACTGATAGGTAGAGAAGACAGTTAGTGGGAGCAAGATCACTCAGTCAGCAGCTGGTGGAAGTGGGATACCAGCCTATGGGCCTGTGACTCCGGAATCAGAGCTTGTCACTGCTCTCTGCTCTCCTGACTTCTTCTGACATTATGTGACATGTGGAAACAGGGAATATGTTCCAATAAGTAGAGAAGAGGGAAATGACAGGATTTCTCTCAAGTATTTAATTCTATCTCCAGAAATGTAGTAGAAGAAATTGAGAAAAGCATGCAGTGTCCTACAACAGCTGGTTCTCGTCTGTTGACAGGTAGATACATCAATTCCAGAACAACAAGGGAGATGTAGAATGTAAAATTATTTTTCTGTCATTTAAATCCATATGCTATTGAGCAGTATCTTAAAAAAAATAAGAATACTAAAAAGATTCGTGGTTGGCAGTGGTTGTGAGGAGCAGGAGAGAAGGGGTAAACAGGCCAAACACACAGAATTTTTAGAGCAGTGAAAATACTTGGTATGATACCATAGCAATGGATAGATATTGTCACACATATATCCAAATCCGTAGAATGCATGACATAAGAACAAACTATAAGGTAAACTCTGGACTTTGATCATTGTGATGTGTCAGTGTCTGTTCCAATCAACTATAACAAAATTATTCACTCTGATGGAGGATGCTGGTGATGGGGGGGGAGATACATGTGTGATTGCAGGTAGTATATGAGAAATCTCTGATTTCCCCTTTATTTTATTGAAACCTAAAATTCTTCTAAAAAACAAATTCCTAGTTAAACATAAAACAAACCACTCAATCCCAGCTAGCTCATAAACTCATAGATTCCAACAAAATCTTACTATACCTTTCAGAGCTGTTTTCAAAGCTAAGAAAAATAATCCCATTTTTCTTTGCATTCAGATACTAATGATTAATAAAAAGATAATTAACAAAAACATTGAATTCGTATCCATCCCATGAGAGAACACACTTGTCCCTACAGAAGGGTTGTCAGATTCACTATGAAACAGATTCAGCAGATTGCCCATCTGTACATGGTTTCAGGAGACAATTTTTGCTTTCTAACCATCTTTATTACTGGCAGCTGGTATCTCACAAATTCAAGAAAACAAATATTTGTTGAGTGTCACCGTGTATAAGGCTGCACGTGTTCCAGGCTTAGTGTGGCAGGAGTTTCTGCCAAAGAGTTTTACAGTTAGTTACACCGATGAGATTTCCTCATGAGCGGTGCTGTGATCTTGATGATTTGGAGAACGGAAAGTGGAAGACACAGAATTACAATAAAAGAGCCACTGTGGGTTCTTATTAAAAATAAGCACTTCCAAAAAAAGGGTTTTGAGTTTTCTTCCTGCTTATTAGAAAAGCTGTTATTCTGTTTCTCAGAAGCAGGAGAAATATGAGGATGTTGAAAGATAAAGGCCTGTCGGGGATTCCTGCAAAACTTTTCAAAGCTGCCTCAGCATCCATGCTATCATTGCAACCACACACCTAATTTTAGCAACGTGAAACTCTGGGGTTGCTGCTGTTTCTGATTGCTACAAAATCATCAATTCTGCTCATGCTGAGTTGGGTTCATTTAGTTCCAATTAGCATTTATTGAGCTCCTATCTTGTACTGAGCTCCAGGTGGAGAGATCAGAAGATAAATAAGCTACTCTGGGAATATAATAAGTGCTCAATAACTATATGTTAAATACTTATAGCTCAGACTTTATAGCACTTTTACATGCTAGACATTGTTTTAAGAGCTTTTCAAATATTAACTCATTTGATCCTCACAACAGTTCTGTACAGTCCTTGCTTTAGAGATGGTGAACCTAAGACCAGGGAGGAGTTGAATGTGTAAATCTGTCCAATTTTTCCAGGTGTCATGACTAATGACCAACTGGGATTTGTACTCAGGTATTGTGATCCTAGAATTCATTGTGAAGTATTCAAATTAAGGAGTGACTGAGTGGCTTAATGAATGAATGTATGCATCTTTTAAAAGATTTACTTATTTATTTTTAGAGAGAGAGAGAGGGTGCGTGGTGGGGAGGGGTAAAAGGAGAGAGAGAGAGAGAATCTCAAGCAGATGGTCTGTATCTCACATTCCATGAGATCATGACCTGAGTAGAAATCAGGAGTTAACCGACTGATTCACCCAGGCACCCCGAATATATACATATTTTAAACAACTAAATGGAAGGTACTGAATAGGGAAACCTTTGGGACATGAGTAAAATGTAAACATTTTTAGATAGTATAGGAGAAAATTCCAGTAAGGAAAACAAAACAAAACAATACTATGAGCAGTGAGATTGGTTCTTTAACCCTAGGTATTTACTAATACAAATCTTGGTAGGTCATGAGCAAAAGAAATTGACAAACCAACAAAAATAATTTCTGACCAGAAAATTAAAAATAGAACTACCCCATGACCCAGGAGTTGCACAACTCGGTATTTACCTAGAGGATACAAAAATACTCATTTGAAGGGATACATGTTTCCCAATATTTTTAGCAGCATTACCAACAATAGCCAAATTATGGAAAGAGTCCAGATGTTCATCCGCTAATGAATGGATAAAGAAGATGAGGTATATATGTGTGCTTGGTGTGTGTGTGAACAAAAGAATATTACTAGGCCACAAAAAAGAATGAAATCTTGCTATTTCAAGAACGTGGATGGAGCTAGAGAGTTTTATGCTAAGTGAAATGCGTCAGTCAGAGAAAGACAAATACTACATGATTTCACTCATATGTAGAATTATAAAAAACAAGACAGATGAACATGGTGGGGGAGAGAAAGGCAAACCATAAAACAGACTCTTAACTATAGAGAACAAACTGAGGGGTGCTGGAGGGGAGGTAAGTGGGGAGACACGTTAAATTGGTGATGGGCATCAAGGAGGACACTTGTGATGAGCACTGGTTATCGTATGAAGAGATGAAGCACTGAATTCTACACCTGCAACTAATACTGTATTTTCACTAGTTAAAAATTAAATAAAAACTTGTAACTACAACAGAAAAAATCCTAACCATGTTTTTGCATACTTCCCAAGGCCAATATGCTTCTGAAGAAATCTGTAACTACTTGCCTTTTAGTCTGGAATTGGGGGTTGTCAAAAATCAAAAAAGCTTCTAATGGTTGGTTAGTTACATTGTTCCACAAATTATGATCTCCCTGAGTCCACCCTCCCATTCTGACTTCATCTTTATTTTTACCCTGATGCTTGACATCTACTCTTGTACAACTCTAACAAGCAGTGCATGCAGGTCTATTAAATTAAAATTGTGTTATAATTGGAAAACATCCTACCTGTTTTCTAATTATTCTCCATATTATGAATAAAATTGACATTTCAATTAACATAGTATAAATTGCCACTTGTTTCTAATTGCTAATGAAAAACATTCTCTATATTCACCATGGGCATATTTTATAAAGGCATCGACACTTTTGTTCCTTCTTTCCTTTCTTGTTCTTATTTTCCTAAAGGTTGTTTTACTACTGTTGAAAAGTTATGAAGGTGATGAATGTTATCCAAGTTCTTTTCTCTGTGGTGGCCTATATATCTGGAATATGTTTTATAGCTGACTTTTAGCAAATCTGTTTCATAGGGAACTGTGTGAATATAAAAGGATTTAGAAAGCAGCAGCCTGCAATAGGAGACTGTTTTTTAAATTATCTAGGAATTTTCTGGAAATACATTTTTTTCCCAATCTATGTCTTAAATCCCGTCACTTTTATAATACTGGAAGCTAAAATGGTATCAAATGTTGAGGTTTGGTCACCAGAGGGAAAGAGTCTGTTTTTATATATTATAAAATAAAGGACTTAAAGTATTTTCTTTCATATCTTATTCTTCAGCTAGTAGATTTTTTCAATAATTCTTATAATAATTATTGAATAATTTACATTGGTTATTACTAACAAAATTGGTAAATTTTAAAAATGTTTAGATGACTGAGAAATAGTTCTTAGAGATGCCACATATATTATTTAAAAAGTCCACTTGCCAACAAAAAATTATGAGGCATGCATAAAAATAGGAAAGTATGACCTATATCCTGGAAAAGAAGCAGCAATACAAATTGCTTGTGAGAGAAACCAGATGTCAGAATTAACAGGAAAAGACTTCAAAATAGCCAATATAAATCTTATAGAACTGAAAAAAAGAATGACAAAAATAAAGACAATGTCACATCAAACAATCTCAACAAGAAATGGAAGTTATTAAACAACCATTTGGAAATTCTAGAATTAAAACACACAATAAGTGAAATTTAAAAGAGTTACTGGAAGGGTTCAACTACAGATTTGAACTGGCAGGTGTAAGAAATGGCAGACCTGAAGACAGATGGAAAAAGAATATGCAGGGACACTGGGGTCCCTCAGTCAGTTAAGGGTCTGCCTTCAGCTCAGGTCATGATTGCAGAGTCCTGGGATTGAGTCCCATATCCGGCTCCTTGCTCATCAGGGGGCATGCTTCTGCCTCTGCCGCTCTTCTCCCTGCTTGTGCTCACTCCCTTATTGTCTCTCAAATAAATAAATAAAACCTTTAAAAAAATTAATAAAGATAATGTAAGCTGAGAAAAAAAAATAATTAAAAAAAAAAGAGTGTCAGAGAAATATGGGACATTTTAAGTGTATGGACATATGCATTCTAGGAACACCAAAAGGAGAGGAGAGGAAAAAGAGCAGGGGAAAAAAAAAAAGGTCATAGAAATAATGGCAGTAACTTCTTAAGTCTATTAAAAAACAACTTACACATCCAGGAAGATCAACAAACTCTGAATAAATAAACACAGAGATCCACAAGTTGACACATCATAATAAAAATATTCACAGCAAAAGACAAGGAGAAATCTATAGCTGTAAATGAATATATTAAGAAAGAAAATGGGACACCTGGGTAGTGCAGTCAGTTAAGTGCCAGACTCTTAGTTTCAGCCCAGGTCTTGATCTCAGAGTCATGAGATCAGTCCCCTGTCTGGCTCTGCACAGAGTCCACTTGAGATTCTCTCTCTACCTCTCCCCCTGACGCCCCCCTCAAATGAATAAATAAATATTTAAGAAAAAAAGACAGAAAAAGGAAGAACTGAACTTAAATGAAACTAAAGGATGAAATAATAAATATCGAAGGGAAGATTAGTGACATAATTTAAAAATTAATAAAGAGAAATCAATAAAATCAAAAGCTGGTTCTCTGAAAAAAAAATCAACAAAATTGACAAACATTTAGTTGGGTCGACCAAGATAAAAAGAGAGAAGAATTTAATAACTAGAATCAAAAATAAACAATGCGAAATTACCATTGATCTTACAGAAATAAAAAAAAATAGTAGAGGATCACTATGAACAATTATGCATCAAGCTAGACAATTCAGAGAAATGGAAACATTCTTAGAAAAACACAAATTACCAAAACTAACTCAAGTAGAAATAGACAATCTGAATAAAACTATAACAACTGAAGAAAATAAAATAGTAATGAAAAACTACCCACCCAGAAAAGCTCAGGCCTGAATGCTTCCACCATTCAATTCTACCAAATATTTAAAGAATAATCAATACCTATTTTTCACATACTCTTCCACAAGGTAGAGGAGAAAGAAACACTTTTCAACTCCTTTTATAAGGCCAGTATTAGCCTGATATCAAAACCATAGACATCACAAGGAAACTATAGATTAATATCTCCTATAAATATGGGTGTAAAAAATCCTCAAAAAAATACTAGCATCTCAAGCCCAGAATTAAAAAAGAAATACACATCATGACAAGTGAAATTTATTCCAAGAATGCAAGTTTGATTTAATATCTGAATTAATTTAATATATCATGTCAGTAGAATAAAAATAAAAAGCATATGACTATCTCAATAAACATTGAAAATACATATGAAAAAAATAAACTTTTCATTATAAAAACACTCATCAAACTGAGAACTGAAAGGAACTTTTTCCACATGTCAAGAACATCTATGAAAAACTCAGTGCTAACATACTTAACGGTGAAAGAAAGGATATTTTCTTGTCTAAATCAGGAATAAAACAGAGTTCCAACTCTACCCATCATTATAAGAAGTCATGGGCTAGGATGATTAGGCTAGAAAAATAAATAAAAATCCTATCAACTGGGTAGGAAGAAGTAAAGTTATCTCTGTTTGCAGAGGATGTGATCTTATGTATGAATACTATAAAACCCACTATTTAGCCAAGTTTCAACAAAATCCATTAAAAACTCCACATTTGCTGTACGTTTGCTGTAATGGTTAATTTTGTGTGTCACTTTGATTGGGATGTGTGGTGCACAGATATATGCCTGAACGTTATTTGTGGGTTTGTCTGTTTTAGGGTGACTTCAGATAAGATTATCATCTGAGTGAGTAGACTCCCCAGTGAAAATATGCATTGTTCAGTTCACTGTGGGCCTGAATGGTGGTGGGGGGTGGGTAGAAAAAGCAGAGAAAACAAGAATTTGGTCTCTTCTTGGCTGCTAAACTGGTATACAAGTCTTCTGCACTTAGACTGGGATTTACATCATCAGCTTCCTTGGCTGGAGGACCTTTGAACTGACTGAGGCATACATCATTGGACCCCTGGTTTTCAGGACTTCAGGTTTTGACTGGACTGTTAGGTAGCAGCTAGACAAGAACAGTGGAAGGAATCCCTGGGGGCATGCCCCTGAGGTCAACAAAACCAGCCAACATCCTCCACTGAAGGATGGCATAGCCTCCAGGCACTCTCCCTAAGGAAACACAAACACAATCCAGAGAGGAGGTGTCCTCACCTTGACCTTTAAACTTAAAGCCATTAACAGAAGTCAGCATTTTAGTTATAACCATACCCTCCATGTGAAAGATTGCCAAGACAGTTCTAGTACAAACCTTGTAGGGTCAAAAACGCCCCCTCCCAATCCATGGCAGGAGTCTTCCAACTGATTAGAAGCAGACTCCATTAGAGACCATCCTGTCCATGACTCAAGACCTGCTCTCATAAAAGGAAAAGACCCCTGCAGTCTGAGGGCAGTTGCCACCTCTGGGCCCGCCTTCTCCAATCTCGAATGTTCTGTTGCTTTAATAAAATTGTCTTCTGCTTTCATTTGGAGCACAGATCTCTAATTCTTCGTTGCTTTGGTGCCAAGAGCCTAACACTTTTTGAGCTAACAGAACTACACCGGCAGAGGTCAGACCGTCACTCTCAGTCTCCATATTCCACCAATTCTTTATAATCTATTTCTCTCCCTATCCTCTCCCTCTCTCTCTAAAATCTCTAACTGGTTCTGTTTCTTTGGAGAACCCAGACAATACATTTTCTATGAACAATCCAAAAGTGAAATTAGAAAAAAATTCCATTCATGGTAGCATCAAGAAGAAAAAATTAGTTTTAGGAATAAATATAATAGAAGAAGTTCAAAAATTGTATTTGAAAACTACAAAATGCTTTTGAGATAAACTAAAAGGTGCAAATTAAATGAAAAATCATGTGCATATACATACATGTACATACTAGAAAACTTAACATCGGTCACATGATATTATTACCCCAAACTAATCTATAGCATCAAAGAAATCCCTATCAGGATCTCACAATATTTTGTTTTTGGCAGAAATTGATAAGCCTCTTTTAAAATTCATATGAAATTATAAGGAAACCGGAAGAATGAAAGGGGCACCCCTGCTTCTTTATATCAAAAATTGCCACAAAGCAATAGTAATCAAAACATTGTGATTTTGACACAAGGGCAAACATTAAGTTTAATGAAATAGGATTGAAAGTCTTGAAATAAATTCATACATCTATAGTCAACTAATTTTTTTTAAAGATTTTATTTATTTATTTGACAGATAGAGATCACAAGTAGGCAGAGAGGCAGGCAGAGAGAGAGAGGAGGAAGCAGGCTCCCCGCTGAGCAGAGAGCCCGATGTGCAGCTCGATCCCAGGACCCTGGGATCATGACCTGAGCCTAAGGCAGAGGCTTTAACCCACTGAGCCACCCAGGTGCCCCTATAGTCAACTAATTTTTGACAAGGATGGCAAAAACAGTAAATAGGGAAAGAATAGTCTTTTTAAACACTGATGCCAGGACAACTGGAAAGCCACATGCGAAAGAATGAAACTGGATTCTTACTTCAGAAAACAGGAGTAAATTTTAAGACTTTGAATTTGGCAAAGGAATTTTAGATATAATATCAGAAGCTTAAGCAACAAGAGAAAACAAAATAGATAAATTGGACTTCCTCAAAATTAAAAACTTTCATTCTTCATCAAGAAAGTGAAAATGCCACCCACAGAAAAGGAGAAAACATCTGCTATTTACATATCTACTAAGAGAATTGTATCTATAATACACAGAGAACTGTTACAATTCAATGATAAAAAAGACAAAATCCAAATTAGGAAATGAATGAAAGATCTGGACAGATATTTCTACAAGGAAAATATACAAGTGATCAATAGACATATGAAAAATGCTTGGTGATGTCATTAGGCAAATGCAAAACAAAACCCCAGTGAGATACCACGTCATACCCACTAGCATGTGTAGATCAAAGTCAGATCATAACCATTGTTGGCAAGGTCATAGAGAAATCAGAGTCCTTGGATGTTTTAGGGGAAATGTAATATTGTGCGGCAGTTTTGGAAACAGTATGAAAGTTCCTCAAATAATTAAACAGAGTTACCACATGACCCAGCAATTACACTTCTAGGTATATATCCAAGAGAAATGAAAACATATGTTCACACGAAAAGTTATACACAAATGCTGATAGCAGCATTATTCATAATAGCCAAAAAGTAGAAACAACTCAAATGTCCATCAACAGATAAATGAATAAAGCACGTGTTACATCCATAGAATGAAATATTCTTCATATTTCAGCCATAAAAAGGGAAAAATGTTGATTCATGCAACAGTTGGGATGAAGCTTGGAAACATTAAGACATGTGAAAATGGACAGACCCAAAAGTCCACATATTACATGATACTATTCATATGAAAACTCAGAATAGGAAACTCTATAGAGATAGAAATTAGATAGAGCTAGGTGTGGGTGGGTAGAGCATAGGGAGATTGTAGCTAATGGGTCTTGGTTGTTTTAATTTTTTTTTTGTAAGATGATGAAAATGTTTTATATTTCTCTGTGGCGATGATTATACACATCTGTGAACATACTAAACAACAATTGGACACTTTAAATATATGATATGGTATATGAATTATATCTCAGTAAGGTTGTTTTTAAAATGAACATTAAATTTACATAAAATCATACCACCTATTCTTATGTAGTTGTCTCTTTTTGGTGTAATGCACTAAATTGGGAAGAAGTTCAAGGAATGCTTACAGTCTCTATTGATTGATTGTAACTGTATTTTAATATCATTCACATCCTCTTTAAAGAACAAAAATACTTAAGAAATAAAATCAAAGTCTTCTTTGTGCATTCAACAAAATATTTGAACTAGACTTGAAGGATTTTTTTCCCTTTGGTACTTATTTATAAGAGGTATTTTAATTTTTGGAGGAATATTCGTATGTGCACACCGATGTTTATCTCAGTTTTCTAGGGCAGTTGGAATTTTGTAGATCAGGTTCGTTTGGTTGGTTGCAAGGAAACTGGGATCCGGGAGAGTTTCAGTCGGCATTTCAGAGCTCTCTTAATAAATACTGCCAAACACACACACACATTCACGTGGGAGAACACATACACATACACAAATACAACTAAGAGACAGGGAATGTAGGGATCACCAATAAATGCAGCCTCCAGGTAAGTTTTAGGCTTATCTTTAGTTTCTCTGCTGGTATTTGCCAGAGTGACCAGAATGGTAGGCAGCCAAAATGGGCTTAGTGAAATAAATTAGCCCTTTCTTTGTGGTATCACTTGACATTTGCTCCTTTTATCTTCCTTTGGAAACTGTAAGTTGAATTTATATGTGGGAAGAAATAGAGTTCAAGAGTTTATTGATTTAAAGTATTGCTTGTGAGAGTCTTTGTTCCAGATCATTGTTTCTAATAAACCAGTTTGGAGTTCTACTAGAAAGACATGACCTCCGACACAATGCTATTGATTTTTGCCTCCAATCTCTAAATAAAGGTTAAATGACAAAAAAAGATTTGCATAAATTTAGTGATCTAATATTGATAGTTACATGGAAACAAAACAAAACAAAACAAAAAAACAAAAAAACCAAAATCAAAACAGCCCTGTTTTCCTGGATGAAGGCAGGGTGATTGTAATCAACATTTATTATGTTTTTTACGTCATCTAATTGCTTATCTAATCGTTTTTCATGGAGGGGATAATGTACTATGTAATAATACAGACTTATTTAGATGGTAATATAATGACAAGAAAAGTGGTCACATTTTATTTAATCTCAAGGATTACTTTGAGAACTTTCGGGCCCGGGTTATATTCAATCTAAGGAAGATGTCCTAGAAGTTGCTAAAGGAGGAAGTGTATTTTACTTTGTTGAATGTTTCCTTGACAAGAATCTTGTTAGTGTAATTCTGATGCCCTTTCATAGTCCATCTCCCTCCAATATTCAATATCTCCTATGAAAGATAAAAGAATACTTGATCAGTGGTATTGAGGGGTGGGATTGTACATGTTCAACTATGTTGTTTCTGAAATACCACTTGGGTAGATTCACCGGAGAAGTTATAATCTTGTCTCTTTTTTCACAGCTTATGCTGATGGGAGCAGGTTCTGCCTTAAGGGAAAGTGCTAGCTATTTAAGTTTAATCAGGGGAGAACAGTTTGGAAGCCTGTTGTGACTGCTTCTTTAACATGATGACTTGAAATAAGGCTTATATTTTAACTTCAGTCTTGGTGATTTCTTCAAGTGCTTCTGAAGTTTCTAAGGGGGAAGAAAGGTACATAATACTGGAACCCATGCACTTCACCAGGAAGTAACGCCAGAAAGGTAATGGAGTACATAATAAAAAATTGAAGTGTTTTAATACCTCTAGAAAGTCTCTATGACCTTATATGAGAAAGAAGTTAATGTAATACAATATGGTGTTTTGAAAAAATATATATATATGTATATATATATATATATACATATATATATATTTATCATGGGACAGAGGGAAATAGGACAAAATGGCAAAAGCTAAAAGAAAGGACTTGCAATTCTATTTAGGATGTAGAAAATCACAAGAGACTATCATTCTCGACCTAACAGTGAAAGTAAGTCAGATAAACTCAAATTCAAAGTTTTTGTTTAATTCTAAAAGAACAGTGGATACTATAAATGAACTGAATCCAGAATGATTAGCTCTTTCTGGGAGGAAAGGGAGACATGGCTGCTGTCATGCAATAGAGCGGGAAGAGGATAAATCTGCAACTGTTAAGATAAAGAGAAGTTAAGGGAAAAAATATTTAAGGGTGGTATTTGTGATATGTGATTTGTGATATGATGGATTAAAATACCAAAAAGCCCCAAATGGCTGACACCACCCAGTGTCATGAGCCTTTACTAAGTACACTGGGAGGGTATATGGGTGACCTGATGCAAAGCAGCAAAGCTGAGAGAAATCTCTCCAAAGCGTACAGGCTTTCCCCAAGGATAAGGCTGTGGCAGCCAACAGTCCGAGGAGAATAACAGAACTGGGAGAAACCCTCCAGGGTACTTTTGTTTTTCACCAAGTACAGGGCACAAAATGGGAAGAGCCGATAATGATGTTTCTGAGGTATTCTAAGATTTGACCAAGTACCAGGCATTGAATTTCTAAATGCCAGGGACAGGACAGCAAGGAGGAAAATCACCTTCCAGTAGAAAGCCAGGACAAGACTGGAGTGCAAAGATAATTCTGCAGGATTCCAAGAGATTCCTAGTTATTTCTTAGAGCATAAAAATTCCCCATGACTCAAAAACCTGGTAGCTGGGTTGAAAAAAATGTGGTCCTCTGAATCTCACTCTTGACCAGAACTTAAGCTCTTCTAAATGCAAAGAACTGATGCTTCCTTCAGACTAGTTTAAGCCAGATGTAAGTTGATTAAGTTAGGTTTTCAAGAAAGTGCAATTCCAAATTAGTCTGATTCAGCCACACGTAATAGAAGCCTAATAGAAAAAGTATGCTTATTTTCACAGGAAATAATATTTACTTTAATGCTTTCCATATTTTTGTGGTTCTTTTCTGTTTTTATACACAATGGTAAATAATAAAATGTGAAAAGGAAGAAATGTGAACCCAATGGGCAAGACAGGCAAGTCAATGGAAAAAACTCAGATATGAATGAGAAGTTGAAATCCCCAGACAGGAATTTTAAAATAATAACTACAATGCTAAAATAGCTAGCAGGAAAGTTAGGCCCAATATACAAAATCAAGTAGAGAATTTCAATGAAGAGAAACTATAAAAAATAAATATAAATGGTAGAAATGAAAAATATTATATCATAAATGAACAAATTATTTGATTGGCTTTACATTAGACAATGCAATTAAGGAAAAATGAATAAACTCAAAACTCAAAGCTATTAGAATTTAATCAAACTGGAGAGCAAAGAAAAAAAGAATGGTAATGTGAATCAGGACAAGATTGTAAGGAAAATATCAAACAGTCTAGCCTGAGAGTCTCAGAGGAGAAGTCCCAGAAGGAGGGAAAAAAACACATTAAGGCATATTACAGTCAATCTTTTGAAAGACCAAACTAAAAGGAAAACCTTAAAATCTGCCAGAGAAAGTGAAGCATTGTATTCAAGATAAAATTGCAGTAATGAGGGCTAACTACTCATCAGCAAAAAATGGAGGGCAGAAGACAATAGTATGATTGAGAACTAGAGACAAACAAAGAGAGAGGACACTCTGGGAGATGGATATATGCATATATGTATATGTATATATATACACACATGTATACACACATGTATTGTGTGTATGTGTGTATTTAAAGTAAAATAATGAAAATACTAAAATAATCAATTACTAGCTTTTAAGGGTTTTTTGTTGTTTGTTTCAGTATACAGGACTTTTAAATCTTTTATCAATTATAATTTCAACTTCTTTTTTTAAAAGATTTTATTTATTTATTTATTTGAGAGAGAGAATGAGAGAAAGAGAGCATGAGTGGGGGAGGGTCAAAAGGAGAAACTGCCCACTGAACAGGGAGTCCCCAGGGGATTTGATCCCTATCCTCCAGGACCGTGACCTGAGCCAAAGGCAGTTGCTTAACCAACTGAGCCACCCAGGTGCCCTTTAATTTCAATTTCTGATTGTTGCTAGTAAATAGAAATATACCTGGTTTAATAAATTAATCATGTATGCTATAACTAATATCCCCTTTTAATATCTGGTAATTTTTTTTTAAATTCATTGGATTTTCTACAGAAACTCATGTCTTCTGTGAATAAAGAAAGTTTAAATCTTTTAAAATCTGAATTTTGATTTATTTTTATTGCTTGATGGCACTGGTGGGAACCTATACTATAATATTTACTACTAGCATGTTCCATATTATTATTAACAGAAAGTTTATATTATTCTACTACACTATACATGGTGATAGCCAAAATCCTTGCCTTGTTCCTGAACTTAAGGAGAAAGCATTTACTTTTACCATTGAGTATCATCTCAGCTACATCAAGATTTTTCATATATGCTTTTTATCAAGTGGAGGAAGTTCCTTTCTCTTTCCAGTTTTCTAGGAGTTGTGTGTGTGTGTGTGTGTGTGTGTGTGTGTGTGTGTGTGTGTGTTTAATCTATTTATTTATTTGACAGAGAGAGAGAGATCACAAATAGGCAGAGAGGCAGGCAGAGAGAGGAAGGGAAGCAGGCTCCCTGCTGAGCAGAGAGCCCAATGAGGGGTTTTATCCCAGGACCCTGGGATCATGACCTGAGCCGAAGGCAGAGGCTTTAACCCACTGAACCACCCAAGTGCCCCATATTGGTTGATTTTTAAATGTTATTCACCTTGAATTTCTAGGATAAATTCCAAGTAGTCATGATGCAGAATCCTTTTGATATATTGTTGGTTTCAAATTGCTTACATTTTAAAAATATTTATCTCTGAATGAATGGGAGATATTGGTAGTTTTATTTCCTTGTGGTAACTTTGTTTGGCTTTGATATCATAGTAATGTTGAATTTAAAGGTTTTGTTTTTTTTTTTTTAACTCTCTTGAATGTTCTGGAAAAGGTGTGTATATTGTTACTTTTTCCTTAAAGTATTTGTTAGAATTCAGTAGTGAAGAAATTTTGGCCAGGAGTTTTCTTTGAAGAAAATGTTTTTAAATAAACATCCATTTGCTTAATAAATTTAGGGCCATTCAAAGTATTTATTCTTGAATGAGCTTTAGAAATTTGTGTCTCTCAAGGAATGTGTCCACTAGTTTTCAAATTTATAATCACAAAGTTGTTTATGATCTGTCCTTGTTAACATTTATATCAATATCAGTGTAATTTATACTGATAATCAGTAACCTCTCTTATTCCTGATATTGGTAATTTGTCTATTCACTATTCTGTTTCCTGATAATTCTGGTTAAATGTTAATCAGTTTTATTGATACACTTTAAAAAGAAAACAGCATTTGGTTTCATTTCTTTCCTTATTGCTTTTCTCTCTCTCTCTTTTTTTTAAGATTTTATTTATTTATTTGTCAGACAGAGAGAGCACAAGCAGGCGAAGTGGCAGGCAGAGGCAGAGAGAGAAGCAGGCTCCCCCCTGAGTAAGTAGCCCGATGCGGGACTCGATCCCAGGACCCTGGGATCATGACCTGAGCCGAAGGCAGAGGCTTTAACCCACTGAGCCACCCAGGCACCCCTCCCTATTGCTTTTCTGTTTCCTACTTTATTGATTCCTATTTTGATTATTTTTCTTTTCACTCTTCTGATTACTTTGGATTTAATTGCTCATCTTTATCTTTAGATTAATATGGAAACTTTGGTCATTATTTTATCACTTTTTTCCCCTAATAAAACTATTGTTTCTGGCAAATATCCCCCTAAGTACTTTTTTACCAATATTTGATTGATTTTGATATGTTGTATTTTCATTATTTTATTCATTATTTTATTCAGTTCTAAATAATTTCTCATACCATTTTTGACTTTTTCTCTGAATTATGGGTTATTGGGAAATCTCTTATTCAGTTTTTCAATATTTGAGGATTTTCCAGATAACTGTCTTTTATTAATACATGCTTTACAAGGCTTGAATGATAGTATTGTTTAAATCTATTATTCTCTTGCTCATTTTCTCTCTACTAATTCTGTCAAAGATTGAGAGAAGGCTGTTAAAATCCCTGACTATAATTATGGATTCCTTATTACATTTTTCTCCCCTATAATTTATTGTTTCATGTATTTTGAAGCTATGCTACTAGGGGCATAAATGTTTAGGATTATAGTTACCTCTGGATTACTAACTAGTTTTTCATTATGAAATGATTTTGTCTCTGGTAATATTCTTTTCTAATACATATTTTTCTTACATTAAAGTAGTCACTCCAGAGTTAGCATCATTTTACTTTTAACTTATTTTTAAATTCCAGGCAATTTTCTTGTAGGTGACATAAAGTTGGATCTTCCTTTATTTATTTTTTTAATTTTATTTTATTTAGTTTTTTAATCTGATGTGATGATCTGGAGATAGGAGGGCCTAGGCTATTTTATTTTGTGAGATTATTGATATAGTTAAAGTCTGTTACTTGGTATTTGTTTTCTATTTTTCCCATCTATTCTTTCATTTTTAAAAATTTTCTCACTTCTATTGAATTAATGTTTAAATAATTCTATTATGTCATTTTTTACAAGCTCTATTTTGTGATTTTAGTGGTTGCCTTAAGATTCATAGTATACATTCTTATCATCTATCTTCAAATTATATTACACCATTTCACGGATAACAATAAAGCCTCATAAGCATGTACTTCCATTCCTTCCATTCCTCCTCTTCTGGTTTTTATAATACTGTTAGGCTGCTATTTATTTCTACATACACTAAAACTTCACAACACATTGATTGTAATTTTGTTGAAAGAAATGATTCTTTTTTAAAGAGACTTAAATAATAGTAATAAAAGAGAGCCTTACCCATGTCGGTGCCCCTGCCACATTTCTTCACTCCTTGTGCAGACCTCATATTTCTGACTGGCATCATTTTCCTTCTTGACTGAGAGACTTCCTACATCATTTCTTTAGTTCAGGTCTGCTGGGGAAATTCTTATGGATTTTTTTAAAAGATTATTTATTTATTTGTTTGTTTATTTTAGAGAGAATGAGAGCACACACGGGAGGGGCAGGGAGAGAGAGAAAGAGTCTAAGGCAGATTCCGCAGGGAGCATGGAGCCCCATGCAGGGCTTGTTCCCATGACCCTGAATTCATGACCTGAGCCAAAACCAAGAGTTGGACACTTAGAGACTGAGCCACTCAGGCACCCCAGAATTCTTACAAATTTTATACATCTCTAAATATATTTTCCTTTTTTTTTTTTTTTGGAGACATTTTTCCTTAAAAATAAACTCTAATTTAACAGAATTTTAAAAAATATTTTAAAGATCACACCTCCACTGTTTTCTCACTTGCATTGTTTCCAAGAAATTTGCTGTCATCCTTAGCATTGTTCCCCTGTACCTGATCCTCATACCTCGTTAACTTACATCTAAGCACTTACCATCTTAGTAAGCTTTATGTGAGTAGCTGTCTTTATCCATGCAGGAACTCTCCTGATAACTAATGAAAGTTAAGATATTCTCTTTAATATTTGTTCTGCACAATTTGATTATGAAGTGTTTTGGTCGTTATTTTCTTGAGGTTTCTCATGTTTGCTTTCTCTTGAGTTTCTTGGATCTATACGTTTTAAATACTGATCAACTTTGAAAACTGAACATTAATTCTTCAAATATTTATTTTTTTTTTATTTTGCCTGTGGTGGACAGATTCTCAAGTGGCTCCCAGTATCCCTCCCTTATGGTATATACATTCTTCCGTAATCCTTTCCCACTGAGTAAAGGATGGGAACTGTGACTTGTTTCTCAACACAGAATACAGCAAAGGTGATAGAATGTATGTGATTATATAATTATATGCCCATAGTTACATTATATAACATTGTAATATTTTATAATGACTCTCTTCCTTGCTGAACATGAATAAACAAATTAAGTTGTTGTAAGCTGCCATATGGCATGGGTTCACTGGCAAATAATTGAATGTCACTTCCCACCAAGTGCCAACTCAGATCCTCACACGGACAAGGAACTGAATGGTGTCAACAGCCACGTAAGCTTAGAAATGAATCCTCCTCAAGTTGAGAATAAGATGAAAATCTGGCTCAGGTGGACACCCTGATTGAAGAAACCAACTAATCCATACCTGGGGTCATTGACAATGCCCCCCCCCCCCAAAATCAGAGATGATAGTGTGAGGGTGCCTGAGTGGCTCAGTGGGTTAAGGTCTCTGCCTTCAGCTCAGGTCATGATCCCAGGGTCCTGGGATCGAGCCCCACGTCAGGCTCTCTGCTCAGGGGGAAGCTTGCCTCCCCCACTCTCTCTGCCTGCCTCTCTGCCTACTTGTGATCTCTGTCTGTCAAAGAAATAAATAAAATCTTAAAAAAAAAAAAGAGATGATATTGTGTTTTATTTTAAGCCTCTAAATTCATGACAGTATTGTTACATAGCAGTATTGTTACATAGCAGTAAGTATCTAATACATGCCCCCTTCACCCTTGTCTTCCTTTGAGACTCTAATTACACATATTCTTAGCTGCATGAAATTGTCTCACAGCTTACTGTTTATTGTTTTTCACATTTTTTTTTCTGTGTGTTTCATTAGAGAGTAACTGTGTATACTCTATGTATCTGTGTCTCAATTTTACAAATCTTATCTTGTGTCATGTTATAGGTTTTTAATCTTATCCTGTGTATTTTTTATGTTGAAGATTATATTCATATCAATAAGTTTGATTTGGTTCTTTTTATACCTTCATGTCTCTACTTTTATTTTAGTATATGTAGAATGCAGTTATAATAAACATTTTAATATTCTTATCTGCTAATTCTAATGTCTTTGTTCATTGTAAGTCAGTTTTAGTTGGCTGAATTCTCTCTCCATTATTGTCTGTGTTTTCCTGCTTCTTCATTGTCTGGAACTTTTAAATTGTTAACATTTTGAATCTTACTTTGTTGCATGTTGGACATATTTGTTTATATTCCTGTAAACATTCTTGAGCTTTGTTCTGGAATGTTGTTCTTGAAAACAGTTTGATTATTTGGGGTCTTATTTTTATAATTTGTTAGGGTCAAGAAAAAACTGTCTAAAATTGTAGGTGTACTGCATTTTATTGGCTTCACTTTATTGGGCTTCACAGATATTGCAATTTTTACAAATTGAAGGCTTGTGGCAACACCTGTTGGGCAAGTGTATTGATCCCATTTTTCCAACAGCATTTTTCTCACTTTGTGTCACTGTGCCACATTCTGGTTATTCTTGCAATATTTCAAACTTTTGCATTATTATTATATTTCTTATGGTGCTCCATGATCCGTGATCTTTGATGTTACTACTGTAACCATCTGGATGGTGGGAAAACACAAACTGCACTCATACGACTGGGACCTTAGTCAATAAATATGTGTGCTCTGTTTGTTCCACCAACTGGCCCTTCCTGTCTCTCTCCCTTCTCCTCAGGCCTCCTCATTTCCTGAAACACAACAAAATTGAAATGACGCCAATTAATAACGCTGCAGTGGCCTCTAAGTGCTCAAGTGAAAGGAAGAATTGCATGTCTCTCACTTTAAATCAAAAGCTCGAAATGATTAAGCTTAGTGAGAAAGGCATGCCATAAGCCAAGATAAGCTGGTATCTAGGGCCCTTACACCAAACAGCCAAGCTGGGAATGCAAAGGAAATGCTCTCGAAGGAAATTAAAAAGTGCTACTCAAATAAACACACAAATGCTGGTAGGGGAGGGGTAGAGAAGGCAAAATAGCTTTACTGCTGATAAGGAGAAAGTTTGAGTGTGTAAATAGAAAGTCGAATCAGGGACAACAGTTCCTTTAGCCAAAGCCTAACGCAGAGCAAGGTCCTAACTCTGTTGTATGTTGTATGTTGTATGTCCATACAAATCTATGAAAGTTGAGAGAATTGAGGAAGTTGAAGAAGAAAAGTGAAAGTTAGTAGAGGTTGGTTCGTGAGGTTTAAGGAAACAAGCCCCTGGGGCACCTGGGTGGCTCAGTTGGTTAGGCTCTGCCTTTGGCTCGGGTCATGATTCTAGGTCCTGGGATGGAATTCTGCATTGGGCTCCTTGCTCAGCAGGGAGTCTGCTTCTCCCTCAACCTGCTGCTCCCCCTGCTTGTGCTCTCTCTCTCTCTCTCTCAAATAAATAAAATTCTTAAAAAAAAAAAAAAGAAAAGAAAAGAAACAAAGAATCCATCCGTATAATAAATACAAGGTGAAGCAGCAAGTGCTGATGTAGAAGCTGCAACAGTCTGTCCAGAAGATCTAACTCGGGTCATTATTGAAGGCGGATACACGAAACATCAGATTTCAATGGAGTCGAACAGCCTCGTATCAGAATATTTTCTCTAGGCCTTTCATTGCTAGAGAGGCTTCACAACTTCGTCACTTCAAAAGACAGCTGACTCCCTTGCTAGGAGCTGATGCAGCTGGTGACTTTTAGTTGAAGCCAATACTCATTTACCATTCTGGAAATCCTAGGGCCCTTAAGAATTATGCTAAATCTACTCTGCTTTGCTCTATAAATGGAACAACAAAGTCTGGACAACAGTACATCTGTTTGCAACATGGTTTACTGAACATTTTAAAACCACTGTTGACCTACTGTTCAGGAAAAAAAAAATCCTTTCAACATATTATTGCTCATTGACTATGCACCTGGTCACCCAAGAGTTTTGATGGAGATAAAGAAAATTAGTGTTTTCTTGTCTGTGAACATAACATCCATTCTGCACTCTCTGGATCAAAGAGTAACTTTGACTTTCAAGTCTTATTATTTAACAAATACATTCCATAAGGCTATAATTGTCATAGATAGTGATTCCTCTGAGGGATCTGGACAAAGTAAGTTGAAAACTTCTGGAAAGGAATCACCATTCTAAATGCCATTAAGAACATTCATGATTGGGGCACCTGGGTGGCTCAGTGGGTTAAGCCTCTGCCTTTGGCTCAGATCATGATCTCAGGGTTCTGGGATCGAGCCCCACATTGGGCTCTCTGCTCGGCAGGGAGCCTGCTTCCTCCTCTCTCTCTCTCTGCCTGCCTCTCCTGACTCTCTGCCTACCTGTGATCTCTGTCTGTCAAATAAATAAATAAAGTCTTAAAAAAATTAAAAAAAAAAAAAGAACACTCATGATTCATGAGAAGGGATCACGATATCAACGCTAACATGAGTTTTGAAGAAGCTGATTTTAGCCCTCATCGATGACTTTGAGGGGCTTAAGACTTCAGTGGAAGAAGTAAGATGTGGTGGAAATACCAAGAAAACTGGAATTAGAAGTGAAACCTGAAGATGGTGACTGAATTACTACAATCTCATGACCAAAATTTAACAGTCGAAGAATTGATTTTTTTGGATAAGCAAAGAATGTGGTTTCTTGAGGTGGAATCTATTCCCAGTGAAGAGAGTGAGAAGACTACTGAAGTGACAACCAAGATTTAGAATATTATATAAAGTTAGTTGACAGAGCAGCAAAAGGGTTTAAGAGGACTGACTCTAATTGTGAAAATTCTATTGTGGATAAAATACTATCAAACAGCATCACAGGCTACAGAGAAATAATGAAAGGAAAAGTCATTCAGTGAGGTAAATTTCATTTTTCCCTTATTATTAAAGACTTTCACAGCCACCTCAGCCTTCAGCAATCATCACCCTGATCCAGCAGCAGCCATTGACATCAAAACACGACCCTCCACCAACAAGAAAACTGTGACTCCCTGAAAGCTCAGATAATGGTTAGCATTTTTAGTAATGAAGTGTTTTTCAATTAAAGTATGTACATTTTTTAGACACAATGCTATTTGCATACTTAGTAGATAAGAGTATAAGGTAAACATAAATTCTATATTCACTGGAAACCAAAAATTTCATTTGACTCACTTTATTATGATCTTTACTTTATTGTAATGGTCTGGGATCAAATCCACAATTTATTTCAGATGTGCCTGTATTCCTTACAACTGAGGCAGGACTTTTGTCAGTCTTCTGTCCAGTGCTCCACAAATGATTGTTTCTATTTTAGCTTGTAAAAACACTTTTCTAGGCCCTGTGTGAGTGCCAGATACTGTTCTCTAATCCTGTACTGTGGTTTCTTCCTGGGTGTCTGGTAATTTTCTCATATGTATACATGCAAAAGTATTCTGTTAAATACCCAAGGGCAACTCTCTGCAGTTCTCTGGGGTTCTGTTCCTACACTGCTTTGCCCTCTTTGGCATTCTACCCAGCAAACTAGAAAACACCAGGTCTCACTAAATTCTGAGATTTTCCCTCAACCTACGGAATCTTTTGGTCTCCTCTAGGATTTTCTTTCCCTGTACCACAGGGAAACTCTTTCAAGACAATAAGTTCAGTGATCATAGAGCTCACCTTGGTTGTTCCCACCTCTCATGGATCACTGTCCTTCTTTGCCTGTTCTTCAGTGTCTTAAAATCAGTGTTTTCATATTTTTTAATCTTTAAAAAAATATATTGTTACGTAGGAAGGTGCACCCAGTCCCTGTTCTTCCATCTTTGTTAGAAGCAAGTCTATTTAGAGATTTTGAATTTTATTTAGTATTAAATACATTTATTAATTTAGGTTTTTCAGGCTTTTTCATTTTTCCTTTTTTTTTGGTAAATGGAAGAGATAATTTGGTCAGCACTTAGTTACAACACAGAATATATAATTCTAAATAATTAATGACAAGAAGTATAAACACAAGTGGGTTTTGATTAAAGATAATATGACAACTGAGATGTAAGGGAGCATAAAACACAGTATTATGGACTTACAGACTATAGCTTCTGGCACGGGAAATAACTTATACTAGGAACATAGCTGGAAAAGTGGAGCAGAAGGAAACAGAGGCAGAAAAATATCACAAATAGAACTTTTAATTTTTTTCCTGATTTGTATAATTAAGATGCAATCTACACTGGGTAATGTATAGAAGTATTGAATCATATATTGTACACCTGAAACTGATGTAACACTGTATGTTGATTATACTGGGATTACATTAAAAAAAAAATAAAAGGATTTAATCTAAATAGTAAAGTTTAACTTGATTTTTCTAATTTACCATTAGGTAGCCACTCTGTATCAGCTATTTTGATTAAAAACAAAAACATAATAAACAGATTCTGCTTCTGCTTTCTAGCAAATTAGTCTTTTGTCAAAAGTAGAGAAAGCTCAGCACTAAGAAATAAAGGCCTATAACAAAATGTAGAAAATTATTATCAAGAATATAAAAGTTCTGAATATTAAAAAATATGAATTTCAATTATTAAAAATTATGAATTTATCATGACACTAAATTTATATATATTAATTATTCTGGAATAATATATTACTCCTTTAGGCTAAAAAATATTGGGAACAAGTAAACATGTATACACAAAAAATTGCAGATACATTTTTTGAATTTGAAAAAAAAGTCAGAATTATTAAACATATTAAGTTAAATTTATGATTAGTATTGTACCAAGACACTTGAATTTGAATGCAAGTTAAAATGTTTATGCTAAGCAAGGTAAGTCAATCAGAGAAAGACAATTATCATATGATCTCTTTGATATGAGGAATTCTAGAGACAGGGTGGGGATTTATGGGGGGGGTGGATAGAAGGAAAAAATGAAACAAGATGGGGCCAGGGAGGGAGACAAACCATAAGAGACACTTAATTTCACAAAACAAACTGAGGGTTGACTAGAGGGGGTTTGGGAGGGGGAGAGGGTGGCTAGATTATGGACATTGGGGAGGGTATGTGTAAGCCTTCATGATTCACAGAGCTGTACCCCTGGGGCAAAGAATACATTATATATTAATTAATTTTTTTTTAAATCCTAAAAGAGTTTACTAAGGGAACCCTTTCTGAAAATGAAATTAATATATGAAATCAAAACTTCAATTATTATGAATGGTTTACATGTAAATTTTCTTATCTCATGTCTTTTTAAAGTAAGTTCTTTGGACACATAGAAATAAAATTTAAAAATTAATTGTAGGTTTTACTGACTTTATTCTCAAAGAACAAATAATTTACATATCAAAAATGCCTCTTAGAAAGTTATTATCAGACCTAATTTTATAAATAGCATTAAAATTTTTAATTTAATGGATTTTTATTATCTCAGTAATGTAGATCTAAAGTTGTGGAGCCTCTTCTCAACATCACCTATAACACTCTTACGTAAACTAAGTGACACCAAACATAAGTTAAGTGGATTTTTTTTTACCAGGTATGTTGACCTTTAATGTAATTTTAACATATTATTTGTGCTTCTTCCTAAATTTGTTGGAAAAATTTTGTGAACCCTAAAATTTTAAAAATCTATCTTTTTCTGTACAAGAAAAATGCCAGAAATACAATAAATTCATCAGTACTTGTTTTGAAAAAATAATAACTTAATTCTTTTAAAAATTTTAAGTGTTTGGGGGGCGGGGTAGCTCAGTTGGTTAAGTATTTCATCTGCCTTTGGCTCAGGTCATGATCCCAGCGTTTGGGATTGAGTTCTATGGTGGGTTCCCTGCTCAGCAGGGAGCCTGCTTCTTCCCCTCCCTCTGTTCCTCCTCCTGCTTGTGCATGCTCTCTCTCTCTCTCTCTCTCTCTCTCTCTAATAAATAAACAAAACCTTAAAAAAAAGAAAAATAGAGGAATGCCTGGGTGGCTCTATTACTGAAGCATCTGCCTCCCTCTCAGGTCATGATCCCAGGGTCCTGAGATTGATCTCTGCAACAAGCTCCCTGCTCAGCAGAAGTGTGCTTCTCCCTCTCCCTCTGCTGCTCCTCTGCTTGTGCTCTCTCTTTCTCTGTCAAATAAATAAATAAGATCTTTTAAAAAAATCTTTAAAAAATTAAGTAAAATTTTTAAGTATTTGATAAAAAATTTAATTTTATTCACTGCATGTAACCCAATTTTTAGAATTTAGGGTATTAAGGAAGTTTTAGAAAATGCACATGACACATCAGGTGACAGATCACATTTTTTCAGAATATATATTTTCATTGCCAATCACTTCAGATTAAATTTATTAGACTATTTCACAATAAACCTAAAGAGTGTGGTAGTGAAATCTTTTAGATAGCCTGAGTCAATTGAATTGAATCTTCTGAAAATGACCAGTTCTAGAAATTGTATTTGACATGTTATTGCATTAAAAATAATATTGAGAATGAATATTTGATAAAAATCCTGTTAATTAGGATAACATGGCAGTTAATTAAGCTACATAGGTGTTTGAACCTCATTTTTAAAATTTCCAGATGTATTAATGAATTGCAGCCTACATTTATATTCATAACTATAAGAGATAAAAACTACGAATTGTTCTATTGCATTTTCTAGAAATTGTCTCCTAGTTAACACTATTTGTTCAACTCTTTTGCGTTTTTGCAAGAATTAGCATGATAAAAGCCGGCATGATTTTGCAGATTTAATTATATTTTTGCTGTTATCTGATAATGATCTTGACTTTCTTTTTTAACAATACTCTGTTTCCTAAATTCTATAAATCAAGAGAAAACTTCACACATTTGTGGGCAAAATGAAATGCCTACGACATAGCACTTCAAACCCAGAACATTTTGCCTTATCAAAGAAACTGTGGATCTTGCTACTTTTAGTTGAAAATTTTAAATATATAAACACTGCACTAAACCTTTAGGGATTTAGTAAAGGGGTTAAGCTCTTGATTTCAAACGTACTCCCAAAGCACTTTGCAGTGAACTATGTGTTCAAGTATGAAGAATTTCAGTAGTTGATGCCCTTAGATTCCCCCTACTCCCACCCCATCCCCATTCCAGCCTTCCTATTCTGTTAACTTCCATCTAAGCAATTATAATCTCATAATTGAGAAGAGACATCTTTTATCTGTGTAGGGACGTACTTGGTAACTAATGAAAATAAAAGATACTCTCCCCAGAAAAACGCCCAGGCACATACAGTTATGCAAGCCATGAAGGAACCTGCAGACGTCCTCAAGAGCCTCTCCTTAGAGTTTTTACAGTAACCCAGACAGCAGCTGACCCCGCACCAGAAAACACCAATCGCTTAAAATTATAACTGCCTCAGCAGAGAACTCCATCCAGACCTAATTAAATCCTGCAAAGTCTGATGGTCCTCCCCTCTTTCCCATTTCCCACTACCCCATCCCTGTACTCCCTACATAATTCTGTGATTTTATTCTTAGTCATGGTGTTGTCACTGGCACATACCTCATTTCATTTTTTCCCAGTCCCCAGCCACCCTGAACTGCTCCACATGTGGAAGGAGTACACACACCCCTTTATCCCACCTGGGGCTGCCAGGCCCTCCAGACCCGTGGAGCTGGGGTCCAGCACCAAGCTCTTGCATAGAGCTCCTCCTCTGGTGAGGAGGGGGTCCATCCGCCAAAACCACCCCTGAGCCGGCAGCTAAAGATAGGCAACACTAAGTCCCAGTTTGGGACTTCCGGGCTTCTCCAGCAGTTAGGGGCCCCTCATGTCTCATTAGATGAAACTTCACGCAGCCAGCCAGGCCCAGTCCTATGGCAGGCGGGCCAATATCCTCCAGCTCTACTTTCAGGGGCAATATGCAAACTTGTGTAGTTTAGTGCTTAGAGACTAGCTGATGCCTTTTGTCCCCAAGATCCTTTTCCTGCAACCAGTCCTCTCCAGACCCAAGTCCCGTTCCAAGTCCTTGGTGACCCTCTGTTAAGTTTTGACATAAACTGTGAAAGAATACTTCTTACTGAGTAAAGTACAAAATTCTATAGCATAATTCTACTTGGTGTTGAGAAAAAAAAATCAATAGCCATATAATAAACATACTTACAATAATGATGTCTTCTATTAGAAAATACACTTTAAGTTACTGTATCATCAAAACTGATTTCTGAAAAAGTCTCTCTGTTCTTCAGCAAACTAAACTAAATATCTCTAACAATATCCTATCTTACAATATTTTTTAAATTAACCAAAATATCTATATTCACTCTAGCTATAGTTTTATCTATAATTGCTATTTATATACTTGATTATCCAATATAACAGAAGTCCTACAATCAGAACTAGACTACTATAATTGTACAATTTATATCTATAAAAGTCTTTTTCCCAACTTCATCTACTAACAATATGGAAGACAGGTAGTATTATTTGTGTAACCCATAAGCCAGAGATGTTTCTGTATCACATTTTATTCTCTCCTGAACATCTTACAAAAATATATACCTTGGACTCATTTTTCCTAGAATTCCCCAAATACTTAAGTACTAACTTTTTTATTAACTTATAAAACAAAACATACCTAATAATTTTAAAATTATAAAGCAATAAAATGATATATTTAATGACTGCTTTTTACATTGATTATGAAATCTTGCAGGTGAAACCTTAAGAAATGCTCTTTATATTTTGTTTTGCTCTTGTTAACTTAGTGCAGGATCACCCTATCACACTGCGATGATTCTTTATTTGGCAATGTCTGTTGACCAAACACAATAACATGTTGATTTAAACTGCCAGAGAAATGTGTCAAAAAAAAACAATATTTTGGAAACCACTGTCTGTCTGTCTGTCTCTCTCTGCCTGTTTCTCTCTCTTTAAAAAGATAAAATAAAATGAAGGCACCTTATTCTTATTTTCTCTCAGTTTTGGTAAAGTCAACCTTAGTATGGTCAGAGGGAAAGGATTCTAGTGAACACATAGAGTTTACCTACTAATTCTAGACCATGCTGCATCTTGACTTCCAGAAATTTATACCCAAATACTTGTACTTCTTAATATATTGTTCAAGTATGGGGGGGGAGATATTCCCAAAACCAAGACTCCTTAACGACTTTTGTGTCACTGACCATTTCGAGCCCAATGCGGCACCTTCTCACAACGTTGTTAAATAAATACTATAAAGTATGACTATTCACAAAATAAACTAATGTTATTAAAACAAAGTTTTATCCTCATACACGTTCTGAGGGAATCTGTGCACCCAGACTCTTACACAGTCCAAGTATATTTCAGTTAACCTTAGGGTATTCAAAACCTGGACCCAAAAATCAAGTCACAGATTTATAGACACACCATTTCATCGACGTCTATTACATAAAGTGTGACACATGGACATGCGACCTTTTTTTTTTTTTTAAGAACATAATTGTTTCAATCAGTGATATATGAAAATATACAGAGATGCATCTTAGAGCTAGGAAAAATCACAGTATGACATCATTTTAAGGTAAACTCATTCGTACCTTAATGGCAGTGGATGCGATTTGAATGTGGTGAAGTCTCCGAAGGGTGCTGTCCCTGTCAATGAAATAGGAAGCGGCCAGTTGATGTAGCGTCTCCAGAGTGACCAACGAGCTATTGGTGCTGGAGTCACTTCCTTCAGATCTCTTGCTCAGCTTCCGCTTGTCCACAAAAATTGTGAGTGACTCCTCTCCTGTATTAATAATATTTAAAATTATTCCATTTTCCACTTAACTTCAATTTTTCCATGATCTGCAGGTGAGGGAGTATAGATTACTGACATAGTAAAACCAAAGAGTGATAAGCAACAAAAGACAAGTTTAACTTTTGTGTTCTTCGTGGATATTTCTCATGTACCTAAGAAGGTACGCGAGCTATTGAAGGCTGTAAATACTTATTTGGTAAATGTTGAATAGCTAGCATTTGTGGAACAACTTCTCTAGATTTTATTGACTTTCTCATATAGTTTAGTTAACCTAACACCTATGTGGCACAAAAGCAAATTAAGAACAGAAAATATGTAAATTGAACTTAAGGGGGGATGCATGATATGAAATTGTATATACTCAGAAATGCTTACTGTGGATCAGCATGACTAATGGAAACATGACCAAGCACATAATTAAACTAGCCATTTTTAAAAAATATTTTATTTTAGTAAACTGTATACTCAACTTGGGGCTCAAACTTACAACCCCAAGCTAAGGAGTTGCATGTTTAGGACTGAGCCGGCCAGGTGCCCCTAACCATTTTCAATTGAACCTTGAAAATGCAGAGAAAACATACATAGGCATATACAGTTATGTAAACATATATGAACTAAATTCACAGGTTTCCTACATGTGGCATTACATAAAAGTATTATGTGTTAATAAGCTCTATTGGAAATCATTAACCGCCATGGAAGATTTGGATATTGGCGATGGATTTTTGAAGGTGAAATTTAAAACATAATATAATTAAGCTTTGATTTTTTTATGTTCAAGTGGTGACCAAAAATATCAACGGTATTTAAATTAACACTAAGAACTTTCCGTTTTCAGATTTCTGTATTCTTGGATATTCATCTAGTATATAATTGTCAGACTTGATGGTTATTCTTACTCTCAGGAACCCACTGCTCTGGTAGCATTATGCCCACTTACAAATTGGCAAGCCAGTTTTATAAAATATCAAATAAATAATACTAATTTTAAAATGACATATCCTTGGTGATTATCTAATCTTAAGTAACAGCTTATAAACAGCAGATAAAGCGAGAGCTCAGGTCTATTGATATCAGAAGTAAAGTGTTAACAATGCTACTTCTGGAAGGTCCCATTCTCGGTTTGTATTAGGATCCCAACATGCATACCGGACATCAAACAGCTTAACTACAAGAGCTGAAACAAACAAAACAGTGAGCAATAAATTTCCGCTGTTTATCAACCACTCGGTTTATGGTGTTTTGTTAGCAGCCCAAATGGACTAAGACAGCAAGAGACAAGTCTTATTAAGAACAGTTAAAAATAAGATAGCAAAGATCTTGGTAAATGTAAATGAAAAGGAAACAAATAGTCTTGATATCTGATATTGTAGAATTCAGTCCAAATATTATTAAATGCAACGAAGAAAAACATTGTATAGTGAGTGCTAAAGACTAAGACTTGCCAAGTTGCTTTAATGGCAGCACTTTTCATAATGCAGAAAATACAGGAAATACAGGTTAAAATAGTACAAGAAACTCAAATTAAAATATATTGATATATCACTGTGCAATTATGGAATTTGCCAAAATCCAAAAGTTTGAAGACTTTGCCAAAGCTGTTGGCAAACAGGAAGGAAACAGGTCCTCTGATATATCACTCATAGTCATGCAAAATGATGTATCTATAGAGAGACATCTGGCAGCAGTTACCAACAATGACTCAGCAGCCTATTTTCAAGAATCTATCCCAAAAAACAATCGCTAAAATATGCAAGAGGTTTCTTACTGTAGCTTTATTTGTATTATTTGTAGCAACACAGATACCCAATCAGTAAAAATAATGTTACATCTATACAGTAGAAAAGAGTGCAGCCATAAGAAAGAAGTGAGAATGATTTAAAATATTTATTCATCAGAAAACTTTTAGAGTGATTAGTAGGTTCATGATATTAGTATTATGACTAAAATGAAATTCTGAATGATTTCCTGTTCTCAGATGATTCTGTTTAGAAAATTACATCTAAATATCCGTGTTTAACCTCCTTACATTCATGTTTTCTATGGATTCCTGTAGACAGAAGGAAGCTTAATTGCCTATTCTTTAAAATACTATCTAATCTTTTCTTCAATTCAGTAATATACTAAATTCAAAATATGGGTTCAATTGATTTATTGGAAATTAGTTTTGCCTTCTGGAGATTTAAGAAAGCAATTTAAATATGTGAAGAGTCATCTTCACTCTGTCTTTTTTTGTATAGTGGTGAATTTTCTTATTATTGGAGGTGTCCAACATGAATGGAAAAACTATATATCATTGAGCAGAAGAGATAATTAGACCACTAGAATGGACTCTTTCACTGAATTATGAGGTGCTGAAAGAAAGAAAAATAGAGAATTAGTTATCATAATTTAGATGTAAGTGTGCCAACTTTTAGTGCCAAATAGACTTGAGTTTTAATACTGACTTCTACTTAGTAACTGAATGATCTTAAATTGTGTAACTTGACTCAGTTTCCTCTCATGTAACATGAGCAGAGTATTTCTTCCTCAAAGAGCAGCTGGAAACATGAAACAGATAATATCTATAAAGGATTTAGAATATGACTAGATTGCAGTCAGAATTCAAAAGTTGTTGGCATGGTATTCATCTCTTTTATTCACCTCAATTCCTTAAAATTTAGAATAAAGCACTTCAATCCATATGTGTACATTTCTAGTAATTTTAGCTATTTTGTCTTATTTGTGATGAACAGAAACCTCCTTTTCCACTTCTTTCACAAACTGATGAGCCCTCGTCCTACAATCTGTATCCACACATGGTGAGGAAATATCTCTCAAAACAGTGCTTTAACTACCATATCCCTTTATACATCTTCACGTTTCAGGTGAAAATTCCTTAGTGGGACCTCACTGAGTCATTCATCACACAAAAAGATAGGAGTAGCATAATCTTATGTTAAAAAGCAGGTTAAAATATTTGATTTAAGGAGGAGTGCCTGGGTGGCTCAGTGGGTTAAGCCTCTGTCTTCTGCTCAGGTCATGGTCTCAGGGTCCTGGGATCGAGCCCCGCATCGGGCTCTCTGCTTAGCAGGGAGCCTGCTTCCTCCTCTCTCTCTGCCTGCCTCTCTGCCTACTTGTGATCTCTCTCTGTCAAATAAATAAATAAAATCTTTAAAAAAATTTGATTTAAGGATTTTTTGCAGATATTAGGTTGTCCTGTGATAATTTGGAAAATGACACATACCAAGAGCCAGGGATTACTATTCCAGAGTGGCCCCATGTTACAATATGAATGATAATGCTAATATAAGTTTCAGCAATCAATGATGTCCATAGAGAAGTGATGGCCCATAGTCATCATCATGAGTCACAGCAGCTTCCATTCCCTATCTACTGGAGATTTAAGAAAATGTTTCCTTTGTTTTCCAGAGTCCATGTTTGTTTGTGATGTACAGATAAATGTGCTTTCCTCCTTTTACCGTGAGAGGAAATATATATTATGGACTACAGAAAAAATTAAAGGAAAAGATATTGTAAATCATTATACACTTATATTAATAGTTTTACAGTTCATTCTTCATTGTTGCTGTTTTAATTTGAAAGAAATATGATATAATAAGAGAAAGGAAAATGTGCGTTTTGGAGTCAGGGGTATGTGAAGGTAAATCTTGACAGCTCATAGTCCTCTAACTTGATTGCTCTTCGGCTTTCGTAAAGTTACACTTGCCCTTAGCATTTCCATCTCTATGACAGAACCAATATCCTACTCTCATCCGTTTGAAAAGACTAAGCATATAATGCCTGCATAGAACCTGGCAGAACACATACAATATGTACAATAAATGTTGGCTTCCCCTCTTTCATTTTTTTTTTAATTAGGGCCCAACAGTAAATGAGGAGGCTTTAAATTTTTACAAGTTAGCATTTTACAAGTCAAAACTGTTTTCTAGTGGATCTTGTAACCAAGGTACATGTGCTGATTAAAGGTAGCAGTTGTTTATTCTTTCCCATAACCTGATAAAGAGAAACCACTCGTAAGTCGCTCATTGTTCTTCGCTATAGTTGAACATTAATCCATGCATGCAAGAGCTTTCCCTATAGTGAAGCATGTGAGGCAGTTTAAATCACCCAAATTATTCTTATGAATACCTTGTTTTAAACCCTTATTTACAATAAACTAAACAACTATGCGATGTAAGCTGGGTAGTTTGTGCTAAATTTCAAGTGTTATAAATCATGTATTGTTAAACACCTAAAATATTCTGACAAGGCTACTCAATCTACATTGGAAATAAGACAGTTTCTTTCCTCTAAGAGATCTGTTTTTTTTTTAATTATATATAACTACCATGTTTTTGTGATTTTTATGGTCTCCATATCCTTTGAAACTCATAGTCAGTTTTGAGAAAAAAGAATGCAAAAAAAAAAAAGAAGAAGAATGCAGTCTTTTTTTTTTTTTTTAAGATTTTATTTATTTGTTAGAGAGAGCACGTGGGAGCACAGGCAGACAGAGTGTCAGGTAGAGGCAGAGGGAGAAGCAGGCTCCCCGCCGAGCAAGGAGCCCGATATGGGACTTGATCCCAGGACCCTGGGACCATGACCCGAGCCAAAGGCAGCCGCCTGACCAACTGAGCCACCCAGGCGTCCCGAAGAATGCAGTCTTAACCTTAATTGTAACTCTTTCTCAAGTATTCAATTATAAAAGTTCATCAGAATTCTATATAAATAACACACAATATTCAAATTTAAAAATTGAGATATTATTCAATCAACTAAAAATTTGCCTTCAAAGGTCACTTTTATTCCTATTTTTTTTTTAAAGATTTTATTTATTTATTTTACAGAGAGAGAGAGAGAGAGAGATCACAAGTAGGCAGAGAGGCAGACAGAGAGAGAGGGGGAAGCAGGCTCCTCACTGAGCAAAGAGCCCGATGCGGGGCTCGATCCCAGGACCCTGAGATCGTGACCTGAACTGAAGGCAGAGGCTTAACCCACTGAGCCACCCAGGTGCCCCTATTCCTATTTTTTAAACCAGCTGTAGCTCATAAGCATGACGTGAGTACCAAAGGACATCCACACATTTTGTAAAAACTAAATGTGATTCTGAAAACGATTCAACATTCTGAGTTTGTTAGAAAGTAAAAAGGATTAATGACTGTGGATATAAAAAGATGTGATTATTTCACACAGAAATCATGCAGCTGTGCCTTTTACAACTAAAACACTGCAGTAGTTTATGGACATTAAAAGCACATATTGAAGGATGCTTCCAGAGAGAATGCAAAACAGAAGACAATAAAACAACAACAAAAAACCAATCATGACTTTAATGTTATCCTATGATCGGTTCATAAGAAACGATTAGGTATATTTGATATGCTAAGGTATATCAAATTAGGTAAATTTGATATGATTACTAGGACCTCCTCCTAGTAATGTATTTTTCTGTCCCAATTTTCAAATCATCTATGTAATGCCCATGAGGAAGATAAATTTAAAAGAAATTTTGTTCTATCATATTTTCCTTGGATTTTCTCAATTTGGATTCTCATATATATAGTTATTGAGGATAAAGGTAATGCTCTCAAAAAGTTAGAACAAGTCAAAAAAACCGTAGATAATAGAATGAGTAAAAGAATCCTATGGATAAATCAATAATGATGATGTGGCAGATTGCATTAATTTTTGCAATTACTTTCTGCACAATTGTGGGTGCAAATATGCATCCATGGATTAATGGTCCATTGTAGAGAAGAACTATAAACAGTTCATGAGTGATTTCCTTTAATTTGGTAAGGGAAAGGATAACACTTGGGTGAGTGGAATACATGAAAGTATGCCACAATCTAGTACAAGTTTTGAAAAATGCTGCAAAGTTACACAAATTCTTTGACTTTTTCCCTCTACCAGAAGGACAGCATGTTCCAAAGTGAAACTTCCTCAACTTAATTCTTGGAACGAAGAGACACCCAGAGTGGAACACAGAAGATCCACCATCAAAGCATATCAATTGTTTTGTTTTGTTATTTCTTTACTGTGATGAAAATAGCACTTACAGGTTGGCTCTGCCCTTGTGTTAGTCTACCAACCTAGATTGTATACCATTTCACCCAGACAAAAACAAAACAAAATAAAACAAACAAAACAAAACAACTGTACATTTCTGATAGATATCTTCCTGGTCATTCAATTTCCTTACACTGGAAGATCTTATTTTGAATGTCCATTTGCTTTTGTATGTTTTACTTATAAAGACTGCTATTTGAGTAGAAATCTTTCTCATAGGAATAACCAATGCAAATATAGCTTAAATGTAATTGTAGGTCTTACTTTTGATGTATTATTTCAACCCAAAAATGTCATCCTATTTTTTGGTAATAAGAGATTACATTATTCCTTGTGGTAAAGTCTTATAATATTTTGGGTATAGCTGCTCTTTTGAAAATACATTTCAGTTTTTACAGTGTACTTTTCTCTCACTAGTGATGATTGTCCTTTCTTAGCTTAACATATTAAAAGGTAAACATCCCAATGATATCTATCTTTCCACTAATACAGTGTTGTAGAAAGAACAGTGTTTTAGAAACAAACAGACATTTAAAAAAAAAATCTAGCTGAGGAAACTAGGCTTCTGACAAGAAGCAGAGCCAAACAAATATCTAAAGGCAGTAAAAACAGATATGTTGGCTTAACGCCAATTGGCATTTGCAAGATATTATGGGAAGAAAATAACTAGTCTTAGAGAGCTTCGACAAAGAAACATAATGTGTTTTGCAAAACACTCCAAATGAAAGCATCTGACTTTTGGATTATTAGCAATTATCCACCCAAAAAGTCAGAAAAATTTTTAAACAAAATTGCTCAGTTACCGTAATGTTCTCGATAGAGCAATGACATGAAAAAAGAGGAAGTGGAAATAAATAGTTCCCATATCAGATGAAACTGAATCTACCTGGAGTGAAACACAATTAAATTACCTCTCTTTTGGAGTTGTTTACAATGTTATAATGAACATTTTTGTTGTGTATGTTATAGACTCCTGCTATTATTTTGGTAAAATTAATTTTCAGATTAATTAAGATTAATTTGAATTTAAGATTAATTTTCTAAATTTATTTAGATACTCTAAACAGGACTGTTCAAACTTAACGTGCATATAAATCACCCAGAGATCTGGTTAACGTGTAGATTCTGATTCATTAATCTGAGATGGAATCTGAGATTCTGCAGGTCTAACAAGCTCCAAGGTAATGCTGATGGTATTGGACCATGAATTACACTTGAGTAATGAGGCTCTAAACCATAGTAAAAGCAGTAAAACTTATTACCAATTTAAATGTCTGTATATGCCAGTCACCTGCATGTTGGATCTTTGCACTGTTACAGGTAACTCAGTATCTCTTTGTCAGACAATGGACAGATGATTTATCTACCTTATCAAAGTGCTATAAGGAAGAAAAAGAAAATTTCTAAAACATGAAAACTTAACATTTATCTTTTGATTTAGTTGCCAGAAATGTCATTATTAAGATCTACCGACATAGCAATTTTAATCCCAATTTCTTTTGTGTTACATTCGTGACTAGTTACATAAATGGTTTCAAATCACTTTAGTAGATAACTGCCTTATAAACAATAAATATTTAATTAACAATATTATTTTAACTTCCATTTTTTGAAAATTTTCTGTACCAAAAAAGCATGAGAAATAAAAATAGAGGGAAAAAGAGAGATGAGAGACAGATTGAAACAAGACAGAAAGAGACAGAGACAGAGAACAATGGATATAACTAATCTCATGTAGTATATCTTTATTTTTTAAAAACCAGTACGGCAATTTTTTTCCCCTCTTCAACATGATTGTTTTTATGATTGCCTGGAATGAAGCTTCAGAAAATATTTCTTTTTCTTACTTTTAGTTCCTTTTCTTAAAACAGAATATGCATTTTAATAGAGGAAATAGTTCCGTCCATTTTTAGTGAGAATTTCTATTTGCATATGCTTTAGCAGATTTGCTTCTTTAATTATGTTACAGTTAAAATAGAATAAAAGGAATTTGTATTTCCTGAGAAGAGACCAAATGAAAATGAGAAACACAACCACTGATCAATTTTGAAAGAAGGTGGTATATGATATAGAATTAAAACTATCTGTGGACACTTTATACAGAATGTAATTTATATAGATAAAAGTGAGAATTGACTATTTCTGAAATTAAATAAGGATATTTGGAATCTTACACTCCTAGGGATGCAAGATAATTTTTAAAAATCGAATTGCTGTTGTATCTATACTGTATCTTATTGCCTGACTTCTGGTTTCTGTCCTTGAAAGAGATACACACACAAACAGTATATGGTAAAACTTGCAAACTGTTAAACTGCTTTGCAGCCATAGTGACTTATACACTAAGTAGTGATTGAGGTAGTATTCATTATTTTAAATAAGTATGCTAGTAAGTTAATGCTACTACTCAGGACATCAATCATCCATTTTTCCATTCTCATAATGTTGAAAATATTTTCTTTATATAAACAAAATTAAATATCTGATGATATGCTTCAGTTGAACAATGTGGTAACAATACATTCTCATAAGCACTTTCAGAAAAAAAAAATTAAAGACACATATTTAAAAATAACTATTTCTACTAAAAGTTAAATTATGACTTTTAAAACTCTGTGCATTCAAATACCACTGGTCAGGGTGCCTGAGTGGCTCAGTTGGTCAAGCCTCTGCCTTCAGCTCAGGTCATGATCCCAGAGTCTTGGGATGGAGCCCCACATCGGGCTCTCTGCTCCACGGGGAGCTTGCTTCCTCTTCTCTCTCTGCCTGCCTCTCTGCCTACTTGTGATCTCTGTCAAATAAATAAATAAAAACTAAACAAAAAAACAAAAAACAAAAACAAACCTCTGGTCAAACAGGACTTGTTTAACATTGCTGAGAGTGAAAAATATTTTCTAAAGTTGCAAATGAACAAATCTTAAATCTTAATATATGATCCATTTGTCCCTAGAATGAATTTTGGTTTGATTTTTTAAAATACCTCTACTGGCGCACCTTGGTGGCTCAGTTGGTTAATTGTCTGCTTTCAGCTCGGGTCATGATTCCAGGGTCATGGGATCCAACCCCACACCCAGCTCCCTACTCAGCAGGGAGTCTGCTTCTCCCACTCCCCTCTCACTCTGTTGCTCCCCCTGTTTGTGCTCTCTCTCTCTTTGTCTGACAAATGAATGAATAAATCTTAAAAAATAAATAAATAAAATTAAGTATCTCTATCAAGTAAAGAGTACTTTTTCCTGCACTCCTCTCCTTGGGAAGGTATTTTGTCCTTGCATTCTTGACTGCCCACAGAAGTGCTGTGAGTTAACAGAAAGGTTGGTGTAGGAAAGGGACTGATATGAGTAACCCTGCGTCTTCCTCTTCTTCAAGATGTGCCTGTCAAGAAAGAACACAAGTCTTGGTCTGTTCTTCACTGTGTGGGGCTTTAGAGAGCCTAGGTTGATATGGGAGCCACACAAACACTTCTGTGACTGTGGGTGGCTCGGGGCTATAATCATAACTGCCTGGACAAGTCTGTGTATACTGGAGGTGAGGGTCTTATTTTAAATTATTGTAAATATTTTATTACAACATTTTATAACATTATAAGTGAATTTTTGGGCTGCATCTTCCTTAGTCTTTTTGTCTTTTTCAATTGCTCCAGAACCTAAGTTTGGTGCTTAATAGTAGGTACCCTCCCTCTCATCTTTGAACTCAACAGTTTTAAGCTCTTTTTATTTTTTTCCTATTCACTCTTTTGTTGTTGTTGTTCCATATTCAGTACACAGACACACTTTTATTTCAGTAGTTGTCATATATTATACTATAATGAAATATATTATAAAAACAGTCATGAAATATATTCTATAGCTAGAAATCAATATATCCCAGTAGTACAATCTTTTCCAAGATTGAGTCTTCATATTGACTAGCTTATTTTAGATATTTAAACAGTGATGGAGTTTAGATATCATTATCCAAATAGAAGCAAGCTGAATTACTATATTGATAAATAGTCTGAAAGCTATAAGATGAAATAAATGTGAAAAATGATATATATTGAAGAAGGTTTTTTATAATTTATTTTTCCCTATAGGGAGATAATTCAATCACTGGCTTTATCTATCATAAAATATCCCATTAAAGGCTTCAAGTATGCTACCCAAAGTTTTATGTCTAAGTCAATAATATGATGTACTAAATAACTCAGGGAAAAAAGACATTTTTCATTTATTTTTCATCACTTTAATACCGAGAGTATTTCACACAACTTATTTTTTCAAATGTTTAAAATGTTTAAATTTAGTTCCTGGTTACTTGGGAAGCAAAAAAATTACTGGCCTTTTGTTTAAAATGTTTGCTTATATACATAATGTCCTCAGTGTGTTAATATTACGGTTGTTACTTAGTTGGTTGAGGAGGAAGCAAGAGAGAAAAAGCTCTAATTAAATACCACAAATCTCCTTTTTTAAAAAATGGAATGATAAGATTTCATGTTCAACCAGGTAAAACATATAAAGTTAAAATATACCTAGAGCAACAATTAAAAAAAAAAAAGTTTAGTGTAATTACAGCAGCAATATTTTTAAAAATTGCCTGAAAGCAACTTAGTGTACATTTTAATTGCAAATAGTTTATATCCTTTAGCTATGTAAATAATTTCATGGATTTTAGTTAACTTAGTAACATCACCCAACAGAGATTCCTGAAAGAAACAATAAATAACATTTAGAGGGGGAAAAAAAAAAAGAATTCTGATAGAAAATACTAGGAAAACTAAATCCAAGAAGTATCCAGAGGGGAGAGAGCTAGGGAGTTTGGCAATTCTATGTCTTCTCCTCCCCCACCCTACTCCATGATTTGCCTTTAAGAAAATGCTTGAACAAGACTTTTAAATAATTGCAGTAAAACAATTTTGAGAGAACATATTACTGCCATTAAAATGATCAACCTGAAGAAATGATTTAATCCCACAAAGGATTTTTAGACCATGTTTACACAAACAAAAACATATACAACAAAAACTAATCTGAAGGCCAAAATGTGGCATCTACAATGCCAAAACAATGAAAATAATCAAAAAGTCACCATGATTTTAGTATAAGGAACAAATATGTCTGTAAAAATCACCTCTACTTTTTATCGCTTCTGCCATTCCTCTGCCACTTGTTTCTTTTCCTATTTGGAGAACGTATTTTATGTTCTGAAATTCTGGATATTACACATCATTGACATGAATGTGATGAAACCCAGTAAGAGTACAAGACCACTGAACTTTTTAAAGGAAGCTATAGTAATCATTTAATTTTCACTTTTACTTCCTATTTTATTGCATTAATAATCATTGCTACTAACCATACAGACACAGCTTTTAGAGAATCAGTTTTTATGACTACTGAAATATTTTATAATTTTTTCTATCTGCACTTCTGTAATAATAATAACAATAACATAAATAATTACATGTATAAATAATGCCACGTAGGGGCGCCTGGGTGGCTCAGTGGGTTAAAGCCTCTGCCTTCGGCTCAGGTCATGATCCCAGAGTCCTGGGATCGAGCCCCGCATTGGGCTCTCTGCTCAGCAGGGAGCCTGCTTCCCCCTCTCTCTCTGCCTGCCCCTCTGCCTACTTGTGATCTCCATCTGTCAAATAAATAAATAAAATCTTTAAAAAAAAAAAATAATGCCATATATTTATCTTCCTGCATCTACATTAATCTTCCTATGACCTTACCACACCCATTTTACTCTCCTACTTTCTCTTAAAAGAAACTAACAGAGAAGTTACTTAACATTTTAAAAATTTCACAATAAAATAAAATATTTCACACTTGGTTAAAAAAAGGAGGGGAAGTCAACTTTCAATAATAGGCTGATCTCTTTATCTTATAATTTTAGTATCATCCACTTATGGAAGACAGAGATCATGTGTTTTCTTGGCTGGCCTGTTCTATCTGCCTGAATTATTTACATTTTCTAGCTTTAATTCCTTGAAGTTATATGACAGACTTGTATTTCCTCACTGTGTCCAGAAATCTCCTTTCCCAACCTCTCCATGCCTTGCTCACCTGCTCTTTCTTGCCTTCTCATTCTCTCCAATTTTGTATCTTTGTTTGTTTAATTGAGTATTTTGGCTCTTTGGATTTGGTTTTCATTAAGTCTTCCGGAATTAGATCTCAGTTATCCTCTACGCATATCATACTTTTGACATCTATTTAGTGAACTTGAACATCTCAGTCTCTAAACAAAGCGTAGTTTCATTTATTCATTTTAACAAATATTTAATGAGAACCTATTGTATGCGAGGCACTTAAAACCATGGTGGTAAACAGGTGACAAGTACAGGTAAGGCCCCAGTTTTCAAGAAAATATGCAGGAATGACAGATAATAAGCCAGGAAACCAGTAATTAAAAAATTTCAGGGGCGCCTGGGTGGCTCAGTGGGTTAAGCCTCTGCCTTCGGCTCAGGTCATGGTCCCAGGGTCCTGGGATCGAGCCCCGCATCGGGTTCTCTGCTCAGCAGGGAGCCGGCTTCCCCCTTTCTCTCTGCCTGCCCCTCTGCCTACTTGTGATCTCCATCTGTCAAATAAATAAATAAAATCTTTAAAAAAAAATTTCACATAAAAATAAAGATTACAAAGAATACAAAGAAGATCAAGATATAATAGAGACTGCTGGTGGACCACTGGGCATGTTCCTGGTACTATGCACAGGGAAACCCTCTATAGCAAGTAACATTTGAGCAGAAAAATTGTCCCAAAACATTTGAAGGTCACTGTGGTTGAAAAATAGAGCATGACAAGCAGAGAGAAAAGTTGAGGTCTGTGGTGAAAGCCAGTATGAGACATTCATGTAGTGCATTATAAACCATAACAAGATATTTGGATTTTATTTTAAGTGGTTAATTATATGTTTTAGTTGACACAGGGAATGATTTGACCTTATCCAAGTTTCAAAAAGATCTGTGTGGAGTATGGACCTGAGGCATATTCTAGGGAGAAATGTGGTGGTGACTTGGTCTAGGATTGTCCGGGTAGAAGTCAGAAAATTTTGACATGGGATATATTTTGGGAGGAAAAAAGTATTGGCATGACTTACTTACAGACTGGACTGACAGCTAAAGGAAAGAAAAGACTCATCTTCTAAGGTAGGAAAAATGAAGAACTGGTGGCCTTTCATATTACCGCACCACTGGTGTGAATCAATCTGTCTGTATTCAGCACACTTACTGAGCAGCAGACAAGGAAGCAGGGAATCACTGTTTTTATACCAATGGTATTCAGTGCTCTTCATTATAGTAAAGAGTAACATCCATTTCTAATAAAACGGTTGTACAAAATGATTGGATATTCCTTAAAGTCACACACAAAACTAAATACATGGAATTCTGGGATATTTTTAAGTTTTAGGAAAATCACATTTTCCCTACTACATTACCTCCCCAAATATCATCTAAGTGCTGAATTATATATCACCATGATAAAACACATATTTAATGATATTAAAACCACAGATTTCTTATTTCTTCCAAATTTATAAATCGAAGAAGTGACATCATTAATCTCTACTTTTACATTATGCATCATGATTGCTATTTATGGATCATCCTCTCTATATCATAATCAACCACAATCAGAAATAGTGCTAAAAAATGTAATTTTAGATCTTTAATGTTTGCTTCAGGAAACTTTTTCCTATTCTCTGTAACCAGGAGTGATGACTTCCAGCCGTGACTTGACTGTTAATTATTCATTTTTTAAGCAAAATTTGGCCCGTCACCTGGCATTATAGAGTGTAATAGTTAATGACTGTATTTAATGCATGCTATTGTACTGCAAATTGACTTCAGGCAGGAACTAAGTAATAACCATCTACCTTACCGTTGTGAATACCATAGAAGGCATTTAGGAATAACTCGATGGATAGATTGAATAAATGAATGAATTCTAGAAGTATTCAAACTGAAGCTTCTTTTCCTGACTTTGACAGTTTTAGCCACAAACACACATGGGCACAAATATTTTCAAAGAGTCATACCTCCCAAAGTAGCAGATAGCAAGAAATGTGTCCCATATTTCTTGATAAGGTTTTCTGTGATTTGCTGAAGGGTAGGTCGGCGTCCCAGAAGTCTTATGTTGCGGAAGAATTCAGGAGCAAGAGGCAGAGGGGAGCCCAGGAAATTTCTTCTCTCGACTGCAAGGTTATTTACTTTCCAGCGGCCAAACTCCCTGAAAAGCAAATTCATTTTTATTCATAAATACATAATCTATCTGAATGTGTTCCTTTGAAAAGTTCACTTGGTAGTTTCGCTAGGGTCACCACATTACAATGAGTCTGGCCTGTAATAATATGTCATGTGCTATGAGTAGGAGAAGCAACATTTATAATTTACGTAACTGGAGTGAATATTCTGAAACCAAATCATATAAAGGAAAAAATAAGCCACTTAAACAGCTTCCACTGATTTTCTTCCCAAGAAAATATATACTCATAAACATGATTTTGTTATGCATAGGACATGAATGCAGAGCTATTTAAAAAATCACCAAGGTAATATTTTATTATTTTGTAAGGGAACTTGTAAAAAAGAGAATGAATTTATTTTCATAATTCTGATTATTGTTTTCTCTATTCATTTTAGAGGGGGACCTTGTAAAACTGCAAGAATATTATAAAAGTACTGGAGAATTTAAAAAACATGATCTCAAAAGAAACATTTTTTACAGTAATTATTGTTTACAACATATTTTGAAACCTAAATTCAACTTGATTAGCCATTTCTCAGGATGCAAAATGAATTTTCAGGTAGGTTTGGCCAAATTGAAATGGAAGATAGAGTTTTAAATGATTTATACATTAAAACATAGATATATACATTTGTATGGAGTTAAAATCAACCTAATGATACTTTAGCCAAGAACTATGGTGAACTGGATTTCCTGATTAACTGTATTTTTTCTGATGAGTGGTCTGATAAAAATCTTAAGTACCTTCTATTGGGAAGAATTCCATTTACCAGGCTAAATACTCCCAGGTATTTTATTTAGCTTATTACTATCTAGCAAATAAAATTTTGAATAAATATTGTATAAAAATGCGCCATATTTATGTATATTTTTCCTCCAAAAAATGCCTGCAGTGCACCAACGAACAGTGAATGATAAGAAGATAAGTCAGTGAACCAGACCAATACTGTCCCTGTCCAAATGGAGTTCACATTCTAGAGAAAGTTTTAAAAATAAATAAAAAACAGACGTTAACTTAAATTTTAAACAAATGTCACAGTGTTTTAAGTGCAGAGATCTACCACAGACAGCCTACTGTGATAAGCCACAGAGCTGTGGGCAGTGGGGCCCTGTTTTACTTTCAATGACCAGAAATGGCATCACTAGAGAGGTGGTATTTAATGCTTAGGCGGTCTCTGAAGGGAGGGGGAAAAAAAAAAGTTGCCAAAGGAAATGAAGCAGGGAAAAGATTTATACAGAATAAAGAAGAACAGTAAATACTTGAAGGACAAAGAGCCATATCCCTGACAGAGCCTCTAACTAGGAATATTTTGCTCACGAGACTCACATTCGGCAGCCCAACAATCCACTTGGTCTTTTGGAAATTAATTATAAGATAAGGTTCACTCAGGGATCTACGGAAGACTTCAGTCTGAGAATAAGTGAACTTAGTGTTTCTTTCATTGAGAAATTCTTGCCATCTCCTCCATAAATCAGCTGATCTAAACAGTTTTCTCTACTGCTGGTTCTCCAACTCCAGCACCTCTTAGAGTTGCCTGGAAACTCCACCCCAGAGTTTTCTGATTCATTAGGTCTGAAATGGGATCTGGAGGTTGCATTTTTAACAAGCAACGCTATGCTGCTATTTGGAAAAAAATACTAATTAGAAAACTTAATATATTGCCTTTAAAATTTTCTTAAAGGGCTCTATTTTCAGTAAATGTAGGGTTCTTAGAGATACTATTCTAGATTTATTAATTCATGTTTCCTCAGAAGACAGTATGGATGTCCTTTATCTTTCAAAATCTAGGTTGATATTTTTTATGTCTTTTCTTTTTATAAAAAAGTTACCTGTATTGATTATACATGTATAATATGTAACACATTTTATATATTTCATATATTCTAAATAATGTATATTATATAGTACATGACATATAACATATTTATATATAGCTATGTAGAATGTCATATATATTTATATATAAATATTTTACAGACATTTTATATTATATATAAATATATATTAGAGCATTCTAATTCTAAATTCCAATATTTATTAGAAAATATATTGTATATGTAAAATATATACTATAATCACATAGAATATATGTATATTATAATTTATTATATATTACATGTAATGTATTATAATTACATATGTTTATATGCATATACTTATCATTGCATACGTAATATATTATTATAATTGCATATTACATTATGTGTAATATATATTACATATAATAATATAGCCATATAAGTATATACTTATATATAAGTACAATATACTTTTTATTTATATCATATATGTAAGTATATATTCAAAATTGTGAGGAAGAATCTTTAGATAAAACATTTAAGTTGTAATATTTTGTGATATATCTCAAGGTATATAATCATGTAATGCTTGTAAAAAGTTATTTGTTAAACCGTGACTGAAATAATAGTTGCTCAATTCCAAACTTTAAAAGCTTACCCACAAAAATGTACTTCTTTAATTTGCTGAAAAAATGTATAAATTTGTCAAGGAGTGACATAACTTTAATTCAAAATTGTGTGTTATTTTTTTCCATGATTTAAAGTGTTAAATATATAAACTCACATGCATGTATTCGTAGACTAACATGTAGACTAATAAATGAATTAATTGGACTTTAAATAACTAAGAAGATTGATCCAATTATGATATTGTAGAGACCATATAAACCCTTTTAAAATCACAGAATATTTCATGCTAGATGACTGTGAGTAAATACACATTTGAAGTGTGCAATTCTAGTCTTTCTTATCTTTCTTAACAATTATTTAATATACAAATAAAAACCCATGATCTATTCTGACCTTACTACTTTCTTCAGTTTGTTCCTCTTAAATTTGACAAAAAACAGATATAATATGAAAGAACTATAGCATATTTGTGTCATTTTCTGAAATTAGTTTTTAACACTAATTTATAAGAAAATATATTAATTGTTCCCTTTTATTGCCATTACCAGAATTCTGCTAGCCTTGTAGATGAATGTATGAAAAACCTTTATCTCAAAGGCTCAGAGATTATATTAAGACAGATAAAATGCAAATGAATAAATTTCAATTCAACTACTTTAAAATATTTTATGTACAAAAATTTAACTGTGCAGTAGTTTATTTAGCATAATTCCTCTACCCAATTTATCACTATCCTTTAATGTAAGTATAGTAATCTAACTTACTTTGAATATGTTTTCTCTTCTCCTAGAATTCACATACCATGGAAAGCTATGCAGACCCTAAGACTGTGGATAAGCATTCCAGGAAGCTGTGAGGTGCTGAGGTATTATGTCATTCTGTAAACCCTGATGGAGTTTATAAAATCAGTTCACCTTCCAACGTTTCAGCTGGACAAAACACTTTACCATCCCATCTCATTATCCTCTCTGTCACACAACAGCCAAAAGTAAAGGACAACTCTTGGGAAGTATGATTAAACTCAGACAAGTACTAAGGCAAATTAACCAAATGACTAACTAACCAATTTAATTAATTACTTTAAAAAAATCCATTAGTGTTAGTAATTATAGCAAATTGGTTTCTTTCTTTCTTTCTTTCTTTCTTTCTTTTTTTTTAAGATTTCATTTATTTATTTGACAGACAGATTACAAGTAGGCAGAGAGGCAGGCAGAGAGAGAGGAGGAAGCAGTCCCCCTGCTGAACAGAGAGCCCAATGCGGGGCTCCATCCCAGGACCCTTGGATCATGACCCTAGTGGAAGGCAGAGGCTTTAACCCATTGAGCCACCCAGGCGCTCCAAATTATTTTCTTATCTTGAAAGCTCTAGGTAAAATTCTTCTCCTAGGGTTGCCTGGGTGGCTCCATCAGTAGAGCCTCTGCCTTGGGCTCCTGTCATGATCCAGATCTCAGGGCCCTGGCATCAGCCCACATCAGGCTCCTTACTCAGCGGAAGCCTGCTTCTCCCCCTCCCTGCTTCTCCTTTGCCCTATCCCCTGTTCATGCTCATTCCCTTGCTATCTTTTTCTCTCAAATAAATAGATAAAATCTTCAAAAATAAATAAATAAAATTCTTCTCCTAGTTTTTCTTTTATATTTTGTATAAAGAATAAAGTAATATACTATGCTTTCATGTGTACTTTTGTGTGGGTGTGTAAAATCATAAATGTTGCTCTGAGATCTCTCATTTCCACTCTCCACATTATTAGTTTGTATTGTAATGATACACAATCACTGCTATAATCGTTACATATTTTTGGTGAAAACTCAGACAGATAGCACTTAAATAATCCTGAGAAGTGGCAACAAGGATCACTTTAAGTAAAGGAAGTCATACCTGAACAATTAAGTACCATACTCTGAGCAGTGAACATTAGGTATACATACAGGTACTCAGGGTCCCTTCACCCTGGGCACAGGAAAAGACTGTAGTTACTGGTGTCTTTAAAATCAGTGTGGCCATGTGGCTTACTTTGACTAATGAAGTATGCACCTGGCTGGTCCATCAGCCTGGGATCCTAATAGACAAAGATGGGGATTCAAATCCCCATCTCCCAACCCCACTCCTGCAGCTTACAGGGGTGAACAAGCTCATGAACTACAAAGAAATTTTGTCATGCAAAGCTATCAAGATTATGGGGTTATTAGTTGGTTTATTTGCTTGCTTTCTAGTAATATAATCTAGTACATCATAAGCAACATACAGTATTTTGACTTTGGGGTAACTTGAGAAGGCAATAAAGAACTAATGGTTGTATATAAATTGGAAAATTATGGACACAGGTTTTTTTTTTTTTTTTCCTTCCTGAAGAAAGATAAAATTCACCTCAGTTGCAACTAGACCATGCATTCATTAAACTTGGAAAATTTAAAAGCAATGGAATGCTGAATTGAAAACATGCTGTCGGGTATGATTATCATAATGAGAGCATTTTACCTAAGGGATCTAAGGATTCCATCCAGATTCATTATGTTTATATTAAATAAGAACATTGTTGCATCTAACTGAATGCTCCATGCTACCTGAAGCCTTCACAGTACATAAATATCTTCCCATCGTAACCTTTGGAAGTCTTTAAATGAAATAGGCACAATCATCAGAGTTTAATGTGACTCAGCCTCTTTAGAAGCACTATTTTGTGGAACACCCAAATGGGCTATAAACAGTTCAGCCAGAATAGTACTTTGTAAATGTTTTTGTTGGCTCTAAGAAGCCTCGATTAGCTGATTAAGTTGTATATTTGCCTGCTAAAAATTCTGACTTGCAGGCATTATTATTATGTATGTCTATGTAATGTTTACTTTTCTACAATATTTATTATAATTTTATCTGTACCCATTTAATGTAAAAGACTGGAAAACAAGAATGACATCAACAAATTCCATTTAAATAATGATTACATCTTTGACATATTGTCATTGACCTTTCTTATTAGTATTTAAATTCTATGTGAATACCAAAATGCACTCAGTGTATTTAAAATATATTAACTACCATAATTTCTTTCAAATTACACATATATATCCAGTTCCTGGAAAATATAGATCCTGCCACTGTTGCTTTTCAATTCAATGCCAAAGGAAAAGCAGGAATAAAAAAATTGACAAAACCAGATGATACAGTTGCTGAAAAGATTTACCGTTAACTACCAATTTACACTAAATAAAGTTGCTTATCTAAGTCTAAAGAGGCTATTATTGTATTATTTTTCACAACACTACATTTGTTGGCTTATAATTTTGATTCATTCAATATTAATTAAATTTGTGTTCACAACAGATTATTAAAATAAGATATATTACCCAAGCACTAATGTATGACAAACAAATTCTGCCTGAGAATCATAAATTGACTTGCCAATCTTGTGTAGCAATATCCTTCTAATTGCATCTATAAAGTCATACTGATCTTAAAAATGCCACTAATAATCAATACTAACTCCCCATAATTCTATTATGTGTAACTGTTATATATATAACTGGTTCTTTGAACGTTCTTTCCTTATAGCTTTCATGTTGCACAGATAATGCTGTTTTCCATTTGGCCAGGAAAAGAGAAATGTTCCTAATGGCCTGGATGACTGTAGCTCTGAAGCTAGTGTTTTTAAAGCAGCTGAATGCTAAACAGTTGGCAGAGTAGAGAATCCACTTTCTTTCGTCCTCCTGCCCTTTGAGACAAAACAATTAAAAAAAAAAATTAACAGTAGTGAGTTCTTAAATCTTGAGAGGTCTTTTAAGATGAGGCTAGGAATTTAACACGATGAATTTATGCAAATAAAATTCTGGAATAAAAGACCAATGAAAAATATGACTTATGTAAATTGTGTACATGTAGGATTTTTGAGAAGCACATTTAATGACTATAGTATTTTGAAAGAGCAGCCAACAGGAGCACCTGGGCTGCTCAATGGTTAAAGCATCTGCCTTTAGCTCAGGTCCTGATCCCAGGGTCCTAGGATGGAGTCCTACACCCAGCTCCCTGCTCAGCAGGAAACTTACTTTTTCCTCTCCCACTTCCCCTGCTTGTGCTCCCTCTCTTGCTATTCTCTCTGTCAAATAAATAAATAAAATCTTAAAAAAAAAAAAAAGAGCTGCCAACACATTGTTGATTAGAGAAGACAAATTAGAAGGATTGCAACAGAATATTGCCCCCACCCCTATAAAACAGCAAGAATTAATTATAGGTGTAGCTTCTTATCTATATCATTGAATTAAAGAAAATGGAGGTAGAGTTACAAAGAATTTTTTTAAAGAATTGTTTGTGGCTACTAATATATATTCCTAATTATTAAAAAAGTGTTAAATTTTCAAGGCCATAAAATGACTGAAAATTAATATTAGCTTATATAGTTTTGTTATTTCTGTAATTTAATAGATAGGGTTTTATTCAAATTTTAAGAGAAATGACACAGAATTTAGTTACAATAGTCAATGCCATTATTCCCAAAGGTGACTTGTTTAATAGAAACATAAAGTTACCACATGCTGTGCCCACACAGATATATACATAATATAGTAATTTATTATTTACATCTAAACTAAATCACTCTTTTGAACAGATGTTAGCAAAAGTATTGATGTAAAAAATATAGATACATGCTATCAATGAAGGACTTTCTAAATTGAAGAGAAGGGATTAAGTAACAAACAAAAGTTTTTCTTTCTAAATTTTGGTACTGTAATTTAACATCTGTTACAACTTATCACAATTCTCCATCAATCACATTAATATAATATAGAGATTTGGTAACTATTAATCAATGTAGAGAAGCCAAGAGACAGATACAACTGAGCTAAATTAAAATATTCTGATTTTCTCTGACACAAGAAATAAACAAATATGAAAGTCCTTTTTTTACATTTATAATTTAAAAGATATTTATCTTGGTTAATTAGCGAAAATATTTGCACTTTACACATTAATTTAAATATTTTAGGGAGGTAATGTTAGCTTTTCAAGAGAGAATAGATTTAGGAGTCAGAATGCTGAAGTTTCGAATCCCACCCTCACCAACTCAATTCACAAAATTCAAAGTCCTGTAAATTCTGGCATATTCTTAACCTCACTGACATAAAGTCATTTCACTTAGGTACATATATCTAATAGTAGATGTGTAACATTTAACTAAAATGGTACAGGGGACATGGTTTACCTCTTAGCAAATTTTGGCATGTGTACACTTGTGAAGTCATGAATTTTTGTCCCAAGATGTCAATTCTTTAAATATATATAAACATTGATCAAGATCATAAGCCTTAGAGGAATTAAGTGGTCAAATTAACAAAATAATTTATAAACAAAGCCACACTCAAAGAATCTGCAAGGGCACCTAAGTGGCTCAGTTGGTTAAGTGTCCAACTTGATTTCGGCTCAGGTCTTGATCTCAAGGTGGTGAGATCAAGCCATGACTGTGTCAGGCTCTGTGCTCAGTACAGAGTCTGCTTGAGATGTTCTCTCTCTCCCTCTCTATTTGCCTCTCTCCCTGCTCACATGCTCTCTCTCCCCGTCTCTCTTTCTCAAATAAATAAATAAATAAATAAAATCTTAAAAAAAAAAAAGAAAGAAAGAATCTACAGATTGCTCTTCTTTGTCCAGGTACAGACTAACAAGTTAAAGTTCATGAGGAAGGTTATTGCTAAAAGAATAGTTAACAGCTAATGAAAAATTAATCTGCTTTATGATAATGTCTTTAAATATTTAAGCAATAAGTTCATTAAGATTTCTTTATGATGGTCCAGTCTCTACCTTAAATATTGGATCAAACATTCACAAACTGAGGATTATGATAAGTAGCTAACCAATTAAATTTTGAACTTGCAATAAGTTACAAATTCATATGCTGCTTCATTTCAATAATATAAGGTAAAAATGTAAGATCAAGGGTCATTCTCTTTGAGAGTAATTACAATTTTTAGAGGCAGTGAATATAAATTGTTAATCTTTTTAATGGATTTTTTTCATAATAAAATTAATTTTAAATATAACTCAATTTAATAGAATATATATTTTTTCTGAAATAGGTTTTAAAATGGCTTAAAGAAAACTCTTCTTAAAATGTTATGATTTTCCCACATAGTTAAGGGAATTAAACTTGCTATTAATTTTATGTCTTTTGCATCAACACATGGAAGAGAGCCTGGATATGGTCTTTTATAACAAATTTTCAGAAAAAAAAGTGTACTCTCTTAGATTTACAAGGTGTGAATTATTATTCCCCAAATTATAACCTTTCATCCTGAATCAGACTTGAGTTGTCAAAATGCCACTTTACACCAAAAAAGCTTGTGAAGCGTAAACTGGCAATGTCACATTTCTCTGGATATTACCCTCAGAATTTATGGATTACAAATTGAAATTTATTATCTAACAGGCACTTAGTCTTCCTGTCTTCTATGCTTGAGAATTATACAAAATAAATTAGTTAACTATCACCCACTATGTACAGACTTCAACAGGGAAACTGCACTCATATTTACCACACCAACCAAGTCCTCAACTAATGGTTATATATACTCATAGCTGAGTATTCTTTTTGCTCCTAGTAACTAATATATTGGTGTAGTTACTTGATTAATACCTGCCTCCTCCTTAATACAACAGGCTCAACATAGATGCTTTCTTTTTATGGCCGTGTATTTTTAAGACTGAGATACATGACCTGTAGTAATCACTCAATTTATACGTACTGAATCAACATATGAGCAATGTTCACATGTGAGCTAAAATGAAATGACTATATAACTAAGATAGGGATGGGGTTTGTGACTTCTAAGCATACACCTTGGCTAAAATTCATAGAAAACCAAACCTATTGGAAGAATGTATTTCTCAATCATGCTCTTTGGAATGTTCAAGTGATTGAGGGACATTAGGAATTAACTGTTGGCTAAAATGAGAATCATTAATGACTAGGAAACAACCTACTCTTGTTAAATCTAATATGTATGAATATTGAGAAAAATGTTACCGTTATCTGTGAGTGCCGTAAAATATATAGTGGTGGTGCTCATAAGCTTTGTTAGTTAATGAACTTTGGGGAGAGAAGTCCTGCCATTTCCATTATAAGAGTACCTTCAATCATTCACATCTATGTCACCCATATGGAAGGAAAGAAGGCTGATTTATATAAACTCAATTCCCATCTTTCCAGGGAAGAAATAAATACAGAATATATAAGTTGACTAGCTTTCCACTACCACCATTAAAATATAAATTTTTTACCCATGAATTTTTTTTAACGCATTAACAAGCAATAAATGTAAAGTTAAAGTTTGGCAGGTAAAAAACAAAATGTTCATATTAACCACAATTTAAAATTTTGATTGGCAAAAACTTTTACCTCAACATAACATTTGGAATCATAATTTTGTGTTGAAAGCAAAAATCTATGAGGTTTAAACTAGTGCACTGAGAAGACATGCTCTTCTTATCTACTTTCAATGAGTAAGAGAAACTTGGTGCCAATTATCCCTCCAAGGATGTTCACCTACCAAGAGGCTGAATCCAAGGGGATTTGACACCAAAACCAATGCCTTTAACTTTCTTATAGATTAAGAGCAACTGGTGATTGAAAAGTAGACTTTAACAGAAATGTATGATGTGTGTTTATATATGTGTTTATGAAGGTACTGTCTGTAGAGAGTATATAGTGAAAGAAAAAGATACAGATAAAAATATAGAAAGAGAGGGAGAAAGAGTAGGGGAAAAGTTGGGAAGAGGTAAGCAATCATATGGGGATAATGTGAGAAATATTATTATATTAATATAAATAAATATAAATATAATGGAAGGAAAATGACAATTATAGATTAATCCTGTATTATCCTGACTAATGGATATCCCCAAAACAGATAACGTAAAATATCTGCTTGGTAGAAAAAGCTAAAGAAACTTTGGGAATAATTCATATTTCTTAGAAAAGGATGGTAGAATTGTAGGAAATAAGGATTAAAGAGGTCTGTGAGCAACTGCTTTACAGGTGACATAGTATAGTCCAAACTCCATACACAAAAGTACAGAGAATAAAAAACCTCAGAGGGAGAAACACAGATGGTAAGAGAAAAAATACATTCCTAGATGGGATCATCCTGCAGTGTTGAGGAAACTCAAGGATGAGATTGGGAAGCTGACGGGAAAATCTCTTATATCAAACAAGCACCAAGCTGAAGGATGCTGATATGACCCCAGCGCACAAGAAGCGTCCCAGAGACACAAAGAATCCTGTAAAGCCACAGGGAAATTTAAATTCCACAATAAAAGGTTAACATCACTCAACGTAAAAGGAAGTGATGCACCACAAGAAAAAAAAAACTCATGTTTTCTACAAAGGGATATTATGTCTGATCACTTTACTGTAATTACCTTTAATGAAAAATAGACATGTAAAAAAATTCATGAATATAATCTATCAATTCTTTTAAAAAATGTCTCCTCATAATTTGCTTTAAAAAAAAAACAAAACAGGTTGCCAGAGTGCTTAATAGTTCAGAACACTTACGTTTGGAAAAAATCTATCCAAATAATGGAAATATCTGGAAAGAAAGATTAATCCCAACAAAAAGAACTGATCAGATGTGCTACTTATCTAATATGCAAAGTAAATAGACAAGATATAGTCAACGAAGAAGTGTTAACATACCTAGAAAAAGAAAATACTTGAGTGGGATTCAGGGGGGCAGTCTTCTAAAAGAGAAAAGACTAAAACCTCCTAGAACCACAGAAGGTTAAAACTGAGCATACATAGTATTTGGTTAAAAGAGAAGAAAAAGAGTAATAAAGGATGCACCTGTGATGATAGTGGAAGATTGGACATTGATAAATATAAGAATCATGAAAAACACCTTTAGAGGTTTTTATTACTTTGCTGTTGACACTGAAAAGGAAGTGGATCAATAAAACTAAAATATTGATAGACCTGTACCATGGAGAGTCCCTCTATGGGACAAAGGAAAATGGAAAATAAAAAGATGAAATAATCACAGAAGTATCCAAGGAAAATTTATAAGAATGAAGGGAGATGGGAGAAGACTGGGAATGGGGTCAATCTGAGGACACTCAGATTGGTTTAAAAGAGAGGAAACACAAGGAAATAAAAAAAGGAGATTTATACTATCTTGAAAGGAGAAATCAAAGTATTTTCTACATTTCACCTCAACATTACAGGATTGATAAAAACAATGAAAATGCATATATATAACTGATAGTTTCTAATTTCCATTTCTTGCCCTGTCAACATCATCAGTTTGAGTTGTTTTTGTTTTGTTTTGTTTTTTATTTCATTTGTTTTGTTTTACTTTTTTATTTTATTTTATTTTTAAGATTTTATTTATTTATTTGACAGACAGAGATCACAAGTAGGCAGAGAGGCAGGCAGAGAGAGGTGGTGGGAAGCAGGCTCCTTGCTGAGCAGAGAGCCCGATGTGGGGCTCGATCCCAGGACCCTTGGATCATGACCTGAGCTGAAGGCAGAGGCTTAACTCACTGAGCTACCCAGGCGCCCCTGTTTTATTTTTTTTTAGAGAGAGAGAGACAGATTGGTGCAGAGAGGGGCAGAGGAAGAGAGAGAATCTCAATCAGCCTCCACACCCAGTGTGGAGTCCAACACAGAGCTCTATCCTACAACCCTGAGATTATGACCTGAGGCAAAATCAAGAGTCAGTTGCTCAATGGACTGAGTCACCAGGTGCTCCTGAGTTTTTATATATATATATATAGTATTTATAGTATATAAATATACTGAAAAATAGTATTTTAAAAAATAGTATTCTGAATCACAAGTATAATGAAAATATGAAAAGAATAAATTACAGATGAACATCTTGAATAAAGGCAAGATATTTCAATATATAGTTAGCATTAAATTTATATTCATGGACACTTAAGGTCCAATAGTGATGTCTATGGTGAAATATAACATGAAAAATAGCTGACATTTACTAAGCAATTTTTATGTGACAAATGTTAAGAGTTTTCCTGTCTCTCTTACTTTCACACACAATCAGAAAATAAGTATAAGTGTTAAATAAGAAAGTTAAATGCCATACTGACACATGCAAATTTGGGTGCAGGAAGATTTAGGGAAAAACACTGGCATAAACATAGAACTCCAATTTTCAAGTGATTTGTTTATCACCAAATTAATCCCTGGTTACAGAGGGTCTCCATCTCCTACTGGAAGAAATTCAGTTGCTAAATCTCATTTTGAGTAACTGATGTTTTGAAATAGGCAGGAGGTTCAGTTACAGAGTTGTAACTTTCCCAGAGCTCTTTCCAGTAAGACCATAGATGTAGCTCAATTTTCTAAGATTGTCTCCTGTCTTTTAGATAAATGGCTCTGTGGGAAAGTTGATACCTAGAAAATTGGAACACTTTTCATCTTGGCATGAGTTAATTCATTGATTAGATATTTATTGAGCATTTATCATATTCCAGAACTGTTGCTAGACACTATTGATGCACTTGTTACTGTTACTAACAGAACAGCTAACCAGCCAGAGAGAGGTGAGCAATTTTATCTGTACCCTGGCATTGTGTTTGTTTGATCTGGGACTTTTATGTATACCTAAGGTCAAAGGAATAAAAAAGGAATAATTGTGTACTTTAGTTTCATGCAGTGATTGTAATCATCTGGCATAAAGCGGGCATTCAATAAATACTCCTTGAATGAATGAATGAATGAATGAATGAATGAATATTTGAATGCAATTCTTTTTTTAAGGACTTATTCATTTATATGAGAGAGGCAGAGAGAGGGAGTGGGGAGAGGGTTAGAGATAGAAGGAGAGAAGCATAATCCCAGCTGAGTGGGGACCCCAATTTGGGCTTGATCCCACAATGCTGAGAACATTGATCCCTCAATGCTGAGCTGAAATCAAGAGTCTGACTCATAGTCCAGCTATACCTCCCAGGCACCCCTTGAGTACAATTCTTAATATGATTAAGTTGACTCATAAAAAATTTTTTATTAAATGTTTTATTGGTATAATGGTAAGATTCCTATTCATTTGTAAAAAACCAATAGAGAACTCTTATACTTTTTCCAGTTTCTTCTAATGATTTCATCTTAAAACACCATTGTATAACATCACAACGAGGATATTGGCAGTGATACTGTCGAGATACAGAACATTCCCTTCTCTGCAAGGATCCTTCACGATGTCCTCATCTAGACCCATATACTTTCCTCCTGACCTCCAAATTCCTGACAACCGCTAATTTCTTCTCTACTTCAATAAATTTTATCATTTTAACAATGTTATATAAATGGAATCATACAGTGTGTAACCTAGTGGCGTTGGTTTTTTCCACTCAGAATAAATCCCTAGAGATTCATTTAAGTTGTGGCTGCTATCAAAGTTTGTTCATTTTTCCTGCTGAGTAGTATTGCATGGTATAATTGTATCAGTTTATTGATACAATTATATCAATTGCTGAAGATATTTAGATTGTTTCTAGGTTTTGGCTACTACAAATAAAACTATTATTTACATTTGTGTACAAGTTTTTGTGTGATCGTAAGTCTTAATTTCTTTGGGATAAATGCCCAGAAGTACATTTGCAGGGTTATATGAAGATTATAGCATTTACATTATCAGAACCAATGTTTAAGTGGAGTAATTTCTCCATGCCCTCCCCAGAAATTTTTGTTTTTTTTTTTTCATTTTAGTCATTTTGATAGGTATGTAGTTATATCTCATTGGGATTGATTGCTTTTAATTTGCATCTTTGTAATAGCTCATGATATTCACCATATTTTCATGGGTTTATTTGTCATGTGTATAATCTTCACTAAATATCTGGTCAAATCCTTTGCAAATATTCTATCTGAATTTTTTAATGATTAATTTTGATAGAAATAAAAAGATTAGATAGAAGATGATAAATAAATAGATAATGGCCTTTTATTACATATGTGAGTTGCAAATATGTTCTTGCTAATATTTGTATGTATATAACTTAAATTTTTACCCTCTTAACAGGATCTGCCAAACAGTAGAAGTTTTTAATATTGATGTAGCCCAATTTATCAAATTTTCCTTATAAGGATCATGCATTTGGTGTCAAATCTAAGAACATTTTGTCTAACCCTAGATCTCAAAGATTTTTTTTCCTATGTTTTATGATTGTCTTTTCATTTCCCTGACATTGTCTTAGAGAAAAGAAGTTTTAAAATTAAACAAAGCCTAGCATATCAATTACTGCTTTCACAATTACTGCTTTTCACTGCTTTTGCCTTTGGTGTTGTATCTAAAAAGTCATCACCACACCTAAGAACATCTAGGTTTTCTACCTGTTGTCCTCTAGAAGTTTTATAGTTCTGTGTTTTATATTTAGCTCTGTGATCCATTTGACCTACTTCTTGTAAAGGTGTGAGGTCTCAGTCTGCATTCACTTTTTTGCATGTAGATGTCAAGTAATTCCAGCCCCATTTGTAGGAAAGATTAACTCTGCTCCATTGTATTGCCTTTGCTTCTTTGTCACTGGTTGGGTTTCCCTAGCCAGGCTACCTTCTCCTCCAAGGAATTCAAAGATTCAATCTTTTGAATCTAAAAATATTCAAAATCTTTTTAGGTTTGTTTCATACATAATATCCAGGGGGGTTTTGGTTGTTGTTGTACTTAGTAGGAGAAATCAAGAAAAGTACATTTAATTTATTTTCCTCAAAGCAGAAGCTACTATAACAATGCTAATATTTTAAAATTACTTTCATTTATTTAATAATGCATAATAAATACATAATTGTATTTTGAAATATGAAACATCATTAAGAGGCTAATAATTCTATTAAATTATAAGGAGTTACTAAACAACACAGGTGACTGAAAAAACATTGAGTTAAAAATCTTTTCTTACCAATTTTCTACATCTTTCTGAAGACATATAGAACAAATAGAGAGAAAAACATATACAATATTAAAAAAATCTTTTACAGTTTTTGGAAACTGTAAAAGAGGTTGGAGAGGAAATAAAGTCAGGTGGGTAAGCCATCCTTTTGTAATTACAGAGACAATTTACCTTAATAAAAGTATATTTGGAGTGTACTGAGGGAGAATTCTGCGTACATTTAAGAGTAGAGTATTTGTAAGAATTTACTGAAAGGTCATCGACTATAGAAAATGCTATTTGTTGAGATTAAAAATGGAGCACAAAACTTTCCAATAAAATTTGTATGCAACTACATATAATTTTTATGTAGATATATTTTTATAAAACTCCATTTTTCTCCATATATGCTTTTATGTATACTACCTATATTTTTCTGTAAATATATTTCTATTTTGAAAGTAATTTTGATGATATATGTATAGGCAGAAGTTTTGTTGTTATTTTTTTAAATTAAAGTTGTGGTAGAGATTGTCAAACACTTTATAAAGAAAAAAAATCACATTGTAAATTTAGAAATGAAGTCTGTAACAAAAACACAAACCAAAATCAATTACAACAACATCAAAATTTTGTTTGATATACCAGGTCATGGCTTAGTCACTTACTTCTAACATTTTAGATATTCTTCATGCTTCTAATAGATTAGACTTGCTCTTGTTGGTTGTTAAGGCCATAAATGGGAAAAGTAGGCAAAAATAACAGTACCATACTGTTACTCTAAATAAGAATATTTTTTAAGAGTTAAATGTTGTGTATCTTCAAGTACAATGCAAATTTTTTCTCAGAATATAGAAGATATTCAGCTCCTATCTGCTGAATATTATTTAAGTGTTTAATAGAAAATAAAATTAATGATGACCATAAAATATGTTTGAATGTACAGACTTAGAATGGTGTTTTTTAAATGCATCAGCTTGAAGGAAACATACATTTTAATTTTACCTTTTTAAAATTAATAAAAATTAATCAATTAACATCAAAATACTGTGGGAAAATTTTTTCTTTGTGGAGGATGTAATGATTACACTATTAATTAGATAACATATTTTAATTTTCCAAGTTTGAGCATTAGCAGCAAATGAAAAATTACATTTTTGTTAAATTTAATAGGAAGATCATGGCAAGCAGATCCCCAAAGAATAATTAAAAATAAATTTTGTAGAAACATTAATATTTGATGTCCCTATAAGCATAAGTTAAATGGTATAATGACTCTCTGATGATAATTTACAATATTTTAGAGAAAAGAAATATTTCAGGTGGGATTAGGGTAGCTCTGAAGTTGAAGGTAACCAGTCTTTTTATAAAGCAGATACACTGTAATATGAACGTTCTAATTAAATAATATAAGAAAAAATAGTCAATAAAGACTGAAAAAAGAGATAAGAAAATATGTTAAATGTGAGGAAATCAGGTTACATTATAATGGAACTGCTAAATCGACACTGAAAATAAATGAGGTTTTAATACCTCAAGTCAGCCATTTATTTCATTTATTCAGTTTAGAGTAAAGTTGCAATTAAGTATTCTAGCAAGTGATCTTATTCATTTGGGTTTGAGCTTGAATAACTATTTTATAAATTAAGTATTAGGATTCTTCTGAAAGAACTAAATCAATTAAAAGTTAGGAAAGGCAGAAGTCCAGATGGCACTGAATCCACCCAACTAAAATTAAGTACCCTGGATTTGGCTCATTCTCATTATTCAATTATTCATGTAATATATATGAAAATCTGGCAAATTGGAAAATTGTCAGTAATTTGCCCCATCAATGGAAGATGACTAATTTCTTCTAAGTACAGACATAGACACAATAAGTATCTTCTATTCCTGCTAGGTATTTTAAAAAGTAATTGACTCTATTTTAAAAAATCAACAATCAAAAGAAAATCGCAGATAATTTATTTTTCCCCATGATTTAATCAAGTGACCATTCATATAAAACTTAGCAAGTAGTCATCTAATAGAGAAATGATACTCTGTATTAACTAAATTAATAAAGAAAAAGTTTTCAAGTGAATACTTGAAAAGAGAAAGAATTCTATGCCTACACATTTTTGCACTAGATTGTTTTATGTCTTTGAATAAATCACTTATCACTTAGATTCTTATTTTCTATGCTATAAAATTAAGCACATGGATTTAACAAATTCAAGTGTTTTTTCTAGATTTCTGATTTCCTGCTTTAAATTTATGTAAATCTGTAGAAGAAAATTTTCACACTTAAAATTCTCAAGATTAAGCATATCTCTAAATAAGTAGTATATGATTCACATTATTTCATATTGTTTTACATTGGTCATTATAGCATATGTGTATACTATAGCAATAAAATGTTGCTCATTTGCTTTTTTTTTTTTTTTGACAATAGTCAACTAATAATCTGTCAAAGCAAAGAGAACTACAATCAAGTATAACTTTGTATCTATTTCCTCTCTGAAAACTCATGGTAATAAAGCCTATACCATTGTTATCACTACTTTATAAAAGATGAAAATAAGGCAAAGTCAAGTTAAAACACTTGGCTTATCCAAAACAGTTTATAAATCAGCATTTCCCAATTGACATATTTTGTGAGCCACAAACAATACAGCATCTGAGCAGAAGAGTGACATAAACATAAAGGGAATGAAAAGAAGGTTGTTGCACTGGGACTGGAAAGGGGTATCTGAATTTAAATGAGCCATTCTGGAGGCGCTGAAACATCCCAGTTCTGAGAAGAGTCCAGTCAAGGATCATAATGACAAGATTGACAAGAAAAGAAAGAATTTGAGAAAAAAACAAAAATATATGATTTTTAGCATTTATTCATAATAGAACCTAGTGAAAAACAATATTAGCTCTTCAACGTAATAAAATTCTTTTTGGATTAAAGCAAAACTGGTTGGAGGATGGTGTCGTATTTTAGAAAAAATGACCATGACCTTGGGCTAGTGGATCAAGTTTGCAACATAAAAAACTTCCTTGTCCTCTGTCTGGATAGGTGAATTATGTTAATATTTTGTGCTAGAGCTCACTTATCTTGACACAGATAATCAAAAAATATAGTACAACAATTATGGTTATAGGCAGACACAATAATGAGACAAGGAACCAGGTTGGGATAAATGGTTTGCATATATGTTGCATCTTAAGGGCAGACGGGGTAATTCCTATGTATAAAATATATAAAATATTTTAGCCTATTTAAATAAAAGATACTATTATAAAATAATATGTTACTTCTATATTTATGATTGTCCAAATTGTATAGCCTAACTTAACAGTAAATACACAATGACAGTACTAATTTCCTAAACCATAAACCATTTCCATGAACATTGAATGACACTGAAGAGCACAGACTCTGAATCCTTGAGTGTCTACTGAGTGCAAAATACTCTGTGCAAAGCACATTTTGTCACTTTACAGATTTGGAAACCAAGCCCTAAGTAAGCTTGGTTAAGTGACATTGCTAAACCTAAACAGTAATAATTAAGAATAATAATTAAAAATTAAAGCATTAAGAGTTTTAAGGCTTGGGGCGCCTGGGTGGCTCAGTGGATTAAGCCGCTGTCTTCGGCTCGGGTCATGATCTCAGGGTGCTGGGATCGAGCCCCGCATCGGGCTCTTTGCTCAGCGGGGAGCCTGCTTCCCTCTCTCTCTGCCTACTTGTGATCTCTCTCCCTGTCAAATAAATAAATAAAGCCTTTAAAAAAAAAAAAGAGTTTTAAGGCTTTTTTTGTAATTAAATATACTGCGATGAACTAAACTTCCTATTAAAAGCATATTTAAATAGTCCCTAAAAATGAGAATAATATTATTAGTTGAATCTAAGAGGAGAAATCTGAGCTATCCCCTCCAAAAAATGTTTTTCAAGTGTCGATTTTACTCATCAATAATGTTAACCATGGCTCACTTCTAAAACAACAACAACAACAACAACAAAACCAAGACAAAAACAAGGCTTCTATATTTAGAAATATTTTTCCCTCCTTTTTCCTTATATCTATCCTTTGAAATAGTAACAAAAAAGAAAATTAAAAATAAAGAGGACATGTGTTGTGATGAGCACTAGGAGTTATATGCAACTAATGAATTGTTGAGCCCTACATCAAAAACTAATGATGTGCTATACATTGGCTAACTGAACATAGTAAAAATTTTTCATTTGTGGCAGGATGGCATATTGCCTCTACCTTGAAAATAATTAAATAAATTAGACTAACATAAGTATTTTAAAATATGTTCAAGTGACAAGAAAACTAAGATTATTCAGAATCAAAAACTGGAAAAGCAAAAGTATAGAAATGTATGAAAATAAAAATAAGGAAGTATTTAGAACTTGACAATGTTCCATATGGGTAAAGTAATTACAAACATGAAATTTATAATCACAAATTCTTACATTAAAAACCCAAAAAGGCATGAGTGTTGATTAGATATATATCTATAAAGAAAAAATGATAACAAACCAAAAGAAAGAAAAAAGGGGACAAAATAGAGAAGCACTAATATAGAAAAATACAATAGAAAAAATTACGGCAAAAGTCAGTTCCTTGACATAGGTAATAAGAGTAAAAATAGCTAAGCTGGATTAGGTCAAAATGAAAAACTTTTGGGGCACCTGGGTGGCTCAGAGGGCTAAGCCTCTGCCTTCAGCTCAGGTCATGATCTCAGGGTCCTGGGATCTAGCCCCACATCAGGCTCTCTGCTAAGCAAGGGGCCTGCTTCCTCCTCTCTCTCTGCCTGCCTGCTTGTGATCTCTCTCTGTCAAATAAATAAATAAAATCTTTAAAAAAAAAAAAGAAAAACTTTTGTTCATCAAAGGACACAATCAACAGAATGAAAGAGCAAATTATAAAATGGGAGATAATTTTCATGTAACTAATAAGTGGTTCATATCTAGCATAACAAAGAATTCCTATGGCTCAACATTAAATGGGCAAAGGAATTGAATAGACATTTCTCCTTAGAAGATATACAAATGGCCAAGAACATATGAAAATATTTTTATCCTCACTAATCAATAGAAAACTGCAAATCAAAACCACAATGAGATAGCATCTCATACCTATTATCAGAAAAAAAGTAGAGAGATAAGAAAGAGAGAGATAAGGAGAGAGATAAGTAAGGAAAGAAGATATAAAGAGAAAATAACAAATGTTAGTGAGGATGGGAAGAAATTAGAAACTTTGTGCACTCTCAGTGGGGGATATGTAACCAACAGCCATTGTGGAAAACAAGATAGTGCTTCCTCAAAAAAATTGAAAAATAGAATTACAATATGACTTAGCAATTCTACATTTGAGTATGCATGCAGAAGAATTAAAAGCAAGATCTGAAAGGAATATGTGTACACTCAAGTTTACAGCAGGTTTAGTCACAGTAGCTACAAAGTGGAAGGAAGCCACATACCCATAGACAGATGACTGGAAAGCAAAATACAGTGTAAACGTACAATGGAACATTACTTAGTCTTAAAATGGAAGGAAATTTTAAAACATGCTGCAACATGAATAAACCTTGACATTATGGTAAGTGTAATAAGACAGTCACAAAAAATATTCCATATACTATATGATTCTACTTATTTGAGGTACCTAAAGTAGTGAAATTCAGAGATAAAAAGCAAAATGGTGTTTCCCAGAGGCTGGGGAGAGGGGGCAACGGAGAGTTACTGTTTAATGAGTACAAAGTTTCAGTGTTACAAGGTGATGGATGATGGAGTTGGATGGTGGTGATGGATGCACAAAAATTTGAATGTACTTAATCCACTGAACCGTGCATTTAAAAAAGGTCAAGATGGTAAATTTTATATTATGTGTATTTTATAAGTGTTTTTAAAACTCATTTTTTAAAAGTATGATCCAGGTGTGTATCTTTAGGGAAATGTGATATATATTTTTTTTACAGTTAAAACAAAGAATAATTTTAGGAGAAAGTTTCAAATGACTGATATGGCTGGTATTAAATTCATTGTTTAATATTTTTACTTTATGAATCTCATTCTAATAGGATACTATAAATAGGGTAAGAAAGTTTTTTTGCTTAAAATGGTACCTTATTGCCAAAGAATCACTTGGAAAGGAAATCCACTTTCATTTTCCAGTTTTTTAATAATTCTTAGATTGCTTCTATAAAGGTAAGTTACCACATGTTCTCTAAAAAAATTGTACCTGTGGGGGCACCTGGGTGGCTCAGTGGGTTAAAGCCTCTGCCTTTGGCTCCAGTCATGATCCCAGGGTCCTGGGATGGAACCTTGCCTCAGGGTCTCTGCTAGCAGGGAGCCTGCTTCCCCCTCCCTCCCTCTGCCTGCCTCTCTGCCTACTTATGATCTCTGTCTGTCAAATAAATAAATAAAATCTTAAAAAAAATTGTACCTGTGATAGGCTCTTCTATTCTCTTTATGATTTGCTAATCTGAAAATATTAATCTGTTACTTAATCCTAGTTATGAATGTAAAAATTAAATCTCAAAACAAATATTTAAAATTAAAATGAGATGTACACTGGAAATTAATCTAATGTTTTTTTTTTTTTTAAAGATTTTATTTATTTATTTGACAGACAGAGATCACAAGTAGGCAGAGAAGCAGGCAGAGAGAGAGGAGGAAGCAGGCTCCCTGGTGAGCAGAGAGCCTGATGCGGGGATTGATACCAGGACCCTGGGATCATGACCTGAGCCGAAAGCAGAGGCTTTAACCCACTGAGCCACCCAGGAGCCCCTAATCTAATGTATTTTATATTAATGTTCCAGTATAGTGATTGTGAAACTTTGCCCAGTTTTATCAAAGTCCCTCCTGGGGCTGACGCTAGACGACATAGAGTAGGCAATGGAGCCAGTCTCTAGTTGTCTGCCCATTCCCCCTATTTGTTGCTTTTGTTTGTTAGTATTTGGGACTGGGACTCCCCCAACCCCTTATTTTAAGAAAGCTGCTCTTTTTGTTTGTTTGTTTATTTATTTATTTATTTGACAGACAAGATCACAAGTAGGCAGAGAGACAGGCAGAGAGAGAGGAGGAAGCAGGCTCCCCGCTGAGCAGAGAGCCCAATGCAGGGCTCCATCCCAGGACCCTGGGATCATGACCTGAGCGGAAGGCAGAGGCTTGAACCCACTGAGCTACCCAGGCGCCCAAGAAAGCTGCTCTTCTGACTGAATTGGTTCCCTATTTAAATTAACACCAATTAAAACCCATAATGGAAAAGATTTATAAAGAAGAGAATGCTATATTGAGCACAAAGCATTTGCAGTTGACCACCCAGGGATTTTTTTTATTGTCTTTTGACTTTTGGTGCATCAAAAAAACTCTGATGGTTCATATTCATGTTTATAAAGCACATGGGCTTTTGGAGAACATTAAATTGTGATTCAAGGGGTAGTCAACTAAAATGAATTTAAAACATATTGTGTGTTTTCAATGCTAATATATTTTTATATGACTGAAATAATTACAATATCATTCTGACATGTTTTAACAACCAAATTTCCTTTTTGGAAGAATTAAGATAGTGTTTATAAAATGCCTAGCACTGAGCCTTGCATTTAATTGTATACTAAATGAGCTCTTCTAAATGCCAAAATTATCTGTTACTGCCAACTTAAAGCAGTATCATGAGCTTGTTATGTGTAATCATAACTTTCTCACTTTTTTACTGTTTCTTCAGCCTTTTTTTCTTCCTAGCTTCTCTAACTCATTAATTGCATAATCATAGAACAGTCTTCTCTGAAAACGTCAAAAGGCTCCATCTTCTCCCCCAAAACTCTTATTGCTCATCTTCTCTCAAAATTAACATTTCTTATTCTATACTCTTTCCTTCTCCAGGTCATCCAAAATGCACAAGGTGAGAATAAATTAAATTAATAAATTAAATTAATAGATTAGCTTATTATGCACTACTAAGTGGCTATTTAACTTTCAACACAAACAATTCAAGTCAATAAACATTGACTAAATACTAGTTAATGTATATTAATTCCTTAACCTTGGTGGAGGATTCCACAGTTTATAGCAGAGATAGGGAGAGAACTAACCAATTTCCATGTCCTTCACATATCTTTATCCACTTGATGAATGTTTTTACTGCTACAGCCTGATCTAAAACTTTTATATCTTTTGCTTTAAAACCAAAGCATTTTCTATTTTTTAGGTCAATATTTTATTCGAATACATTTGCATTCACAACATGGCATAGGATTTGCAAGTACTGCCTTAGTTTTCATGTATAAACTTTTACTTATAGGGTTTGGATTTTATATTAACAAATAAAATATCATTTTAAATGGGTTAAGTATTGCCTCAAAAGCTAGAGGCAGCAGATAATAGCATTGTATCAACAATGTTAAATCTTTTAAAAATCACCTTTACTTATTCAACTGTAAAATTTTCTGAATGATTCCATACCTTTTGGTATTTACCCATGGACATAACCAAGCATTTTCTTTTTACCCTGTCCTTTCTTCTGCATTCTAGGCTAGAATCAGAATTTTAATGAGTTTCAGTAAACTAAATCAGTAAGTGCCAAGTTTCATATATCATAATTTTGGGGGGTTTTGAAAAGGTGAGACATTTATTTTAATCTTGATTATCAGAAAAGTCTTCATGGAAGACATAGGATTTAAATTTTTCCTTGAAAACTGACAAGGATTCTCATATGTGAGAAATGAGAGAAAAGCGTTCAAGGCTGTAAGAAAGACCAGAGAACAGACATGGATAAACAAAAATGCTTTGAATGTTGGCGGAAAAGATTAATCCTTCATGATTAAAAGGCAGACTCTAAGGAAGTACATGACACTATCTGAAAAAAACAAACAAAAAAACAGTTGCCAGCAAAGTGAGAGGTTTGGAATCAAAATGAATAAGAGAAAAATAGAAATAATAATGACTTGTTTTGAGGCTTCAAAGAGTAACATTAATAATGACATCATCATGGATCTAGAAAATGGTATTAACCAAACGTCACAGTTAATTTTAACTGTTATCTTGAATAGATAAAATAAAGATTGTTTTACCCTGTAAGAAAGTTAAAATCATCATGATTTTATAAAAAAGAAAACAAAACAAAAACCTATGTTATATAAAAAGAAGTTGATTTAATCTAGCAGGTAAAATAAAAATGCAAAAAAACAGTGACACTGAATATGTAGATAGAAAAAGGGCTAGAGGAAAAGTTAGAGATAGAAGCTGGAACTAAAGAGAGGGGAGAAAAAGAAAAGAAATGAAAAGTCTATTTCCACAGATCCAAGACTGTTTATGAAGGTTGAAAACCGGGGCACCTGGGTGGTTCAGCTGGTTAAGCATCTAACTTCAGCTCAAGGTCATGATCTCAGGGTCCTGGGATTTAGCCCCTCTTCAGGCTACAGGCTCAGCAGAGAGTCTGCTTGTCCCTCTGCCTTTCCCCCTGCTAGTGGGAGTGCTCTCTCTCCCTCTCCCTCTTTCTCTTCTCAAATAAATAAAATCTTAAAAAAAAACTGAAAACAGTAGAACTTAAAAGGAAGGTGTCAGCTGAATGAATGCTTATGTGCCTAAAGGCATGTTGATCATATTTCCTGATATAAATTCAAACCACACAGTTTCTTAATTGGAAAGAATATTTAAAATTAAGACTGTCCAGAAAAATCCAGGATATATGATAAATATGTCTAAGGTCATTTGAAGTGGTGCCAAAATTTAATAAAAAATTATGATCTTTTATAAATTGTGTTATTCCAAATTTGAATATAATAGTCCAAAGGATTTCTGCATAGTTGAAAATGAGCTATAATTTAGAGATATTGTAAAAGGGAATATATATGTATTTCAGAGTTACAATAAATTTTGAAATGGCTTAAAAATAAACATGAAGAGAAGTCAAATATCGAATTTGTAATAATACATTTATATGTTCTCCAGAGGTATTTGGGATAAAAAATGTTTCTCAGTAATATCCCAAATGTATCTGCTCTACCATAGGGTCTTGAAGTGAATAAAGCAGCCTTTCCTAGGTGTACAAAATACTTTAGTCGTGGATCCAGCCATATCATAAGTTGTCATTATGTCTCAAAATAGGAAATGAAATAGACCTTAAAATATGTTTTCAATATTCTCAGGCTTTCTTCTGAAAAGATTTTTCCAGAAGCAAATGAGAGCTTTCAAATGTGAAAGGTACAAAGGTTTTGAAAAGTAGAGCAAGATAAAATTTCTTAAATTAAAGCTCTGAAATACTGACCTCAAATCTTAAATTAAATCTCATTTTGTATTATCAGATAATAAAAGATAGGTAAGGATATGGGTGATATTTTGTGGGAAATGTCACATTGTATGTGAAGGATTATTTCTTTCATAGTCTCTAACATTTAATTGGAATTCTTTGCCAACTTGCAGATATAATAACCTATTCTGGGAATATATGGCTTATTACTTCAAGATTGACATATTATTTAGTTGGAATTAAAACATTCATTTTAAATTCACCAATGTATTCTTGCAGTAATTATTATTGTTATAAACCACAAATTTTGTATTGCATAAAGATTTTTAATACACAAATGACTTTTAATGTATATATTGTCAGGGCTAGATGGGGGGGGCACAGATTGATTATAAGTATTTTAAAACAATTTGAAAAAAAACTACAAATATAATTGCATATATAATGGGTTGGACCTATTTGAGTGTGGTGTAATTAAATATGTTGGATAAATTTGTTGTCTAGTTAATTAAGTCCAGAAGATCAGTATTTCCAGAGTTTTGTTTCCTTTTTTGAGTCTTCCTCAAGAGAAGTTGTTGAGATACTTTATAAATCAGAGCAACAGAATTTGGTAATGTATTATACCTATGCATTTCTATCAAGCCATTTGGTAAGATGAGAGTAAAAGTAAGGGGCTATATAGATGAATCAGGGGCACAAAACAAAAGCAGAAGTCAGGGTTGGGGTCTGATAAGGAGGCCAACGTGAGAGTGATAATAGTGGTAAAACAGGATGCACCAAAACACAGGAACTGGACAATTTCTATTCAATAGGGATAATAGTGGTAAAACAGGATGCACCAAAACACAGGAACTGGACAATTTCTATTCAATAGGGAAGGCTCTCTTTGTTAAGAGAACTACAAAGAAAAACTCTGCCAACTATGTGATAAATATTTGAATAATAACCATGTATAAAATATTTCTGTCTGGTTTGACAAGTGCAACTTTCTAATTCTCATAATAACATCCTCACTAATATTATGGAGACCTAAATATGTTCCAGGCTCACTTATAGGTTCCATGTTTTATTTTACTCTCATAAAACCTTTGAGGTAGATTGACATCTTCCGATATGACAATGAGAAAACTCAGATTTAAAGAAGTAAGTACATAACATAGACTCACACAAAGAAAGGCAGGATTCTAGTCTAGCTTTAACTGACCTTGATGGCCTCTTAATGCTTGAGTTTTGTTCTTTTCTTATGTGGATACTTTGTAAACTAAATATATAAAATACTTTTCAACTCATATTATCAAATTCAGAAAAACTATAGCTAAGTACCTTAATGGGTTGGCTGACCTTTCCTCTGTCACATGCAATTTTATGACATTTTGATATATAAACAGAATATTTTAAACCTTGATTTTATCAGAGATCAAACTGTATCAAAAATTATACATTTTAATGGAGAATGAAATGGCTTAGATATGCACAAACAAAAAAATATGCTGTGGAAATGTAGAGAAAAGTATAATCAATGGTAACTGAGGAAATTAAATCTTAAGAAAGTAAGTGATATTTCAATGTGTTAAAGAATTACTAACATTTCAGTAAATAAAAAAAATGAGCAAAGAGAATAAAGATAAGAAATAAAGAACTTAAAAAGCTCAATATCCAAGAAAAAAATAATCCAATTAAAAAATGGACAAAAGAACTTTATAATTATGAATGATTATTTATTTGGTAATTGTAACAAATGGGCCATACTAATGTAATATGTAATGGAGAAACTGGGTATGAGTTATATGGGAAATTTGTACTATATTCTTAATTTCTCTGTAAATCCAAAACTATATCCCAAAATAAAGTTGTTTTAGAAAAAAATAATTGGAGATGCATAACACAATAAATTAAATTTTAAAAAAGTGGACAAAAGACATGAATAAACTTTTTTCCAAGGAAGACATATAGATGACCAACAGACAATGAAAAGATGATCAACATCACTCATCATCAGGGACATACAAATCAAAACTCTAATGACACATCACCTCATACCTATCAGAATGACTAAAATCAACAACACAGGAAGCAACAGGTATCAGTGAGCATGTGGAGAAAGGAGAACCCTCTTTCACTGTTGGCGGGAATGCAAATTAGTGCAGCCACTGTGGAAAACAGTATGGAAGTTCCTCCAAAATTTAAAAATAGCAAGAACTACTCTTTCCAGATCCAGGAACTGCACTACTAGCTATTTATCTAAAGAATACCAAAACACTAATTCAAAAGGATATATGCACCGTGATGTTCATAGCAGCATTATCCACAATAGCTAAGATATGGAAACAGCCCAAGTGTCCATGGACTAATGAATGGATAAAGAAGATGTGAGATACACACACACACACACACACACACACACACAGGAATATTACTCAGCCATAAAGAGAATGAAATTTTACCATTTGCAATGACATGGATGGAACTAAAGTATCATGTTGAGTGAAATTAGTCAGTCAGAGAAAGACAAACACCATATGATTTCGCCCATATAAGGAATTTAAGAAATAAACAAACAATGGGGGAAAAAGATAGAGGGAGGCAAACCAAGAAACAGACTCTTAACTATAGAGAAAAAACTGATAGTGACCAGATGGAGGTAGGTGTGGAGATGAGTTAAATAGATGATGGGGATCAGGCAGTGCACTGACTGTGATGAGCACCAGGTATGGTATGGAAGTGTTGAATCATTATATTGTACACCTGAAACTAATATCACACTGTATGTTAACTAACTGGAATTTAAATGAAGACCAAAAACAGAAACAAAAACAAAAACAAAAACAAACTTTGATGAAAAGAAAAACAGAGTCCCTGCTTCACAGCCCAGAAGCACTCTCGTGTTAAAAATGGTCATGTACAATTACAATAAAATGCAAAGAAAGTTTAATAAAGGAAGCACCATCATGCAAAACCAATGGGAGAATTGAACTTGAGATCTCAGAATGACCTCAAGGAAAATCTTGCTGAAAAAGTGATGTTGAGCTGAATGTAGAGTAAGATGAGTCAAGATCATTCAGGAAAAGTATAAGTGGGAAGAAGAAATAATTTAGTAGAGAAGAACATGGGTATCCAGCTTAATGCAAGGTTGTTGGGTTGACAAACAAATACATTAACAAAATTTAATATTTTTATTGAAAAGCAGCTCTATGTCATGACAGAGTCAGGAATGTTATCCAAAAACATGGTTGTTCAAGAAATTGGCGGTCACTAAACATGGAGATACAGAGGAACCAGAAAACTAGTATGTGATCTGTGTGGTCTATATGGATAATTAAAATAGTCCTAGATGTTAGAGCAGAACTTGGCTGATGAAGAATGTATAGAGCCTACTGATAACAGTTTTCAGCAAATGTCATGAAATTATTTATAGTTCAATAGCTTATAGTGATGATGAGGAGTCAGAGGATGATAGCATGTTCTGATTGTTTAAGCTTTAAAACGTGTTTGTAGATGATTTTATTCAAGGGCAGAGGAGAAATTGACAGTTGCAAAGTAATAATATGGTATTGGTATGGGGGAGTGAATTTAAGGTAAGGAAGGGTGTATGAGAATAAGCTTCTTCTGTTTGATTTGCCTGCAGGGGAAATAGCTTCAGTGGAGTGCTAGGTGTCATTTATACCACTATGGGGTAAAGATGATTGAGAGGAGAGGCTTACAATGTGGGCTATTTATTTACTATGAAATGAGATGTTCCAGAGGCACAGGGGAAATGCCACATAGGGAGGAGATTAGAGGGAAGTTGCTTTAGGAAAGAGGTAGCACACTAACATCTGAGAGAACAGAAAACAAATAATGAGTAGCTTATACCTGGTAACACTGGGTCACAATGGCTCTGGTGACAATATGAGGAGTGAATCTAGAAGGAATAGAATGGAAAACCTGCCAAAGCCCATTTTAGTAGACTAAGTAAAAGATAGTAAGTAAAATGAAATCACAGAAGGAATTAAAAAAAAAAAAAAAACAAAAGGAGAATCATTACGTGTTTGAATCTATAAGATAGAACACTATATCCTGAAGGTAAGGAAGGGAAAGGTGAAGGAGAAAACTCTGATCTTGCTATTCCAAAAATTCTAGGACAATGATGGTGTTCATATAGAAATATACAAGACAAGGACTAAGTTTTGGAATACAATGTATTCACTTTTTCCTTATACTAAGTCTGAGGTACTGGGGACATTCCAAGGGAGATATCTACCAAATCAGCTGGAATTTTGTTCTGGAGTTCAGAGGGAAAATCAAGGATTATCTATATTCTTCAATATCATCCACACAGAACTCTAGTTAAAGCTATATGAAGTATATAACTGCCTACAGAGAAAGACATTTAAGGAGAAAAATATGACTAAGAACAAAACACTATGCATAGATATAGATAACTGTCAGTTTCTCCTCTGTATACATGCATATACGTGTGTATATTCATATATATACATATATATGTATACATGTGCATATATATATATATTTGTGGAGAGAGTAAAGAGAGAGGTAGAAAATGAGAATAATATGACTAAGTTATATAAAACTCAATTACTCTACAAAGCTAAGACACCAAGATATTTCACATAATGTATCTAGAAAATGGAGAATTTGGATTCCAAGAAAATGTGACAGTTGATCTTGAACATTTTTCCTGTACTTCACGCAGTTCTGGGGATGGTGGACATGGGAGGTAGATAGATAAATTCTTCATAGGTTTGAGCATCCGAGAAGAGTCTCAGTCCACAGTCTCCAAATACTATCAAGGGGAAAATGGCAAGGCCCAGGAGTCCCTTTACTCTCAGATTTGCGTGGTAGCAAAATAATGGTCTGTATCCTATGTTAAAGCAGATAAGACTGAAAGTGCTCCACAGGGAATGGAATGTTTCTCATTCATGCTATAACAACATGAATGTGAGACTGTGTAAGCAATCAAGACCTGAAGAAAGGGGCATGGCTTTCTCATGGCTGAGAAAGGGAATATCATAGAGTGAACTCTATCAACTAAGAGGAGGGGTGGTAAAGACATCTCAGTGGATACCAGCCTAAATAAATGATGATCCAGTCAACCAGAGATAGTCCTCCCCATCATCTGCCACCAGGTGTCATGTTAATCTTCCTGATAGGTCCCACATCAAAAAAAGGAAGAAAGAACCCTGAACTGATGGAGTTTAAATTTCTGACATTCAAGCTAAATGTGAGAATCTTCTAGTAAAATTAAAGTTGCATTTCTCATAATTCTGTAAGTATGTGATTGTTAGCTATAGTCATCAATCACCATCATCATCACCAGAGGTGCTCATGCTCATTAATTTTTCAAGCAGTAATGAACTGCTTCACATTAATCATTTTATTGAATCTGATCAACCTCTTTAAAGACTAGGTGATGTGACTCATATCTGTTTTACATATACAAAGATCAGAAGAATTGAGTAAATTGACCAAATCATACTTTGAGGATCCAAAGCCTTAACTAGAATTATATTAATTCAAAACATTAATAGTTTCTTGTTTAAAATCTTAATTGGTTCTAGTGTCCAGATCAGCTACCAATTGAAGTACACAGATAGTCTGCCATATGATAATTAAATCCTTTTATATATCTATCCTATTCAGTGAGAATTTAATAAGGAGCAGACGTAAAAGAAAAGCCATTTTCTGCCACAAATTTTACCTTAAGTTGGATTTTTTAATTATTATCATTTTCTCTGTTAAGCATAACAACTGGATAAATAATACAATATTAAGTCCTTTTTTTTAGTCTCAATGTTGGTTACCAAAATGATGGCTTAATTTTAAAATATAGTTGACATATTTAATGCTCAGATGGGAGCACTGGAGATACTCATTAAGAACTATAACATTTACAAAAGGAAAAAAAAACCCTGTAACTATTGCAAGTCTTCTCTTGAGGAATAGAGTATGTTGTAGCAGTTTAATTTTTTTTAATCTGATGAGATTTACCCAACTAAGTGAATAAAATAATAATAAACGGTTTAATATTTAACAGATAACAAAATTATTTGTACTTCAGAGACACACTTACAAGAATATGGAAAGTTTACCGAAGGATTTTTTTTTTCTCATCTGCATTAAGACTGGTTATTCAACTATTCTGTGTGGCTGAATATTATAACTGATGTCACTGAGATTATACAAGAAAGCAAGGCAAACATGACAAGCATGACAGAATCATGAGATAGCTGCATAATTACCACAAATGAAAAGCCTTCAGTTACACACAAGAAATTGTAAGAAAAAATTCCTTTGCAACTTCACAGCTAAAGTGCATCAAAGAGCCAAATGATAAATTGTTATCTTTTTTTTTTTTTTAAGATTTTATTTATTTATTTGGCAGACAGAGATCTCAACTAGGCAGAGAGGCAGGCAGAGACAGGGAGGAAGCAGGCTCCCCACTGAGCAGCGAGCCCCATGCAGGGCTAGATTTCAGAACCCTGGGATCATGACCTGAGCTGAAGGCAGAGGCTTTAACCCACTGAGCCACCCAGGCGCCCCTGTTATCCTTTTTTTAAAAGAAATATCTACAGTTTTACAACCTGAATCCTAGATAGATAGATAGACAGAGAAATAGATAAGAATGGTGTGGCTGGGTGGTTCAGTGGGTTAAAGCCTCTGCCTTCAGCTCAGGTCACAATCCTGGGGTCCTGGGATCAAGCCCCCCAGTTGGGCTCTCTACTCAGCGGGGAGCCTGCTTCCTTTCCTCTCTCTCTGCCTGTCTCTCTGCCTACTTGTGATCTCTTTCTGTCAAATGAATAAATAAAATCTTAAAAAAAAAAAAGAATGGCGACAGATAAAAATATTTTTAAAGAAAAGCTATTGGAAGAGCATGCTTCTGTCATTAAAATATAGGAAATTTCAGTAAACAGTAAATAAATAGAAATGACTATTTCATGACCATTAACTGGGTAAGAGCGATTAAAGTGGTTTCGAGCATATTTCACAATGCAGAAAGTGGGTGGAACACATGGACGATACTGCTACATCTACTTGAACCATTTTTTCATTACAATACAAGCTACTGATTTGGTTTGGTAAGCCGCAAGGGAGAAGGGTCATTTTCTAAGATCTTGGTTACAGAATTTGTCTTTTTGTCTCAAAACTAGAAGGCAGAATGACAAAGAGGAACTAAAAGAGAGGCTAAATATGAATAGAGTGAAAAGTGATATGGCAGTTTCCAAAATTATGTTCTATGATAATTTTTGGAGATTGAGACAACACGCACCTGTCTCAAACACAGAATGAAGCTATATTCTAAAGCCGGTAACTTAACCACAAGCCACCTAATACATTTTTCCCTAAGGAATACTGGAATGTTATCACTAATAAATAAGAAATTTTGGAGTGGGGGGGAGACCTAGCACTGATAAATCACTGTGAAATGTAATACTTCATTATGTTTCCACAATATGATAACAAATATTGCTTTGAAACATTTGCCAATGTTTGATAAACATTATTCTAGATTCATTTTTGGGGGGGGGGAAGTGTTAAATTTGCTTCACCAATAATGTTTATTTCTACTAATTATCAAATTTCTAAAATATCATTTATAATATTAGAATAGGTATCAATGTTTATATAATCAGCTATAAAAAAAGACTTTGTAATCCCAAAGCAATTATTATCTTGATGATATTTTCTGTCATAAGTTTAGTGAAATAAATTACTTCTAACTAATTGGGGCTAGAAGAGAACTAAGGAAGCAGAAAAACAATAGCAGTATTGATGGCTTTTTAATAATTGCAGTATCTTGTAATCATTAGGTTTCCTAGAGGGAATAAGATTCAGAAATATGTGGCACTCAATATACAAAAATCTGATATCAAACTTCTTTTTAGAGGATGAAGACAAAAGGTTATTTCATTAGTTTATGTTTTTTAAGTGTGTTTGTATTTTAAAATAAAATGATTAAAATTAAATACAAGGCCCCTCAGTAGAACAAATAAAAGAAACTCACAAACACGTAGCAGTAATGTATGGATGACTGATACCTAAGAAGAAGTTCATATAAAATGTTGCAGGGTGAAAAAATAAATTTTAAAGCTCTTGTAAATTTATAAATCAGAATTGTAAACTAATGGTTTAGGTTTAAGAAAGGACTATTTACTAGGAAGTGACATGAAGTTTAGGCTACCCAAGGAAGTTTTTCTGAGTTATATGATAATACTCAAATAATTAGGCATTTATCTATTCAAAAGCCAGTTATATATCATGCCTTTGTAGTGGGTAGACTCAAAAAGATTAGTTTTTATGTTGATTTGACATTTTTTAAATTTATCATGCCTAAATCCAAAAATATTTTTAACATTTCTGCATATACACAAAAATTGTAACATGATTTATCATTTCCACATATTTAGGAATATCTAGTTTAAACAACAAAAATGGATCCTATTATTCAAAGATTTTAAAAAGAAACCAAATAAAAACTAAACTATTTTATAAAACTAAACCCTGTGTGAGTTCTCTGAAGGTCAAAGAACTCGTTAAAATTAATGAGCTCTTCTTAATTGAATGATGTACAATCCCACGGACTTTTCTTACCTATTCATTATAACCACTTGAAAACATCTTAATTTAGCTATAAAAGCTTACTTCATCTAAATTTTATAATGTTAGTTTGTTAGGATAATAGCTTACTGAGGACTTCTCATTATGCTTTTAAGAAGTCTGATTACTATATAGTGTATGGTAGAGTCTGTTGAGTACTCACATACACACATCCTCACAAAACTATTTTCTGTTTCTCTTGGACACTTGCATAACCTATGTGGCCGTCAGAGGTGGCTATGTGACTGATTTCTGCCACTAGTTATAAGCAGACATGATATGTGGTACGTTTCAGGCCTGGCTTGTGAAAATCTACCATCTAGACTTCTGAGTGCTGTTTTTCTCTTTCAGCTAGCTGAAAAGGGGTTAACCCCCAGTGCAAACATGGATGACATATATTGAAGATACAAGATTACCCAGCAGTTCTATTATATGTATGAAATAAATAGACCCTATTTATATTTGAATTATGAATTTTGGGGTCTATGCATTGCATCAGTGAACTTACCATAGCTGATACACAAAGTTTAACAATGTCACTAAACTGCTTCCCTCATATAGACAGGTTAAAGCTTAGATTCCCATAATTCTAAGGAAAATCCTTTGTTATCAGTCATCATTGATTTGGTTGTGATTGTTTAATTCTGTCTAGTCTTACTTTTTGATAATGTTTTCCTTTTAATCATCAGTATTTTTTTTAATAATTTGGTTAAGTCAACTATTATAATAACATATTTACATCAATCCTATTTTGAACTGGGTGTTCTATAATATACTAATATATTAATATTAATATAATAATATACTAATAAGCTAGATTTAAAAATATATGCACAATAGAATATATGATTATTGATTTAACAAAACATTTAAATAACACTATCATCAATCTGGGTGTGTTTCCTAGTGAAACACATAGTGGAGGGGTTGTCCAGTGATTTGCTCTACTTTCCTTTTATATTTATCCACATGCACAAATTTTTTAAATAAAATTTATTCCACACCATTTTACATGTAAAACTTTAACATTTTTGGATATAAAGATGAAAAATCATATTCTTATCGTTAAGCAACTTTTAAGTACAGGTAATGGTGATTATAATATCAATTGTTATCAAATAATAGCTGTAACCAGAAGGTTATTACCAACAATTTTCAATGATTATTATAAGCCTGACCACATGCTAGTTGATTTGCATAAGTTATCTCATTTAATTGTCACAACAGTTAAGGTGAATTTTCTCCCTGTAATTTCATAGATAACAGAACCAAAGTATAAAAAAATTTTTTTAAAATTATGCCTAAGTACACAGCTTTTAAATGGTGAACCTACGATTCAAGGACATGTAATTTTTTGAAGTCTTTCTTCTGAAGTAAAAGCATGGACTGTATAAAGTATGGTGATAATATTTGTTAATGACCTTAAGCTTGGTGGAACAGCTATGCAGTGGGTGGCCAAATGGTAATTTATTAAGATATCAGAATAGTGAAGAATAAAGAAATAAAGGTAAAATACAGATAAATAGAATAATTGCTGCACATGTATATTATTTAAGAGATAGAGTTGAACCAAATACACATTGCTAATGATCAAATTATGACATCATATTCTAAAGGCATTTTTAAAACTATACTGCTTTGTTTATGAAATGCTTGCAGGATTAAAAATGAATTTAAAGTTATAGCTTCCAAATTACTTTCTAAAGTAGAAATTACCTTAACAACATCCATCACAATTGATCATCAATGTCTACTTAAACATTTCCTGGGAAAAGGAAATCAATTCCTCATAACAGAGTCCAATCTATATTGTGTGATCTTTCTGAAATCTATCCCACTTCTTCCTCACTTCAACTCATTGATCCCAGTTCTGTCCTCTGAAGAACACATAATTAATTTACCTACTGATTCTTCTTGGCAGCCTTCAAATATTTATAGGTTTCCATAATGACCCTAATGGGCTCATTTCCAGAATAACTGCTTAGTTTAGATGTATAGTATCATAATTAGCATGATATTATAAAAAAAATCCTTCTTTTCCTTCTTCCTATCCTGCCCACACAGGCACATGTAGGTCTTCAGTTAAATAATAAAAATGGAAATGTGAAAAATGTGAAAAGATAAAAATCCTAGACACTTCAAGTTAGGTTTATATAAGGTCACTCTACAAATGAAGTGGAATAGTTAATAAATAACTTGATTTTGTCCTTGGGTTTCACTTTTCTCTGGATTTTTCCCATTTTCTAAGGCCCTGCCCAAGCTGTTTTCGAGAATGAACTCTCATCATTTAAACATATGGTCAAAAATATATAATATAGATGTTTAATGCAAATGTTTATATAATTGAATGGTTTATGTTTCAGATTGTTAAAGAAGAGATTTTAGGTTAGATAACTATTTAATATGAGATTATGTAAATATGCTTCTTATGTTCTAAAGCTTCTATGAAATCTTAATCTCAAAAACCTTGGTATTTCAAAGACTATGTGACTCAATTACACTTTACTGCACATCAGAATTGAAATTATTAAATGTTTTCAAAATAAAATCAAGATATTTCAGGAAAATAATTTCAACTGATGAAAAATATGTCATTATCTATAGGAAACCTTCATTATGAATGAGATGTAAAAATTCTTATGGAGCCTATGTCCCTAAACTTGTCTAGTTCATCTCTATGAAGTATTTTGCCAAAGGCTTTTCCCCCTTTGGTATTCCAGTAGATAATCTCTAGGAATAGTGAGAGCTGAAACCTCTCGTCCACTCAGATGTGATATCTGGTAAGTAACAGAGCTACTTTGTGATCTCCAGGGGTACAAGAACTTTTTAAGAATGTAGTAAGCTTATTATTATAGGAAGTCTGGCATTTTAGATCCTGGCTATGTGATATATATTAAGGCAAGTGGCTTATTTCTGTTTCCCAAAATTACAATTAAATGGTAACCATTAAGATTTTTTCAAGCAATAGCCAATTTTACATATTTACTAATTCCATAATTATTTTCCTTTGTACTTTGACATGAAAGTTCTACAACTCCAGTAGTACACTACTGTATAATAGGTCTATTGAACACTATACTTGCAACTGTAGCCTTAAGCTAATTGGTAGGTCCCTCTAAGTTATACTGAGATTCTTTAGATGATAAGAAAGGGCTCCAAGCAAAGATTCCTCATCTACTTTCTTTGAGCAATAAAATTAGAATGGTTATTTAGTTTTTTGTTTACTTATTTTTAATAAAATATGTTATGGGTGAATACTTACGTGGATTCTGGAAGAAAGCCACATAGATCTACATTAACATCAAGGAAATTAAATATCACAAGGCAAAAATCCAAAGCACAATCTACTACATCGGTACAAAATGACTGTTCTCCACTCAGAAAATGTAAATCATTTTGTAAATCAAGTCCATGCATATTTAATGAGATTATTAGTGCAAGACAAATATCACTGTGTATGTAATTTACAAAGGAAGCCTAGTTTTTAGGAAGAAGGGTTCCTGAAAATGTGTGTATAAATTTTAGCTGGTGTAGACAAAATCACACATAAAAAGCCCTAACAAAATGTGCTTTTTCTAAAACATATTCGCAGTGAATAAGAAATAATATTCTACTAAATTGAAAAATAATTCATAGTCACCTTTATTTCCTTTTCCCCTCCTCCCTTTCTCACTCTTTCATTTTTTTTTTAAATGGCTTTACCTAGAAAAATATCCACAAAGAGCACAAGGGCTATTTGATGAAATAACTTTAGAATTCCATGAATGTCAACAAAAAGCAATAGTGACATATAATAATAAATTTTACTACTAATAACATCGGACATCTTTTAAGGACAGAGATCGAAGAAAGAAGTCAGTCTCTGTGAACCATACGTTTAATGTTGAAGACTGTATGCCTATATGGTAGATTTTTTTTTTTCAATTTTTTGGACTTGTATCAAATTTTTATCTAAATTCTAGTTAGCTAACATATAGATAGCTTAAATTGGTTTCAGGAGTAGAATTTAGTGATGCATATGACACCCAGTGCCCGTCACAAGTGCCCTCCTTAATACTAATCACCCATTAAGACCATCCCCCCACCCACCTCGATCTGATGTCCAGGAAAAGTAAATTGAAGTTTGACATATCAGTGATTTATTGAGGCAGCATCCAAGGAGCCAATACAAACTTCCAAATGCAGCAGGGACAAATTTTCTTCTTTTTCTTTGGTATCTGAGGCTAGTAGAAAGCTAGAAAGAACAGAATATCTAAGGCTAGCTCTAGAGAAAATGCTTTGTTTTGCTTAGTTTTCAAAGGAGTTAAAGATTATGAGAGAAAGTTAGGATTTTATACCTTAGGTATCAAGAGGAATACAAATTTTATATATGTTGACTGCATAATTGAGGAGGCAACCTTGAGAATATGGAGAGCTAACCCTTACTTGTCCTGTCAGCTTTCCAATATGCAGGAGAGAAAACAACGTATTTATACCACTGATGCTACTGGGTGTGATATTATGCACGTACATCTTACAAACATATTTTCAGGCCCAGAATATGTGGAAAAAACAAAAGATGCATATCAAATGTGAGATATTTAATTGAAATAAGCTGAACAAATTTTAAACACATACTTGTTTTTACCTATCAGTTTCTAGTACATTTGAGGTAGTGTTTGATGTTTCTTCCCAGTGAGGAAATCAGTACTATCTTATAGATAGTATCCAAGAACTCTGAGGAAATTATGAGAGTTCACCCCCATTTCATAAAGTGCTAACACAGATTTAATAATATATTCTTGCCTATAAAAAGGAAGAGTTTTGTGCATAGTTTCAAGGTGTGGTAGCTGATTAAAGTAAGCAAATAATTTGTGTAGGCAAGTATACATTAGGATGGGTGTTAATTTTTTCCTATCTATTTTCATCTTATGGGTTACAGCAGGGCTGATCATAAACGAAACAAAAAATGAAGATTTTTCTTCAGCTTTCAGTGCAGAAACTAGGCAGCATACCTATAATCTTGAAAGAATACTCAGCAACAAACCAATTTGCTCACCTTCCTTAGGATAGTGGCCTTTCAAAAGCTTCACAAAAATGGTTAATCTGCTTTGTCCATGTTGCTCTTAAAGCTTCACAGGACACTTTGTGAGACAGCAGCTGCACTGCAGATAGCCCTACAGCATCATTAAACTTGAGAATATCTTGGGGGAAAAACTGTAATCCTACACTGAAAAAAATCAAAATCGAATTCTCCCCTTTGTGTCCAGTAGAAACCCTGATAACACTGAGGACTCTCACATCTTTTAATAATATTTGTACAAGTTGCACCAGAATCACACCTCTCTATTCATTGTGCCAGCAACCTCTGGGAAAATAAGAAGGAAGCTCAGGAATCAACTCGTAAAGTAAAAGAAAGTCAGCCAAAGAAATGGATAATGTTAGGAGAGTAAATGAAAATCTTTGAGGACTAGCTTCTCTTTTTCCATTCAATCAGCCACAATGATGGAAATGTTTCTTGTGCAATGATTTCACTCAGAGCGGTTCATCCTGTGTTAGATGCTCATGTTGATCCTGTCTTGTTACCTGTCTGCTAACCTCCTGTCTCTACTTTTGAAAACAAATATGAAAATTAACCAAACCCTTAGTTAATGATATAATTCAGTTAGGCATTTACTTATATTTTTATCTTCAAAGGTGAAAATTTTTTACATAGCTGAGGTATATTTTATATCAATACTTATAGGAACTGTTTTTGTATTTTTTTGTGAATTGCAATTTAAAACAGCAAAAGACATTATTCTTCTGTGGAAAGACATTCCTTTCATACTAGACTGTGTGTCATTTGTTTAATTTATTAGATGGGTGTCTTATAACAAAAATCTAGGAAAATTTGCCTGGCTCAACTGTTACTGAGTATCAAAATTTTAAAAGAGAGAGAGAGAGAGAGAGAAGTTAAAATGGCTATTCTATAATCGCAATGAAAAATGACTCATTCTATTAGTTTATATATTGATTCTGTATAATATGAGCAAATCAAAGGTAAATAAAATCCTTAGATAAGGAAAGCTCTCAGTACAGTCTATTTTGAGAGTCATGACTGACCTCTGAGTTAAGTTATATTCGACAGCAGACAGGGAGAGGATTTATTAACTTGAAAGCAATAAAGGATTGGGAAAGTGGAGGACACTCCCCAAGGGACATTTGTCAAACCACATGAGGCTTTAGGGAGAGTTTTTCTGTGCTGTCTGCCCAAGAGCCAAGGTTCTCCTTCCCATTATCAAGTATTTGAGGATTCTGCCCCAAAATACAGTCTTTGAAGACATTGCTTTTTTGCTTTAGTTCAGTGATATTGCTTTTTTTTTTTTTTAAAGATTTTATTTATTTATTTGACAGAGAGAAATCACAAGTAGGCAGAGAGGCAGGCAGAGAGAGAGGAGGAAGCAGGCTCCCTGCTGAGCAGAAAGCCCGATGTGGGGCTTGAACCCAGGACCTGGGATCATGACCTGAGCTGAAGGCAGCAGCTTAACCCACTGAGCCACCCAGGCGCCCCAGTGATATTGCTTTTTGCTCTGCCTGTATATTGACACGAGTTATCCGTCCATGGGTTTATTACGAGTCCATAGAACTCAATGGGAATGAGCCTAAAAGCTCTGAGTATGAACAACCTTTCTAATATATCAGATTGGCCAATCAAGAGTAAATATTTCTGACACTTACATTCCAAAAATAGAAGTCTATTTACTTGAAATTCACTGGTTATACTAGATAGCATCATCCAAGGTTTTAAGTCCCTTTCCACACACATAGAAGAATAAAATCCTTCTATGGATGAGATGAGAAATTCTTGTGGGCCATCTCAAACAGGTGGAGGTACAGGATGCAGCGATGAATGCTCTTCTCTATCCTCAGCTTATTCCCTAAACTCATTCCCTAGGAGAAGGCCAAGAGTAAATTGGACTCTGAATTTGAGACTCCAAGTGAATAGATAGGGACTGATACCCATTTGTCACTTCAGAAATGATTTTTGAATGTCTAGCTGTGAAAACATATCGGTTAAGAGGGAAAAAAAAAACACCTGCTCTCATGTAGTTTACACTCTGCTGAGTAGAACTTACATTTGTGATATTAGGGACACAAGGGAAACATTAACACATTAATCTGCTTGAGATGAGTGCAGGCTCCAGCAATGTAAAGGACATTCTGTGGTCCAGACGTCTGAAACTTAGGAAGCCAATGGCCATTACCATCCATGGGGAAGCAGTCAGTCACTGGTTACTCGCACCTGTTCTTCACTTTGGTCAATTGAACAAACATGCCATCCTTTTTCATGTTAACTCATGGAGGACACTTGCATACCCTAATGCAGACAGCTTACACACAAACGAAAATTTAGTAGGAGAGATACTGCATCCTTTGAAAGAGTTCTTTATATCTGATTAGTGCAAAATCTCTAACTACCTTTATTACACATGATGGTCTATGATATTTAATATTTTAAAAAAGATTTTATTTGTTGATTTGAAGCCAGAGATCACAAGTAGGCAGAGAGGCAAGCAGAGAGAGACAGGGGAAGCAGGCTCCCTACCGCACAGAAAGCCCGATGTGGGGCTCGATCCCAGGACCCTGAGATCGTGATCCGAGCTGAAGGCAGAGGCTTAACCCACAAAGCCACCCAGTCGCCCCAATATTTAATATTCTTTATGTATTCTCCATGTTTCCTTTCCATGAGATCTTTAAAATGTATTTTTCTTTCAGTGCACATTCCCTGATACAAGACATTTCAAAACCCAATGTTATCTTTAATGTGTAATTAATGCCACCCAGTTCATCAGCACATATAATACCTCTGTTGACAACAACAACAAAATAATTTATGAGTAAAGAACATGCATATATTCACAGAAGGGAATTATTAATCTAGATTCCAAAGGGGTGACTTTTGAACTGGTGTTACAAAATAACATTATTTGAGATGGTGATGGAGAGGAGAAAAAGAGGCAGACATAGCAAAGGTACAGAGTTAGAAAAAAATTAAGAAAACATACAAATACATACATAAACACACAGATACAAAGTGCACTGTAACAACTATATATATATATATATATATATATGTATATGTATATATATATAGGCCACTGTCACAAAGTAATATTCCATTTTTAGTTCTTTGCTTTGCGTTAATTTGCTATTTCTACTATAGCAAATTACTACAAACTTAGAGGCTTAAAGCTATATAAATTTATTTTCTTCAGCTCCCGTCAGTCAGAAATCTAAAATAGGTTTCACTGAACTAAAAGCAAGGCGTTGGCAGGTTTGCTTTTTTTCTGGACGTCATGCTGGAGGCTCAGTTTTTGTATCTTTTGCATTTCCTAGAGGCAGCCCACATTTACCAACTTGTTGCTCTACTACTGCACCTTCAGAGTCGGCAAGGTTGGATGAAATCCATTTCTTTCTCTATCATCTGCTCTGTCTTTTGCTTTATCATTTGGTCCTTACATCCCAAAGGTATTAAACCTGGAGCCATTTGCTCCTGTTCAGAGTGTATTAAAACTTATGTCCCTACAGTCAAATGTTTATATTCCAGGTGGACAATCTCTTCTTTCTCTTCCTGAGAGGTTTTGGTTTTTGTTTGTTTTCTACATTCTAAGGATTTGTTTATATTTGGGAAGTAAGGTTTCTCTTCTCTCAAGAGAGACTAGCCACTGAAAAACATGTAGCCTATATAAATTTCTAGATTCACATTTTAGGGTCCTTCTCCTGCAAGTAGAGATTCTTGTATATGTATCTGACATCTCCTTAATGGTGTCACCCTGGGGGGTTGAGGCAAAGGAAATCAAAGTGGTTATTGCTGCAACTAATAATAACTCTGATCTCCAGAAACCGCATTCGTTTTCAGCATAAAAATAAATAAACATGGGCATGAAAAACTTACAAAGAATGTCCAGGATGACAAATAGTTGTATTTCGTTGGTACACAGGATATAGAAGTCTAATTTAGACTGGAAACAAAACTGTTAGGATTAAGTGACGAATGATTTGATTACATTTGAAAACTGTGGACTTGGGCCACCTGTGTGACTCAGCCAGTTAAGCATCCGATTCTTGATTTCAGCTCAGTTCAGGATCTCAGGGTTGTGAGAGCAAGCTCTGCCTCAGGCTCATGCTGGCATGGAGCTTGCTTAAGATTCTCCCCTGCCCCCCACCCTGCTCTCTCTCTGTATATACGGACAAACAAACAAAGTGGACTTCAGTCAGTGGAGATTGGAGAGCCATTACACATCTTTGATAAGAACAGTGCTCTTTAAACATATGTTCAGAAAAAAAAAAATCAATCGATCAAAGGATGGCTTAAATTAAGATGAACAGGCAGATGAGTCAGCTAGCGACTGACTGAGTTAAGAGAAGAAACTGGTAGATGCTTGAAGAGTCACCAGGGTAAGATTTCAGGACCAGAGAAGTCATAACGGATAAAGACATTGACAGAAAAGTAAGTTAATTTGGATTTGGAGAAGTAAATATTTACATGTGTGGCAGCTGTTGATAGAAAGAATTTAGCCAGGGAAAGAATTTGAGTGTAAATAAGGAAAAAGATGAATAAAAGCTCTGCACTGTAATGTGAGAGCAATATGTTTTCCTAAACCAGAATGGACTGATCTTGAATCTGAATTCTGCTACTTACTATGGAATCCTAGGGAATTTGCTTAAACTCTCCAAGCCTCAGCTTCCTGAACTACAAAATGTGAAAATAATATGCACTTTGCATAACTATTGTAAAGTAAATATGACAGGTAAATATGACAGTAAGTTTGGAAATAAAATGATTATTTGAATATCTGGTATGTGGTGTTTGTTCAATATGGTTTTTACTTCCATTGTTATGATTATGGTAGGAAGAAAGAGGAGGAGGAAGAGGAGAAGAATCATTTTTATGATCATGATCATCATCATCATCATTGCTATTGTTATACATTTTACTCAGTTTGTTTAGGTGATAAAATTAAAGAAATTGATGAAGTTGCCTAGGAAGAGAGCTTCTATTATCAATCAATAAACTGTCTTTGTATATGTTATTTAATCTCCCTTATACAGCCAAAGGATAAGATAATGAAATTATTCTTCATTGAAAGTGAAATGGCAAGAATGATACTCAAGTATCAAATAGCAATTAGATTTCCCCTATAAATAAATAGGCATAAGCTTATTCCCCTCGACTTGTTCGTAGGTCTGTATTGCTTAGAAGACTGTCTCTCTAAGCATTTTACTGCAATAATTTAGTCATAATATAAGGACAAAGCACAGTGTAGCATGGTATACCATATCATGAGTAGACCTTGTGCTCATGAGCAAATATACAGATAATAAATATCAATGGAGAATTATGTATCAAATACATGGTAAATCACACTATGGTCAACAATATCATATGTGATGCCCTTCAAGCTCAATTGTGAAGATATTTTCAGCCATTACTGAATAAAAAGAGTTCCTTTTCAAAACATAATTAGAAAGTAACTATTATAATTGAGAAGTTTCTGTTAGGTACTGTGCCCATTGTTTATGTGTATGAATATATTTCTTCTATGAGTTTACTTTAATATTCTCAAATTTGAGTTGAGTAAACTGACATGGAAAGATACTGAGAAATTTCTCTGAGGTCACACAGGTGGAAGGTGCTAAACTTTATTATTATCCAGGCAGCTTGACTCTATAAAGGTGATACCTCAACTACTATTGCAAAACTGAACAACTGTACCATCTCAAAACCTTTGACTGCAAATACAAACAAAAAAAGATTTGATTGTCTACTATGACTGTGGTCCAAATATTTGTGTCCTCCCCAAAAATCTTATGTTGAAACTTAATTCCTAATGTGATGGTCTTGGGAGGTGGGGCTTTGAGTAAGCCTTCATGAATGAGATTAATGTACTGAAAATAGAAGCCCAGACAAATCTCTCATCCCTTCTACAAAGTGACATAAAATGAGAAGTCCATGACCCGGAAGAGGGTCCTCCCTGACCATTCTGGCATCATGGATATCAGAGATCATATATCCAACCTCTAAGACTATTAGAAATAAATTGATATTGTTTATAAGCCACCCATTTTGTAGTATTTTGTTGTAGCAGCACGGACGAAGACAGCTACTATTTTCAGTTCATGATTCTTATTCAGTAAGCTTTTTAAAATTCATTACTTTTATCAGTAAAAAATAAAATTCCACAATCATAATCCTTGTTATTTACCCAAAGAGTCAAAGAGTTGAAAATGTGCATCTGCACAGAAACCTGCCAACAGATCTTTATAACAGCTTTATTCCTAAGTGTCAAAATCTGGAAAGCACCCAAAATGTCCTTTAGTAGATGAATGGATGAATAAACAGAGATACTTACAGACAATAGACTATTATTCGGTGCTAAAAAAAAAAAAAGAGTTATCAAGCTATGAAGACAATGAGAAATCTTAAGCATGTATTACTAAATGAAAGAAGCCAACCGAAAAATCTACATACTGTATGACTTCCACTACATGGCATCCTGGAGTCAGTGAAACTCTGGAGACAATACAAAGATCAGTGGTTGCAAGGAGCAGGAGTGGGAAGACACAAAAAGGCAAAGCACAGAGGATTTTAAGGCAGTGAAAATATTCTGTATGACATTGTAATGATGGATATATGTCATTATACATTATTCAAACCCATAGAATGGACAACACCAAGTGAATCCTAAAGCAAACCATGGATTTTAGATTATGATACATCAATGTAGATCAGACTTGGTAAAAAAAAGTACATTCTGCTGAGTGATGTTGATGATGAGGGAGGCTATGCACGTGGAGGCAGGGGACATATGGAAAATGTCTGTACTTCCCTTTCAATTTTGTTTTAAACTGTTCTAGGGGCGCCTGCGTGGCTCAGTGGATTAAAGCCTCTGCCTTCGGCTCAGGTCATGATATCAGGGTCTTGGGATCCAGCTCCGCATTAGGCTTTGCTCAGCAGGGAGCCTGCTTCCTCCTCTCTCTCTCTGTCTGCCTCTCTGCCTACTTGTGATCTCTGTCTGTCAAATAAATAAATAAAATAAAATAAAATAAAAACTGTTCAAAAAACCAAAATCTTAAAAAAATGAATATCATTATGGAATTCTTTTTAAAAAGATTTTATTTATTTACTTGAGAGACAAAGAGCATAAGCAGGCAGAGGAGCAGAGAAGGAAGAAACAGACTCACTGCTGAGCAGAGAACCTGATGTGGGGCTCCATCCCAGAACCCTGGGGTCATGACCTGAGCTGAAGGCAGACGCTTAACCAACTGAGCCACCCAGGTGCCCCCATCATTATGACATTCTTAGAGAACAATTTTCTTAATAATCTTGATTTCCTCTCCCATTCATCTGGAAAAATCTGCTGAGAATCAGACCACAAAAGAAAGAATGTGTATAATATCAAGTGTTCACTGATGATCAATCATATATGAAACTCCTAGCTATAAAGTACTTGAAAAGTTTAACATAATAAATAATCTAGCTTAAAAATGATGGTAATAGGCATAGTATTAAATGATTACTAGTCATAGGATAAAGTTCAAATATTTGAACAATTTAGCATCATTTTAACCTATGTACCATCAATTACCTTCTGGGAATAGAAATTCAAAAAAGACTATTATGACAAGATGTTAAAGATGCACTAACTTAAAGTAGAAACAGTGAGCACTGAGAGTTACATGATTGGCTTTAATATAATTGTATTGAACATATGTTACATACCTGGTTATAAAAATTGTCACAAATGAGAAATGATTTTTTAAATCATGGTAGGAATTTCAGATGATTTTATTAAACCCATGAACCCACACAGTATTTTAGTCATGATCTTGTTTCATTTATATGAACATTAAATGTCAGATTCACTTTGAACATTGTAAACATTTGGACTCACAGATCTGGAAGAGTCCTCAATAAGTCTGCTTGTCTCTCCATCACTCACATACCAGTTGTGCCCTTTAATCATGCCAGAAAAGGACTTTTAGATTTCCTTTGAAGAAAGGATCCAAGAATTCCAAATCCAGACTATTTAAGCATTAAAAATTCTAAAATTGTCAATTACCTATGAAATACAGCAAGAGTTCACAGATCAGAAAAGGAGTAAAATCAAGAACTGGGGTCAGAAAGATAAACTGAGGAAATCTTAAATTATTTCTTCCTCTCTCCACCTTCATTTCCTTTTAGCCTTTAATTCATTTTTATTTAGAAATATGATATTATTACTTGTGATATATATATATATCCATTATAGTGAGATATATACATACATATATATATGTCTTTTTCATTTATACTTTAATGTGGCTTAAAATAGAAAATGTTAATTTAGAATTAGAAAATATGAAAAGATTATGCAAATTTGCAAGTCAAATAGTTTAGAAGATTATTGATAAAACTAGAAGCCTAATTTGGAAAATTTGTCATGAAAGGTATTAAATTACTAAATCAAGCACAGAATATTCATTTAACTTCAGAAAAACAATAATTTTAAAATACATGAAGCTCTTTTCTTATCACCTGTCCCCTCAAAACAGTAAACAGTGAAAGGATAATTTATTAATTTAAATGAAACTTTAAAAAACTTTGCTGGAAATCATTTCCAAATGTCTTCTAGTTCCAAAATTAATTCTAAATATGTAAATGCATATCTTTGCTGGAAATGATCAACATCAACAATAGCAAAAATAGCCAACTTGCTTTAAATAATGCCCATATTTAAATAAATTGTAATAATCATGACTTGCATAAGAGAAAGATTAGATAAATGGAAAATGATAATACTTCAGAGTATCAGACATTAAAACCAAAAAATAGCTAAGAAGTTGTGGCATTTTTAGCAGATCTACCATCTTAACCTGTTTTCAAAGGCAAGAACAGATATTGGTGAGAATAACCATCAACTATACTGAAACAATTAGACATAAAATTATTTTTGTATAGGCCACTTAAGAGAATATCATGGTGAAAAAAACCCCACAAAGCAGCATTTCAATCGAGGTAAAAGGATATTGTCAAAATAAATAATAAGAAAAATGTGTTTCTTTATTCTCATGCATACTTCAACTACTCTAGGAAAATACTGAGAGCCCCTCAAAGATATCCTCACTGATGTGAGGGACTCTTGAGATGTAGACGATTACATGTAACAAATCCTGAAACATTTTCTTTCTCTCTAGGTAATAATGCATCCCTTTTCATCCTTGATTTGTCTTTATTATCTTCTATGAACCCCAGATGACTTCTCACTGAAAGACTTTGGCCACGGGTGTTCCTATGCTTATTCAAAGCCCAAGAATACTCATTACTTGTCAATATCTATCTAACATTACAGGTTGGCTTGAATCTAAAAATTCTAGCCAATATCTCTTAATCTGGACATTCTGGGTTTTTTCGTTGTTGTTTTTACTTTTGTTTTGTTATGTTTTTTAAAGATTTATTTATTTGAGAGAGAGAGAGAAAGTGCAAGACGGGAAGGCTGAGGAAGAGAGAGAGAGAGAGAGAGAGAGAATTTCCAACAAACTCCCTGCTGAACATGGAGCCTGATGTGGGGCTCAACCTCAACCCTGAGATCGTGACCTAAGCCGAAATCAGGAGTTGCATCCTCAGCTGACTCAACCACCCAGGGATCCCTTAATCTGGATATTCTTACAGATTGCTTCTTCTACATAGAAGATCCTGTTTAACTGTTCCTCCATGTTCTGCTTGACAAACTCCACTTTAATGTTATGAACTCAGTGTAGAATTCATGCTCCCTAATAGCAAGCTCTGAAATACCAAAGACTACTTTATTATTTCTCCTCGGTTCACCTAAAACTCTATGCAAACTGTGTGTTGGAACTTACTGGTTACTAGTTTATCACACAGGTAATTGACTTGGATATCTTCCCCCAAAGAAAGTAAATAGCTTGAAGATAACTGTTTTACGTGCTTATTGTTGTAGCCTCAGTGCAAGCACACAGAGAGCTCTCAATAAATAAATGTGGTTCATTAAATAAATTTTTACAATCAACCATTAATGAGAATTGTATATAGAAGGCAGGAAAACACTTATATCCAACACCATCAGCCCCCACACACAAAGTCAGCAATAATTATCATCATAACAGCTATTATTTCAGGGTTTGCTATGTGTCAAAGCTTCATAGACACTATAGTTTTAATTTCACAACCACTACCAAAATCAGAATTTTATATCTGAGAAGATGGAGGCTTTAAGGGACAAAGCAATTTACCCAGGATCTCGACTCTCACCTCTGACTCTAACTTTTAGTCACTATGCTATACTTCTTCCACTTCCTATGTACCCTTGTTCATTTATTTAAAAGTAATGACTGAGTATCCATTATGAATATACAACATATATTAAACGTATACACTTCCCCATGCCCTGCAAGCATGAAAGGGAAACTAAACAAGGGTGGAGGGATGGCATAATAGCGGAAACAGAGGCCAACACTGAAAGCATCTATATCATAAGTTTAAAGGAGCTGAAGTTAATGTGGTTATTTTAAAAAATAATAAGAAATTATATACAATAAAATATTTTCTCAAAAATGGAAAAAAAAATTCCCAACCCGTTTGGTCCTCCCCCAATGTGGGTCTTCATAATTCACATATTTGTTAGAAATTCACATTTTGTTCCAGCTTCTTGAGAAAATTCTAAGAAAGCCAAGATTTAAATTCAATATTTTCAAAGGCATGGGAATCTAATATTTAAAAAAAAAAAAACATATTAAAGTGGGCTCCTCTTTACTGCATTAGCAGATATTTCAGCTAAATGTAATTACTGGAAAAAGGGGCACTTTCCATTTAGGTAATTTAAACCTTGTGCTTCATACAATTTTAAGCTCTTGAACTGTGTGTGTGCATGTGTGTGTGTGTAATCTCGAATTCAATGCCTCCCACTCTGATTTATGAGGAAATCAATGAAAATCAACAACATAGTTTTTTAAAAAAACGGATTATGTAAAATGCCTTAAGATAAGACTGACTGATAAGTTGCTATTAGTGAGAAGAATAAACTTGTTCTGGGGCATCTCGGTGTCTCAGTCATTTGAGCATCTGCTACTGTTTGTGTTCCCTTTCTCACTGTGTCTCTTTCTGTCAAATAAATAAAATCTTTAAAAAGAATAAACTTGTTCTTATCTACATCTCTTACTAGTCTATGAACTTCAGGAAAGAAACTTTCTTGTAAATCTTTCACTTCTAGGAGGGAAACAAAACATAAGAGACTCTTAATCTCACAAAACAAACTGAGGGTTCCTGGGGGGTGGGGGATATAGAGAGTGTGGTTGGGTTATGGACATCAGGGAGGTTATGTGATATGATGAGTGCTGTGAAGTGTGTAAGCCTTCATGATTCACAGACCTGTATCCCTGGGGCAAATAATACATTATATGTTAATAAAAATAATTTTAAAAAATTTCACTTCCAGAGTTCTCATGTCTTGGTACATAATAGGCATTCAACACATAGTTGCTTAAAAGCAAATACCTATTTCCTCCCAATTTTGCAATTTCCGGAAATTGGCACAAAGAAGAGTGAATTTCTCATTCTATTTGATAATGTTAGAATTTTTCCCCCTGGTAATCTTAGGATTATTAAAGGTTTGTGCTCATGACTCCTAAAATGACCACTAGATGTCTGAATTAGAGCTGCTTTCCTTTTGCTTGGAGCTTTGCAGTTACCAAGACAGGAACTACATTAATGGGAAGAAAATGTTCCCTTTAACTTTTATAGTATGTGGCCAAGTAGCTACACATCACAAAGAGAGTATAGAATGAGGTCATGAATTGAAGGCTTTCTGCAGTAGAAATGCAGTCATAAGTAAAAGATGAGTTGAAACAGTAATATTTTAATAAAGAAAGGGAATGTACCAAATTGGAGATTTAACTTGGGAAGCTTATCCAAAATATTGCTGTTGTCACTCTGCTGTTTATAGAAACTTCAATAAAATTTAAATAGACCTGAGAAGATTATATACAACAGTGAGATAAAAAGCAAGTAACCATTCAGAAAGACTGAACTTAAAAAGGAAAGAAATTGACCTAGAATTTAGAAAGTGAAAGAAAACTTAGGCTTCTTACTTCAAATTGAGATATTACTGTCTTAGTCCTCTTTGACCTCAAGACCTTATAAATGTTTTGGTCATATGCTTTCACCTCTGTAAATTGAGTATAGTGTTCTCTCTATGAGTTCTCAATACATTCTATTCAATGAACCTCAAAACATTTTGCTAGGACCTAAGAACCTGGAAAGAAATCCAACATCTCCAAATAATTCAGTGCTGTGGTCAGAATGCTTTACATGAAATAAATTAAAACCACATGCTTTATATGAAATAAATTAAAACCACACAAGTACTTAAATCCAGCCCATCTGTGTCAGGGACTGTATGTCCAAAATTATCCTGACATATTCTGAATGGTCGTATCAGGAATCCTGGGAGCTGACTTTGTAATTTATCCACAGATTATTTTTCTATTAGAATATCACTTATTGCTCCATATTTTTATGACCTAAATCACCCTGCCCAATAGTAAGCATTTCTGCATCTCCTAAAGGCTCTACTATTTTGACTTGTACACACAAACTATCAGATTTAGGTCCATGTTTATTTAGCGTCTGCCTTCAAATTTAGGCTATTTGTAGGTATTCAAGAATACTAGACACACCCCTTTGGAGTTCATTTTTGTCTCCACAACACTGTTCCTTGGGATAAACCATGCTTCAATCCAGGCTTTGTGTTCATTCACCTCCTACCTCAGAAGAAAATAGGCACTTATTTTATAATATACTGCAATTTAGCTTTCAAAAGATACCACCTTATGTTATGTTTTTTTGTTTGTTCCTATTATATGGTAAGGTACATTAAACAAATAAAGAGGAACTTAGAGGTTCAGCCCATAAAATGTTAACAGCTGGGCTTCTGTAGATATGATTTTTCTATAAAGTGGCATGCTGATAGGCCAGTGCAAGGATACACAAAAATTCAACTCCTTAAACTGTCCACCAGGAGACATGTATTCAAAGAACAACTGATTCCAGGAAGTGACATCCTAGTCCAGGTTTTGAACTGTTTAAAATTCTTCCATTTAAAAAAAAAAGTACATCAAAATATGATTTTCCCTTATTAATCTCATAAGCCACTTAATCTTACCCATTTTTAGATTTTTTTGTAGGTAGAATAGTTGGCAGAGATTATAAATGGGAGTAAGAGTACAAAGTGAGGCAGCAAGGGCAAAAAAAGGGGAAACAGGAGAATTTAAAAAGGTAATCTTCTGAAATGAATTCATATGATAGAAAGATAGTTCCAGAAAGAGAAAGAGTTACATTTAAGAATATGAATCTATATCTTCCTTGGTTAGTGTCATTTAGGGGGATATCAAAGGTTCATGGGGGAATCTAGGCCCATGGAAACTAAGGTGCATGTCTCATTAGGGCTATTGTCATTAGATTGTATGACAGTATGGTTCTGAAGAAGATTAACACTGTGCTTGAGGTTTTGTTGTCTTTATCTACATATTCCTCAGGAGCCTGTGAAACCTTTCTCCCATACATCAAAAAAGACATTCTTATTTTGAAATAGAAGGACTTCATGTTTTAGAAACATGTATATTCCAGTCTCCAAAGGGTAGACCAGAAAAAAACATGCCCATCATTAGATATTCTTTACCTAAGGTTGACTTTTTCTATATAGTATGATCATTGTGGAGCACAAACTTGTGTTATACTCATGTGTGGCCAACAGAAATTCTTCATTGTAGCTCTTGTTCTGCCATGACTTAGAGTAGAGGTAAAATAAGGTCAGATAGTCTTTCAGATGGAAAATAGAGAAACAAAGAAAACACAGAGGGCAGAATTAATATTAGAATTGACTTGGAAACCATAACAGTTCCAGACTAAATGGGATGGGTAAATATAATAGAGCCATACTTGTAATCAGAAGCGCTGTGTATATCAAGCATTCAAGCTTGCAAGATCATTTCAACACAAGGCTAAAGCAGACAAGGGGATGAAATGATCTTATTAACTTTATTCAACACTCTACAAATTTCCTTCAATATGGAACTACTATTATATTTTGGTGGCAAATGTCCAGCAAAAACTCATATTTCTTATCCGTAAGTTACTGGTGGACCAAACAATGGTGGACCTCCAGAAAGGTTCCTGAGAATCAAGGCAAACCATTGGCAATGCCCCCTTTGTTCTCTTCACTTCCATCTTCCTGATGCCTGAGATAAGGTCCTAGCAGCCAGCATTCTAGTAGCACAATGGACAATAAGACAACCTTGAGAGAGAGGCACCAAGTCTGGAATGGTAGAGGCAAAAGACAAAATGAATTAAGTGACTAATGACCAGTCTACCCCTGGATTGCTAGCTTTACTAACAGCACAAAAAATAAACTTTCAGGTCTTCAAATCACTGTGAAGTTAAGTGTTCTTTGTTTGCTGGCTTTTAATGTAGCTATGTCTACTCTAGATGAATTACTTGTCCGTCTTGACAGTTTAGAAGATATGGTAACATTCGAACCCATACATGCAAATGACATACTGGGCAGGCTCCTGGTGACCACCTGCCAGCTACAGAAAGGATTTCCTTAGCTAAAATTAATGAGGTTTACAGCCTGCCTCTTTTGGCATTTCAATTTGTACTGTAGTTACAAAGTAAGCAAACAATGCTACTTAGAGAATAAAAATCTCTCTCATTTTAGATTTAGAGAGAGAGAAAGAAAAGGGAGAGCCAGGGTTTTATATTTCCATTATTCATATGTCAGATATTCAATCCAAGCCATTGGACACACCAGGCAGAGCAATTTATATTGGAAACATTGCCAATATATGCCAAACCATTTTGAGTTATTTTGCTCAAAATTTGAGAAGATTTATAATTTCTGCAATAGTTTATCTACTTTACCAATGGATAACATCAATACTTTATGAATATTTATAAAGTCATAAAAATGAAATTCTAGCAAAGCCTTTTGAGGAGAAGTACCTTTATAATGTAAAGGTACTTTTTGACATTTGCAAAATATACATATGTTGGACACACCAAAATATACTATTTGGCTGGAAAAAATGCAATTTCAAAGAAAATATATTTATTGCCTTGTTGACAATAGCACTATAATTCCAGGCTTTTCAACCTATTAAGCATATATTCCAAAAAAAAATCATAGAAATAAGTTCTCTATTAATTTCTGGTTATTAGTGGACTAACATAAATTCATACATCTTGGTTGAAGAGTTTTAGAAAGGTTCAGCAAATTCTCATAACAAAAATGCTACTTAAGTGTGTACTTTTGGGGGCATGTGCATGACTCAGTCAGTGAAGTGTCCTCTTTCACCCCAGGTCATGATCCTAGGGTCCTGGGATTGAGTCTGCCATCAGGCTCCCTGTTCAGTGGGGAGTCTGCTTCTCCCTCTGCCCCTTCTACCTCACTCATGCTGGAGCATGCATGCTCTCTCTCTCTCACAAAAATAAAAATAAATAAAATACTTAAAAAATAAAATATGCATCTTTTGTACTAATCCAATTTTTACCATTTCTCAGGTAAACATATCAGTGCAGGTGAATTACTTGGTAAAAAAATTAAGCAACCATCTTTGATATATTAATACGGTTGGAGTTCTCTATGAAACACAGTTTGAAATACCTTGAATAAACTAGATGTAAGGCTTCTAAGAATTTTAAATCTTTCATAGGAAATCTTTCTTTTGATACATTAAATACAAATTTTTACTTTTCTGCAATCAACCAATAGATTATGGTCAATAATAAAAATAATTGCATTTTTCTCCAGATTTCAGGGATAATTAATCAGATGATGACTGAAAAAGTGAAAAGGAAAATTTCGTATAGAAAAAAAAAATGTATCTGCTGTGGAAAACATAAAAGTTTAAATAATAAGAACATTTATATATAATATGGCTCATACATCATTAGGCTAAAGAAAATTTGACTTAGACCTTCAAAAAATACAGTCTAACACCATTCTTAGGGTTCAGCAACTTTAATCTGTTTGGGTGACCCTATCCCATTGGGGGAAGTTTAGAAATTTATTTCTAATATATTTCATTCACTGTTTTGAGTGCCAAAAATGGAACAGTGAATACTAGAAGTCAGTAAATGTTAAATATTTTGCAATGAAAAAGACATATTCACACAAGGTAATGTTTTCTTGTTAAAAATTCACAATGTTTCTGCAGAGAAAATAATGATTGATCTAGATCTTAAATATAATAAGAATGCTAAACTCAATAATTTTTAAAAAAGATTGAAGCTTTATAAAAATCCACTATATGCCCTTCTACTGGTGAAAGGAAAGGTGGTACAGAAATTTTTAAAAATTCCAAAATATGTTTTTATGTAAGGTCTTAATGTTTCTTAACCTAATTTATACTCTGCCCCAACTAACACACCATTCTTCTATCTTGCTTTATTCTGAAGTCTTTCTGCACCACCTCCCAGCACCCCAACAAAACCTATTCCTTTATTACATTCCTGCTGAGATATAAATATTACAACAATTTTCTTTTAAGGGCGATTGCACTGTGACAAATATTCTAATCTCCATCTCCCTTACTTCTCTCTCTCTCTCTCTCTCTCTGAAACTAGGAAGTTAGAATCCTCTGTTTAGAACACTTTTTTCTGTCTTCGAGGCTTTAGATCAGAAAAATGAGGGGTTGTTACCCAGGAAATATGCATTATCTTGGCTGTCCACGAAAAAGTAAACTAAAAAAAAAAAATCTTCATTTGCTAAACATTTTAACTGAAATGATATTTGCAAGATCTTAACAGAGAACATGTTTTGTTTTAAATCTATTCCACATTTTACACATTGCTGGGTTTTTCATAATAAGATGCATTCCTTTTTGGACTAGGAAAGATGTATAACCATTTAAGAATAAAAACTACCTATAATTAGTAATACAAAATTCATACAATGAAGAGTCAAAAGGTTACTATTATTTGGTATTCTTCAACATGATATAAAATGTGGCCATAATAATATAATAAGCCAAAAATTCATCAGTAATGCCACCTTGATTAGTGGCTAAGTGAAACAACGGTTTTGGACAGTGAGATAATGTTGGAATCGTGTCAGAAGCATCAGTTCACATTAAATGTTACAATTCAGTTTGATTAAAATTTGACTATAGCTGGTTATCACTTTTTTTGTTCTTATTTGATGCTTATATACTTATATGTAGGTGTGTTACTGTCCATTATTACATTTGTTTCTCTTTATTATTATTTCTCTTTATTATTATTATTATTTTTTAAGTAAGCTCCATACCCAGCATGGAGCCCAATGTGGGGCTCAAACTCATGACCCTAAGATCAGGACCCAAGCTGAGATCAAGAGGTGGATGCTTAACCCACTGAGCCACTCAGGCATCCCTGTATTTCTTTTTCTTTAAAAAGAAAGTGTATTGCCCATCATCAACCAATCAGTCACCCTATCCAGAAACCTCCACATTTTCTCATCCTCCCACCATGTCCCACACTGCCTAATTTGTCATCACATGCTCTGTATGATAACCCATATGACTGTTTCTGAAATGTGTCCCTATTTGTCGCCACTGAAGCTACCCGAATTCAGTAAGATCACATCTCTCCATTTGAACATCCTCTAAACGATCTTGCATGACTGTGCTTATCAGTTTATCCTCTTGCTCTTAATTGGCTCTTACTTTTAGTTTTCTAAAAAATAAGTCTGACCACCATATTCCCTTTCTTGTGATCATTCAATGGCTCTTCACTACCTTCACAACAATATCCCAATTTCTTTTTTTTTTTTTTAAGATTTTATGTATTTCTTTGACAGACAGAGATCACAAGTAGGCAGAGAGGCAGGCAGAGAGAGAGAGAGAGAGAGAAGCAGGATCCCCACTGAGCAGAGAGCCTGATGTGGGGCTCGATCCCAGGACCCTGAGATCATGACCTGGGCTGAAGGCAGAGGCTTAACCCACTGAGCCACCCAGGCGCCCCAATATCCCAATTTCTTAACAGGCAAGTTGCTTAAAAACTTGGTTGTGACCTACTGATCAGTTTCATTTCTCTACCCACATGTCCCCTCCTCTCACAGAAGCCCAGGTCCTCTGAGATCCCTACTCCCACTTTTGCTAAATTACACTACCACTCTCTCATATAGACTGTACATTATGGTTCCTATTTATTTGTTCCTCCTAATGTGCTCTTAAAGGTGCTGTTCTCAATTGGGGAAGAGTTTGCCCCCAGAAGACATTTAACAGTATGTAATGTTGGTTTATTCTATCCGGAAGTGCAGAGCTACTGGCCTCTCCCATAGGATGCTGCTAAATTGCCTACAAGTCACAAGACAGCCCCTGCCAAAAGAATTATTCAGCCCAAAATTCATGGTGAGGAAGCTGAAAATCCTGTTTCAAGGCAAGAATGGCATCATTTAGGTTGAAATTCTTAGATCTAACAGAGGTCCCAATTCTTAGAAGGCATTTTTCAAAAGCATATTAAATGAATGTACATGCAGATAAAGTCTTTCAACTATGGCAATTAGATACTACAATGGACTGTTTGGTTAAGGTTTTAAAATTAATTTTCCATAGTTTATCCCTTCCCCTGTTCCTAAGCACACATACCCTTTGCTTGAATAGCCTGCCATTCCTTACACATTTCTAATATTCCACCAAATATTTGGTTGTTCCACCTCCAAAATACACTTCATATAAGCCCATTTCTGTCTCCACGGCCACCATTTTCCTTCAAGTCAAAGCCATTTTTTATTCTAAGTAGTTTCCTAAGTGTGCTTTTCTGTTTATGTGCCTCTTTCCTCTATTTGTATATAGAAGTCAGTGATCATTTTATTTTTTTCCAGTGATCTGTTTAAAAAATAATTCGATCATGTTACTCCTCTGCTTAAAATTTTGCAGTTTTTCCCATTTAATTTAAGATAATAATAATTTTTAAAAACCCTACTATGATATTCAAGACTCCATGTATCCTGTTTTATGCTTAGTTCTGCCTTATGTAATTCAGCTACGTCTATACTACTCTTTCTAATTTCTTTGGATTTTGTGAACATGATATTAGAATTCCCAACAATGCTCAGGTGTCCTTGAAATTATAAATAATTATCTAATATTCTTTATATTCTCTAGTCATTATTATGGAAATGTGAAATAGTTACTTAATAAAAAGAAAATATTAAGATTAATATTTACAAAGAACTCTAGTCTATAGTAAATATTCAAATAATGAAAAATACCAGTGAACAGTACGGGGCAGCACTTGAATAAATGGCATTCAGATCTTCTAGTAAGGTTAAAAGCAATGGACAAAATCACTTGCAAAATTGCCAAATTAAGGATTTATTTTGTTTCCAAAACTTCATATTTCTTGGAACACTCATACAATTTGTATATAGTATGTACATAAACTTTTTATCACATATTTTATTTGTAAGAATAACTCACCTTTAGCAAAATATAAAGCCAAACACATACTATATTATGGCAACAGTTACAACCAAGACTGACAAAAGATTGTGACCATGTCTTTTTAACTTGACACTGTCCTGGTTCCCTGAAATGTTAACTTTAACCTTCCACTATGTACTTTGGAATTTCCTGTTCATTCATTTGACTCTTTCTTATTTTTCTGATTTCCCAAATGATTGTTCCTAATACTAAGAGACAGAAAAACATTTCACTTTCTCAAGAAATACCGGGAAAGAATTTCATATGGGAACAATAAGCCACATAGTTATTATTTCCACAACTCATGGCCACCCCAAGTTGTTCCCACAATTCAGAATTGTCATTTCTTGTCCCTCTGCCTGGGATGTCTTTCCTTTTAATATTTATAGGACTCCCTTGAATCATTTTCATATTGTAGGGGGCATGTCCTTTCTTTAAAGAGAGCATGCAGGACTGTCATTCTAAGATATATCTCCAGTCATAATCATTTTCTCTGTCTCTATCTCTACCTATTGTGTGTGTCACATCAAAATACAAAGGTAGTATGTATTATATTTACTTCTGTGTTTACTTGTTCAATATCTGTTCAGTAGGTGACTGCCATTCAACATACTGGCCAGCAAAAATGATCCCCATTCAAGCTTCGATTTCCATAAACAAAAATTTATTGTGCTCTTGTCTCCAAATCATTTGGGATTTCACTGAAATTAGGCGTACACTGTGAGGGACACACACAATAATCATTCTGTTTAATTCTATCTTTAGGTTTAAGAAGAGTCCCTGAAACTTGAGAAGCCATGTGCAAGTGTTCTTTAAATGAATTGTGAATACTTTCTCACCATTTTTGCAATCTAACTTTAACAAAAATAGAAAATCTAATATTGCCTTTTGCTGTCTACACCTTGATTAAAAGTTCAGAGCTTATCAGACTTTAAATAACAGTTCTTCCATTCAGGCTCTGTGACTAGGTATTAAAATGATATATAAACAGCAACAGATACCAAGTGTATTAGTTTCCTATTGCTGGTGTAACAAGTTAACAGAAACTTTGGCTTAAAACTGCGTAAATATATTATCTTAGAATTTTAGAGGTCAAAATTCTAAAATGGGTCAGCACGGCTGCATTCCTTCTGGGGTTCATTGTCCCCTTCTGGGGACAATCTTTTAAATTCCTTGTCTTTTCCAGCCTTTAGAGGCTGACTGCATCCCTTGGTTCATGGCTCTTTCCTCCATCTTCAAAGCCAGGAGCGTAACGTCAGATCTCTCTTCTTGTTCTCTAATTCTGACTCTCCTAGCTTTCTTCATACAGATCCTTGTAAGTACATTGGATCCATCCAGACAATTCAGGAAAATCTCTCCACAAGGTCCTTAACTTGATCACATCTACAATGTCCCTCTTTACAGGTAAGGTAACAATCTCAGGTTTAGGGGATTAGGACATAAACACCAAAGTGTTAAGCCATTGCCTTGAATACCACACCAAATAATCCAGCTCTACCATTTTAATGGAAAGTATTCACTCATTCATTTGTTCACTCACTTAATAAGTATGCAGCTTGCTCCAGAAATGGCACTAGGCAAGATTTCCTCAGAGCATTGGAAAGGGAAAGATAGGTTACATAGCTAGGCTAACAGCTACCATACAGGATGACAGAGTGATCAATGTTTTCATGGAGCAATGGAAGGGGCTTTAAGAATGATCAGCACTACTTCTCATAGTGTTTATTTATTTATTTTTAAAGATTCCCTTGCTTATTTTAGAAAGAGAGAGAGAGAGAGAGAGATTAGGGGAGAGAGAGAGAGAGGGAGAGAATCTCAAGCAAACTCCCTGCTGAGTGTGAGTCCCACACAAGGCTCCATCCCAGGACCATGAGATCATGACCTGAGCTGAAATCAACGGTTGGACACAACCCACTGAGCCAACCATGTGCCCCTTTAATACTGTTTATAAAGATTCTCCCTCAACTCCTTCTCTCTCCCTCTTTTTTGGCCCCCAAACCATAATTTATTTTAATAATCAAGCTTTTATTTTATATCCATACAGTTAGTGCTGATAATAAAATAACGATCAGTTTACAGTACAATTAGCTGCAAAAAAGAAGCCTGTGCATCTTTTTAAAGATATATTGAAGCTGACCTCATTGAGTCAACTACTTTAGCTAGATTTTAATTTTACAGATGACTGTGGATATAAAGATTTTATTTTTAAAAAATGAGGTTTTAAAAATAATTTCCAGAGATACTTTGAGTATAGTATTGTTTCACTAATGTTTTATCTTAACCTTCTATGCTTAAATAGGGATTTTTGAGTCATTTTAGTTTAAAATTTCTACACTTAGGACACCGATGGCTTTGAAATATCTGTACTCAATGTATATCTTTACAAACATCAAAATGCAAGAACTTTGTGTTTAGTAAGGGGTTTAACCCTACCCCAAAAGAGTTCTAGCTTTGTCCTTGGCTCCTAAGCAGTGATCATTGTCTGCCTTGGGCTAGCCAGATATTAACAATGTGATCAAGAGTGAAGGGCGGCACATCAGAAAGACCAGTGATGTGGATTAGTGTGGAGACTTTGGATCCCAATGTATTCGTACACGTGGAGACTGGGAACCACTACGTAAACAATCAATCAGGTCTATATAATGGGCACCAGTAAAAATTCTGAACACCAATAGTCGTGTGAGCTTGGCAATGCTCCATACATATTATCAAACACTGAAGCTAGGGACAGGTCCATAGGGAGAAGACAATGGAAACTCCACATTTGGTAGATCTGCAGATTCTACCTGCTCTATGCAGTTCTGCCTTTGGCTGATTTTAATCTCTATTTTTCCCTTGACAGTAGTTTCGGTAACACCCAGACATGCAACTGGTGTCTGAAGTGAGGGTAATCTTGTAGAGAATTATGCTCCCCCTAACGATATAGTTGACTGAAGTCTTTACACTCCCTTATATTTGTGTGGGTGGTATGCAAATCTACTTGGGCTAGGATATTAATAACACTTTTATTGTAAAGGAAGGAGGCTTATTTCAGGCCATAAAACATTATTTTTTAAAAGATGGCAATAAGGTTGTTAAGTTGTTGATTCTTTCCCTTATTTAAGTAGAAATAATAAATTTGCTTGATCCTACTATTCAAACTGTTTTCAAAGGCACTCTATCCTTTTACCAAACATGATGAAATAATCAGCAATACTTATTCAACCCTTCTAAAGTGTTGTCCTTCAAAGTTTTGTGTGGCACTCTAATTAAACCAGTAATGTTCCCTGTAATTAGGGCAACTGTATAATTATTGTCCAAACCAGAATACTTTTGATATTGAGGGGGAATTCTATTAATAATTTTTATGCAAAACAGGCATAAAACAAGACTATCCAAATACATGGTAATAAATGTTCACTCTACCAATGGAGGCAGCTTTGCCTGAGAAACCATATTTAGACAAAATGTAAACAAAACAAGAGTCCAGGACATCATGAGTACATTTTATACAGCATATCTAACATTGAACTTTAAAATTTGAGAATAAATTACATATGAATTCTTTCATTACTTCTGGATTATGTCAATTGCCTTTTTAAAAAATATGAATTCCTCAAAGAATCTTATTTTTCACATGTAATAAGACTATATTACCCATACGACCATCTTGAGTGAAGAAGAGTCAAAAGGCAATGACACTGATTTTTTCCCCCCTGGATCCATCATTGCTTTGGTTGCAAACATGTGACTTGGGTTTCAGTCTATTCCCAGCTGTGTTTTTCCTGTTTTCAAAAACAACCATGCAGTGTGTCGAGCACAGCAGTTATAAAGAAAAATAATCTGTGGTTTACTCAGGGAACTTGCAATCTAGAAAAAGAGACAGGGGAGTAAACAAATCATTATAATTTAATGTGGCAAATGTTATATATCTACACAATATTAAAGAAGCATAAAGAAAAGCATAACTAACTCTGGTAGCGCAGTCAGGAAAAGTGCCACCCAAGACTTGAAATGAATTTGTTCAGTAGGTGGGAAGAGATGAGGAATAATTTGAGAAAGAGAAAATGTGTGAAAATCTTTAAAAGTATAAAGGAAAAACCTTGCTCAGAGCATAATGAGCAGCTACATTTGACTGCAGTGTGATGCCACGGTGAAGGGAGAAGGAAGAGAGGGTTATCTAAAGGCACTGAGGCCAGCCTATGGGAGGTTGGGTTTACACAAGGCATCAAAGATTTTGCAGGCAACAGATAACATTAACCAAGGGATAATTAATGAAAGAACTCTGGCATAATTGCAAAACCAGTAAGATGCTGAGGTACATACTAATGTGCATGATATGGGCAAAACGGAATGGAGACATGAACTAAGAAAAGGTAAGAAATTTAAGAAACGCTCAGATCTAGAGTCACCAGGGCTCTGCAAGCCTCTGTTTGTGCATGTTATGTACACGGATGCACGTGTCAAGTCTGCCATTCACAAAGAAGACATGTGGAATTTAAAATTTGTTATGTTTGTGACACACGGTAGTAAAATATTTAGTTTTAATGAAATCACTGACAAAATTGTGGTAGTATTCTACAAAATAAAAGTCAGGATTCCTGAAGAATGGGTACCATTTTCTACTTCTCATGGAGGTGCCCCTTAAGCCTGACTAAATGAAAATTTGTGACAGAAGGAGGGATCAATAATGGTTTCCAATTTCTGGTTTGTGAGGTTGTGAAAAATAAAGTCTAAATAGATCAAATCAAGAGAGAGGTAAATAAGATGAGTCTGATTTGAATATGTTCAGCTTGAGATGCTTTGAGTTGCATGAATCAGTCAAGGAATATTTTAGAACTGAAGAGAAAGGAATCCAAGGGCACAACCCTTAAAATGTTCAATGAGCAATATTCAAAGTAAAGGAAGAAAAGAAAGAAAGTAAGAGGAAGTCTTAATCAAGTAGCAAGTCATATATTCAATAAAATACACTATTAAAGAAGACAAAGCAGTGGACAGTTTCATGGAAGGACAGTTCAACATTATCAAAAGTGCAGAAGATCCTTTAAATACATCAAAAGCCACAATGACATATTGCATTTAGAAATTAGATCAGCTTTATGCTAAGTGAAATAAGTCAATCAGAGAAAGACTTATGATTATCATGTGATCTCACTGATATGAGGAATTTGAGAAACAAGACAGAGGATCATAAGGGAAGGGAAGAAAAAACAAAACAAGATGAAACCAGAGAGGGAGACAAGCCATAAGAGACTCTTAATCTCAGGAAACCAATTTAGGGTTGCTGGTGGGTGGGGAGGAAAGGATACGGTGGCTGGGTGATGGATATTGGGGAGGGTATGTGCTATGGTGAGTGTTGTGAAATGTGTTAAGACTGATGCATCATAGACCTGTACCCCTGAAACGAATAATACATTATATTTTAATAAAAAATAAATTGAATTACCTTGACCAACTCCCCCCCAAAAATATAAATTAGGTCAGCTTTAACCCTAACCAAAGCGGTATCATGAGAGAGGTAAAAGCAAAAACTAGATTTCAGTGAGTTGAGTGAGTAGGAGAGAGAAAGAATAAGGAAGAACTCTTCTCTTTCAACAAAGGTGATGAGGAAGAGTTCTCAGCATCTAAAAAAGACCTCTGTCGTTACTTTGTAAAGCTAATCAACAGTCATCCTCAGTTCCTCAACATTCACCAAATGTTTAGTGGCAACCACTATGTGCTGAGCACTCTTTCAGGTGAAGAAAAACACAATGCACACAACTACTTTCATGGAGCATATGTTGCAAGCTTTGCAGGATTAAAAATAAGAACTAATAAAGAATGTTGATGATATTAGAAAGGAAAAACATAATGGGTACAGCTTATCAAACAAGATCAAAATGAATAGAAGAGTTTGTCTTAGGAAGGAGTGAAAATATCCTTCTCTGAGACAGCTGGATGAAATAAGTAGAAGTAGCATACAGGTAGATTAAGAATAAGCTTTGCTGAAAAAAAAAAAGAAGTAAAACTCACAAACAAAAAGTAGAAGTGATTGTCAGGGGTTGGGAATGAGAGAAAAGGGGGGAGTTTGGTAAAACGATACAAACTTCCAGTTATAGGATAAACAAAGCTAGAAGATCTAATGGATAACAAGGCGATTATAGTTGGTAACACTGTATTTTTGCTGAGCGTAGAATTTACCTGTTCTCACCACTGACCCCCAAACAAATACCGAAAAAACAAAAAGAATAAGCTTTGGAGAAAAATGGTATATGTTTTTCTCACTCATTATTTTAAAGTTACTTACTAATGTAATATGACAGTGAATAGCAAATATTCAGGAAATATTTGCTAAGTAGATAAAGGAATATTTATGCCTGATAGTTCTGTTTTGATCTCAAAATCAAGCAAGATGCTATGCCTTGTTTGTTAATTTTATAAAAATTACTATTGTTTACTAAACACAAACATACATATATAATCTCAAACACACACGCGCGCACACACACAAACACGCGCGCGCACACCCTGAACTTTGGGAAAAACTAAGTCATACACAATAACTTATCATTTTTGTTCTTGTTTCAGGTCCTGCTGAGATATTTTATGAAATTATTCTTCACGCCAAAAGATAGTTGTTTAGGGAAATCCAAGGGGCCCATAGCAGGAAAATAACTAGCCTCTTTACTTAGGAAAAGGAAAAACGTAGAGGCAATACAATCCATAACTAAATGATTGATAATTTCAGAACTGGAATGGTTCATTCTGACTAACTGAACTGTTTATCTAGCTACTTCAGACTATTAGAGCTGCAGGCTTTAAAGAATTGTTCACCTGCAGATGCTTATAGAGGTCTATCAGAATACATTTGGGTTCTACAGCTATATAAATCACGAGCGAGGAAAACATTCAAAGAAATTTGAAAAGCAATACATTTGTCCAATTAATAAAACTGGTATAATATTATAACTTCACCAAGTAAAGAAATATTTTAAAAATGAGAAAAGTGTTTCCTGTACTTAGAAGGAGCACAGGAAATAGTTTAATTCCATCCATTTCTAAAGGGGAATTTATTTTTATAATTACATTGATAGTTTTAATTTTGTGTCAAAATGTATGTAACATTTGATATTTAATATTATACACGAATACATGGCAGTATGTATATCTTTGTGTTACTAAGAATATTTTCACATTTTATATCTCTCCCACTTCGTTTCAGCCAACTAAGTCAAAGCAATAAACATTTTCAGTGTTTACTGTCTGTCAACAATCTGTTGGATTCCAGGGACGTAATGATGAATAAAACAGTCTTTTTCCTCATGGATTGCATAGTATATATGAAGGGTCAGGAAATTAGATAGGAAAACAAATAATATAATGAAAATATATTGTTTCTTTAAATTGATTTCGTACTTAATATTCCAGCATGATTATTATATGATACTATTATTTTCTACAATATCATTTCTGAGAATACACTATTTACTGTTGTTAATAGACAATTAGTATGACCAATCCCCTATCATAGAACATTTAGGTCTTTCTAAATTTAGATTATAATGCTTCAATTAAAAGAAAGATGTTTTGTAAAGGTTTTATTGATTTATTTGTCAGAGAGAGAGCACAAGCAGTGGGAGCAGGAGGCAGAGGGAGAAGTAGCCTCCCTGCTGAGGAAGGAGCCTGATGAAGGACTCGATTTCAGGACCCTGGGATCATGGCCTAGCCAAAGGCAGACGCTTAACTAAATGAGCCAACTAGGCATCCCTAAAAGAACGATATTTACCTCAGTATTTCTATATCTCTCTGGACCTCGGGAGTTGGCTCAGGTTAAGGAATATTGACTTTATTTTTATATACTAATTGTTAATGAAGTGGTATAGTCAAAGCTGGAAGTTGAGGCATTAAATTATTTAGAAGGGTATGAAGCAATATTAGAACATAAGAAGTGATAACTCATTGGAGAATAGAGGTTAAAAATAAAGGACATCAAATATGATGAGCTTGGCCTTATAAGACAAGTATAGTTAAAAATATTATTGAAAGGTTCCTAGGCATTTCTATTACAAAGGGGAAAGAATTTTGCCCCCAAATTTGGTGTCCCCCAAATTCATATATTGCAACTCTAACCTCTAATGTGACTGTATTTGGTGACAGGTCCTTTATAAAATGTAATTGGGGTTAGACGAGATCATGAAGGTTGGGTGTCCTCATGATGGGATTAGTGCCCTTGTTCAGAAGAGGCATCAGAGAGCTCACTCTCTCTCTCTCTCGCTGATCACATAGAAGAGGTCATGTGAACACACAGGAAGATAGAGGTAACCTATACCAGCCAGGAAAAGAAATCTCTTCAGAAACTGACCATGTTGGCATTCTGACCTGAACTTCTGGTTTCCAGAATACTGAAAACCTAAATGTCTGTTGTTGAAACCAGTGTCTATGATATTTTGTTATGGTGGCATCAGTGCTTAATAATCTATCCTTGGGAAACAAACCAGTTAACACAGTCTTAAGTGGATAGGACTCATGCTAGGAGACATACACACATAGCATACCATCATGACTTATTAGAGGAATACTTAGCTGAGGGAAAGTACATATTCTGTAGAATATTATGCCTAAGCAAAATCTCAAATAGTGAATAAGGATAAACCAGGAGCAAAAGTTAGGAAGGAATGTTTCATCAGAAGAAATAGCATAAGCAGGAACGTGAATATTGACAACAAATCTGCACTGGTTGGTACCTGTGATGGGCAGGATTCTAAGATGACCTTTCTAAGATTTTCACTTTATTCTTAGTTCCAGAAAGAAATATAAGCATGATGAGATACCACTGCTATGATTAGGTGATTAGTCAATTGACTTTGAGTTCATCTGGGCATACCTGACTAACCAGAGTAGCCCTTAGCAGGATCCAGGGCCTTCCTGAAGAGAGACTGAGGTGTGAGAGGGCCTGTGGAGGAGATCCCAGGGGAGGGAACTGAGAAAAGCCTGAAAGAGCTCAGAGCCATCCCTGGCCACAAGCCAGCAAGGGAACAAAACCTCAGTGCTACCATTGCAAGGAACTGAATACTGTCAGCAGCCCTGTGAGCTTGGGAGAGGACACCGACCTGCAGAAAAAACACACAGGCCAACCAACACCTCGATTTCAATCTTGTGACAAGTTGACTAGAGGACCCAGATTCCTGACCCATAGACAGTCTCTGCTGTTTTATGCAACTAACTTTGGTAACTGGTTAGGTAGCAGTAGAAGCTACTACATTCATACTGATCATAAAGCATGGAACTAAAAGAAACTAGGTATAGGAGAGGTAGATAGGATTTCGTGAATCTTCTGAAACTTTTTAAGGAAACTTGGACTTTATTATGTGGATCATGGCGATATCTCTGCGTGGTTACAAGCGAGGGTGCAGGGGTCAGATTTCAGTTGTGCAAGTTTGCTCTGGCTGCAGATTAGAGGATAGATATGTGGGAGTTACCACGGCCATGTACGAAGCTGCTGTTCTCAGCTGGCAGATATGGGAAGAGAGCCTGGGGAGAGCTGAACTGGTCAGAGTGAAGTGAATGCATGAAACAAAATTAACATGTGAGGTTACAGGCATGCGCATTATATAGGTGTCGAAGATAAAGAGACAAAAAATTGTCTAGAATGATTCTGAGATGTCAACTGTGTATGTCCCGGTGAATGGTGAGCTACAACCTTTAATGCAGACACAGGAGAAGGTGTAGATTTGACTTAATAGATGGGATGAAATGATGAATTAAGTTTTAAAATGCAGTATTTGGAGTGTCTAGAGAAGAAAATGTAAAGAATAAATGATGTCCCTAATCTGTTTTTCCTTTATGCGTGAAATGTAATTCATGACCTTCTTCTTGGAAGAAATTAGCATTTCTGATAGAATGTTCAAATAATTTCAAGATAAACTTTTAATGGTATTCAGACTGATTCTGGGAAATGAATCCCCATCCCACTCAGCTGCCAATCAAAGAGTCTAATGATCCAAGTTTTTTTTTTTTCCTGTTTCAATTTTGTATGGATATTCTATGACTCCACCCCAACCCCCCATTAGATGTCTCTCACAAGCATAACTCTGTTCCTGTTTCAGGAATCAGTCCTTACACCAAGATTAAAATAATACTTGCATATATGGTCCTATCCAAATATTCAAAAAATTTTATTTTAGACAATGATCTGTCTGATAAGAAGTTAGTTATATCAGTCTCTACACTGTGCAAAAGGTCAGACTATGAACTAGAGCTAGTGGAGCTCAGGAAGGAGACAGAAATGGGACGATCAAAAAGCTGAGAACCAGAAAACCACAAGAGCCTTGTTGTGTGAAAACACAGATCAAGAAGTAATATTCTCTGACTTCCTCTAATTTACTTTTCCTTTCCTTCTCCTAATATCCTCCATGTGATTCTTTATGTCCCACAAGTAAGTGAAACCGTATGATAATTGACTTTCTCTGCTTGGGGATGAACCTTGAGAGACTATGGACTGAGAGAGAGAAACAAGCTGAGGAGTGGTTGGAGGGATGGGTGAGCCTGATGGTGGGTATTAAGGAGTACATGTATTGCATGGAGCACGGGGTGTTATACATAAACAATGAATCTTGGAACACTACATCAAAAACTAATGTTGTATTTTATGGTAACTAACATAACACAATAAAAAAAAGATGTAATATTCTGTAACAGTTGTAATGGTAAATTATAACATATATTAAATATACATATTTATACAAAAATTATAATTTGAATAGGGCTTGAAAAACTGTCTTTGGAAGTATTTTTATAGAAACCTGTAAAAGCTACAATTCTGGGCTCCCAATCCAGCCAAATTAAAAAGAGAATTGAAAGAAGAAAGGAAGGAATGACAGAATTATGAGACTATCTAGAAAATTAAATTGCTGGTGAATAGAATCGCCCAAAAAGACTGGCTGAAGGTACTACGGGCTGATAACCCTTGAATCAGACCTCGAATCAGTTTGGCCACAAGTACTTCCACTTCAGTCAAAATCAAAGGTGACATGGGAGAATGGGTTGTTTTACTTCGCCACAATCAAAGCTGCCCTCTGAGACATTAAATCACCAGGAGATCCGAATCACAAATCAGTCATTTCTGATTTGGCGGGTTATCGACTTCGGTGAATATTAATTTGTGAAGAGAGTCTCAAACACGCCAGACTCCTGCCTGACTCCTGAGAACCAAGTAGCTCCATGGCAGAGCCTGAGGCTGCCTGTCCCATAAAATCAGACATGACCACTCGTAAATAACGTGTCGTAACTGTGTGAGAAAGACTTTGTGCTCATCCACCCACCTATTCGTTTTCATGTCCATTCATGGAGGCATTAATTCCTTGCCTTCTCTGCCTGTACTTTGCTCGGTGCTGAGGATAAATGGTGAACTAACCGGACAGAATCCCTGCCCTCATGAAGCTTATGTTTTATCAGGAGGCTTCTGTGACTAGCCTCCTTGGAAAAATGTTTAGTCCAAGACAAGCTTTACACGAATTATAAACTTGCTAACTTGAATATTTGAAAAATTTTCAGATCTAAATTTCATGATAGTGCTTCACATTATTAAATTTGTTATGCTTTTATGACAGTGTTTGAATTAATAATTGACTCACTAATCATTGCTAAAAAGGAAACTTTTCAATATTTTTCAGGGGATAAGGATACTAAACAAATATTTTTAAATGAGTATTTCTAGTAAAAATATCATACATGCCACAGAAAGGATTATGAAAGAGAAAGAAATGGGAAGAAAGGATATATATATATATGCACACACACTTATATGCTTATTATATATAATATATGCATATATAAAATATAATATAATTATATATATGCATATATATAAACGTATATTCTGTCAAAATTTGATAGATGAAGGAAAGTTTCTTCAAAGAAATTTGGGTTGACCTATGAAGACTAAAAGGAAAATAACTAGAAAACAAAGCAATAAAGTGCTATCCAATGAACGAAGCATGAAGGTTCACGGCCAGTGTATCTTGCAAACTCTACACACTAAAATATCTTGTCAGAGACTGTGGGTTTAATGCGAAAAGACAAGATAAAATAATTTGACACTTTTTGTTACCTGGTACTTTGTCCCAAGTCGACTTTCTCATTTACAGAAATATTTGCATTATTGATAAATAAGAAATCTACATTTCTTAAGATTTTATTTTTAAGTAATCTCTATGCCCAATGTGGAGCTCGAAATTACAACCCAGAGATGAAGAGTCACACACTTCCACAGAGCCAGCCAGGCACCTCAAAAATATGCATTTAAAGGGTATACTGAGAATGAAATATATTTTGTTGTTATGTTATTACAATGGGGACTCCAGGGTAATAGTTCAGTGTCACAGGATAATCTCTAAAGAATTGCGATAGAGGGCACCTGGGTGGCTCAGTGGGTTAAGCCGCTGCCTTCGGCTCAGGTCATGATCTCAGGGTCCTGGGATCGAGTCCCCCATCGGGCTCTCTGCTCAGCAGGGAGCCTGCTTCCCTCTCTCTCTCTCTCTCTGCCTGCCTCTCTGCCTACTTGTGATCTCTCTCTGTCAAATAAATAAATAAAATCTTTAAAAAAAAAAAAAAGAATTGCGATAGATTTAATGATAATATATTTTTATCATGATAGAAATAGTTTTTACAACTATACAAGGGCATATCATTTAAAATAAGTCTAACTGATGCTCAAATTTTCATTTTTTAAAACCCGAATTAATATCAAGCTTGCAAGATGATCACAGAAAGCATTTCATAAGACAAATAATTTTTTTTAGATTATCAAAGTTTTCCAAATTAATGTTAAATATACGTTCTCTGGCTGCCTGATAAAATCACTTCAACAAAAAGACAACTTGTTTTCTAAAATGCTTTCAAGTCAGCCACACTAGCTAGCACAGATTTTTTTGTGAAGTATGTGCTTGTGATTTCAAAAAGTAGTTAACATCTTTTGTACCTAGCCTCCTTAGAAAATGTTTAGTCCAAGACAAGTTTAAATGAATTATAAAATTACTGGCCTGAATATTTGAAAAATTTTTAGATCTAAATTTCACCAAAATTCTTCACATTATTAAATTTGTTATGCTTTTATGACAATGTTTGAATGAATAATTGGCATGCCAATCATGGCTAAAAAGGAACCTGAGTAAATAGACATTTGGAACTTTGTGAATAATTTGATTTATTTATTAAGTATTTTTAACTCTCCTCAAAGTTTATGGCCAAAGATTCTTTTTTTTTTTTTTTTTGGCCAAAGATTCTTTGGGTAACTTCATCTCAGGTGCTAGCCTCCTCACTCTTCCAATATGCATAGCATGACTTTGACCATCTTGCTGAATAGATTGGAACAGAAGAAGGCAGAAAGAGAGGAAGATACGGGAAGAATGATTCCAAGCCATTCGTATCCCTTCAACATTTTCACAGTAGTGTAACTAACATATCCATACACACGGGCGCACACATACGCACACGCACACACGCACACACTTGGCTAAGATGATTCTTTGAAAACAATCCAACCATCAATTAATCAATCAAGAAGCACAATGAAAACATAAGCAAAAAGGAAATAACCATAGATACAGAAGGCTTTTTGTAATTATAAGACACCACTTTACACAACTCTGTACAAATAAATTTAAAAATAAATAAAATAGATAATTTCCTAGAAAAATCTAATTTATAAGACCTGACTCTAGAGCGAGATATAATGCTTTTTTTTAAAAGATTTCATTTTTTATTTATTTGACAGAGAGATCACAAGTAGGCAGAGCGGCAGGCGGAGAGAGAGGGGGAAAGGGGCTCCCCGCTGAGTAGAGAGCCCCTATCCCAGGGTCCTGGGATCATGACCCGAGCCGAAGGCAGAGGCTTTCACCCACTGAGCCACCCAGGAGCCCCAAGAGAGATATAGAGCTAAACAAGCCATAAAGAAAGCAGAAAATCTGGGAATGAAGGGGGACAATTCTGAAGATACACATGACAGTGGATTCAGAGGATAATATCAAATACAGATCTTTTCTCATTTGTGCTTTTATAAAGCTCTCACAAAGCATTTTTTTTTTTTTAATTTAATACCTGGGCTTATCAGGAAATAGGTTAGAGGATGCTGGGGACAGTGAAAAAGCTGGCATGGCTGAGCTAGGGCGGGGCTCTAGTTGGTGAGGCCTCTGTCTCTTGCACAGAACTGGACCAACCACTGACCTGTCCAGCTGCACTGACCTTGGGAGCAACAATCAAGCATCGGGTGGTAGGGGGGTGTGATTAGGCATCGGTGCCCATGTCCTCAAGGCTTCCAGAGGGTTTTGTGCCACTCAAGCATCACGGCCTTGGAATAATGGTTGTGCATGCCTGGCTCCCCATGCCAGGATCTGCAGCAACTTAAACTTCAGCCCCCTACTTTCTCAAGTCCCCATGAAGAAATGTCACAGACTAGAGATGGGGCCACTCTTCCCATTGTTGCTGGTTCTTCCCAGATCTGTGACCAGGAATGTATTGAAGAACTGCCTGGAGTGACAGAAGCACTTGTCTGAGGCACAGAGGGGAGAGGTAAATGACTTCAGCCTGGGGGGTTGAGAGAGGATACCCCAGAAGTCCAGATATAGTAGACATTAAACTTGAGAGGTTGAAGAGTCAGACACCGGGGCGCCTGGGTGGCTCAGTGGGTTAAAGCCTCTGCCTTCAGCTCAGGTGTGATCCCAGGGTCCTGGGATCTAGCCCTGCGTCCGGCTCTCTCCTCAGCGGGGAACCTGCTTCCTCCTCTCTCTCTGCCTGCCTCTCTGCCTACTGTTCATGCTCCCTGTCTGTCAAATAAATAAAATCTTTAAAAAAAAAAAAAAAAAGAAGAGAGAGAGAGAGAGAGAGACACCCTTTCAGCCAGCCGTCTTGCCCTCTGCCCACACTGCCTCTGCAGCCCCTCTGACCAAGTTCAAGGGAGTGCCTTTTCACTAGGGGAAAACCACACGTTCTGCAAGAGCTTCTCTGACACAAAGCCCTGCCTTACTTTCCGAGGGGGTTTACTGACTGGAAGAGTGCACATCAGCTGGCTGGTTAGAAACAGAAAGGGGAGCTTTGTGATGTTGAAGCCACAGACCCACAGAGTTCTGGAAAGTTCTGGCTGTCACACGATCAAGACCTGTAGCAGCTGGAAGGCAAACAAGAAAGTGTTTCCGGAACAAGAGGTGAATGCAAGTCTCTGTGTTAATGTAACTTCCCTTCAGCTGTTGTTATTTAGCGTTGTATATCCCAGGTCCACAAAAAAGACTGTGCGTGAACTAACGTGACGACTGCATTTTACTGTCATAATCCCCCTATTTACTAATTGTTTATAAGGTAATTTCAGTTTCTAAAACATGAATTACCCTAAAACAAAATGCTGTAAGAGCAGATAATTCTACATGCCACTTAAGCTACTCCAGAAAATATAATTCCAATCAAATACTTGAAGCAAGTATCAATCAATAGAAAAAAAAGTATTGCACAAACACCATAAAAATATTTCACAAACTAATCTCTATTGTAATATCAATTAAAAATCTAAATAAAAAACTAGAAAGTTCTAGGACCTCACTTGAAGAATATATTATTATGAGCAAGAGGCATATTCTAAGAAGTCAAAAAGATACATAAAATATTGAGAAGTTTACTGAAATAACTTGACGTTAATATATCTGAGAAGAAAAGTCAAATGATCTCCTTCTTGGTCACTGAAAAGAAATTTGTCAAAACTCAACACTAATTACTGGTTAAAAAAACAATGAATAAAAAAAGGAATTGATGAGGAATTCCCTAACATAACTTAAAAATATGTATACCCATGATCCTTATAATTTGCCAATTCTGAATCTGCAATTTCACCTACTGGCTAAAATCTACTTGTAACCCTAAAATTAATACCTTGGGCTTTTTCGCCATCATTCCAGGGCATGTACACACTCAGAGCAGTGAAAAATCAGAGTCGTCCATACGTGCACATCCCCTACTGGGGTCCAACAAGGCGCTGCTCCGTCATGTCCTTTTCAGCAATTCTACAGAGACAACCACGGGATAGAGACAGCAAGGGGGCAGCACTATGTAGTACAAGACACAGGCTCTGTGGCCAGTTAGGTAGGATTTGAATGTCAACTCTGGGGCTGTTAACCTACTTTTTTCTCTTGTAAAACAAAGCAAGTATAATCTACCAGGATGAAATGCTTTAGGAATTAATATTATATGTGAGGTATGTCTCTATCTACACACACAAAAAAATACATGTACACCTGATACCCTAGAAACAATGGTTCAGTATTTGTTAATATAGGTTTTTGTGGTGATTTTCTAGACATTATTAGCAGGAAAAATGAGAACTGAGTGTCTCTGTGTGTATGGGTGTGTATGGGTGGGAACTGTACATATGTATGTAAAATACATACAGAAATATGAAATACATATGTACACATGGTACCTCTAGAAGCAATGGTTCAGTATTTGTTAACACAGAGTTTGTGGTGACTTTCTAGACCATTATTAGCAGGAAGAACAAGAATTAAGTGTGTGTGCCTGTGTGTGTATGGGTGTGTATTATACACACATATATAAAATACATATATAAAATGAAATATACGTGTACATATATATGGGTACACCTAGATATTTTATATATCTGTGAGTATCATATATATGTGAAAAGTAAGCATCATATATATGGGCTAATACTTAAAGCTTTACTGCTAAGTCAAGAAGATGACAGTACTATAATCAGCTCTACTGTCTAACACAGCACTAGATGTTCTCACTGTTGTAACTGGTCAAAAGAGAGAAATTAGAAGTATAAACACAGAAAAGAGAACAATAAAAATATCAATATTTGCAGATGATATGATTTAAACCCAGCAATTCCACTAGACTTAAGTGGAAAGATTCTACAGACAACAAAATAATTCAGATAGGCGGTGGGCTGTGAAATTAAAATACAGAAATCAATAGCCTTCATCTATACACGCAATGACCAATTGAAGATATAAGGTAAGAGAAGGCCTTATTCATATTCCTAACAAAAATAAAATTAAAAGCTTAGAAAAACACAGATGAGAGAAATCTGAGAAAAAAATTAAACATTCTTAATCACAAACATAAAATGAAACACTTGGAAATATATACCACAGAAAGACTCAATTTCATAAAGGTGTCATGGACAGGCTACATGAAAAAACAAATAGGTATAAATACCCAAGAAAACTTTGGAAAGAAGAGTGACAAGGGTGACAAGAGTGATAAGACTAGGCCTATTAAAAAGCAAAACTAAAATTAAAAATTTAGTTAGTGACTTCTGGATAAACAAACCAATAAAATAAAGTTTCAGAAATATCCCCGCATATGTACAGAAATTTACTATATCCTAGGGGTCCATGGGTGACACAGTTGGTTAAGTGTCCAACACTTGGTTTTGGCTGGGGTAGTGATCTTTGGGTCCTGAGACTGAGCTTAGTATCAGGCTCTGTGCTTAGTGTGAGGTCTGCTTGAAATTCTCTCTTTCCCTCTGCCCCACCTGTTCATGCTCTCTCTCTCTAAAATAAATAAATCTTTAAAAAAAAAAAAAAGAAAAAGAAATTTACTATATCCTAGAGGTAGTATTTCAAATAAACTAGGGAGTCTTAGAATTTTAAATCAACAGAGTTATGACAAACTGGGTAGTTATTTGAAAAGTAATGGGGTCCAATTGATACTTTATTACATACTAAAATAAATCCAAATCAGTTGAAGATATATAAATTCACACAATGATTTTTATATAGATCTCCAATAAAAATGTAGAAGAAAAGGCTGTTTTAACTTTACTTCAAAATCAAAAAGTCAAAAAATAAAATATTTTTATTGATATAAATAAGAATATGTGTTTCACTACCCCTCAATCCTGAGAACCAAAGGCAAAAGGTATAACAAACCGAACAAAATTAGAATCCACAGTATATATAAAAGCACTAACATACTAATTTATAAAAAGCTCTGTATGTCAGTAAGAAAAAATATATAATTAAATAGAAAATGTAAAACATATGAATAGGCAAAAAGTTCATCACTTATATAGCTGGATTCTGAAGAACAAACCTTTTGCTAACCTATTTATTTTTGTTCGTATACATGTATGGGAAATACAGTTTAAAAATCCTCTCAACTTTCATTTCCACAATGATCACAGAATGATTTCAAAAAGGGCCTCTGAAATATTTGATATCTGAAAATATTGCCATTTCAAGAACATAAAGGTAAATAAATGTTAGTGATTTTTTTTTTCATTTTATGTAATGAGAATTTTTAATCCCCCTTCATGGACAGACATAAAATGTGCTCCTCATTGTAACAAAAAAAAAGTTTCTTCAGGTAGGATCTCTTTTATAGATTTTTCTGACGACAAAAATATCTTTGTAATTTAACCAAAAGACACCCTTCTGATGACCATGAGAATCTTCAAATATTAAGGATGTCAAAACTTTCCAAGCCATAAAATGTAACCAAACAATTTTTTTGTTCATTTTCATAATGATCCAAATACTAAAAAACAAAACCAAACCAAATAATTTTTTTAAATGAAGAAACAGAGGATTACAGATCTTAGACCTCAGTGTTTAATACATGTAATATTTTATGAACATGACTTCTTTTGATATACTAGCAGTTCCCTGAGAAACAAGACCTACATTGGCTAAGTAACTGTTTACCTTTGGGTGTTTGCAGCTTTTTCATTCAGTAATTGCTTTGATTAAGTGAAATGTAGAAGTAACATCAAATATAGAATGTCCAGAAAACTCAAAGGAATGCAACTTTAATAAATTCCACATTAAATCTGTGAATACTGTTCAGAATTTGAAGCAGGCATAACAAAATTAGAGCTGTGTAATGAAATCATGGTATCATCTATCTGCTCATCTATTTAAAACCTGTTTTTATAAATATTTCTCTGTGATTCAGTAAGCATTTCAGACATGCTGGAAATTCTGTTATCAGCTTTATTTTCTTATTCTCATAACAATACAAGTAGTTAAAAATATCATATCCTTATAATATCTATGAAGAAACAGATGATTACCAATATTCCTTAATCTGTTTTGAGGTAGAATACAAATAAGAAGTCTGACATCATAGCATAATTTCCTAAACATTAGGCCATATTGTCTGCCCCAAAATACTGTCATGAATATTCATTTATAACAAATGTATTTTGTTGAACTTCTGACATAAACAAGTGCATCTAACTTGTATCAATGCCAATTGATTTAAGTATTTTACATTAGAAAAATACTTTTCTCTCTTTAAATGCTAATGTTTATATTTCCTTTTCTATATAAGCTCATTTTCTCTTTCTTGGCCATGAAAAAGGAAGGAAAGCAGAGAACAATGCACAAGCAGGATTTAAGGCAGTGTTGTCAGAAGAATTTTCTGCAGTTATGGGTTTGTTCTATGTCTTCGTTCTCTGATATAATAGCCACTAGCCTCATGGGGAGAATGGGTGAAAGTGGTCAAAGGGTGTAATATATAGGATGTTATTTATCAATCATATCTCAGTAAAGTTTGGAAAAAAGGGTTAAATTTTTGTTACAAATGAAAAAATGATTAATATAAGTAAAGAACTAGATTTTCACTCAATTTTAATTACTTATAAATTTCAATAGCTATGTGTGACTAATAGATGATGTATTGGACACTGCATGCCCAATGTCTTCACCACACCACCATCCTGTCATGATGTAAGTCCCATTATTGTACATCCAAACATATCCCTAATCAGCCCACCTTTTTCATTTGTTAAGCCACCATAGCAAAAAACATTGCAATTTCTTTCTAATTAGTACACCTGCTTCTACTCCCAGCAGTCCATTCTCTAGATAGCAATAAAAGTATGTATTTAAAAAACTCAAATTAACATAATACTCAATGGTGACAAATTGAAAGCTTTTCCCCTAAGTTTGGGAACATGACTAGGATGCCTGCACTCACCACTTCTATTTCATGTAGTACTGGAATTTCTAGCCAGAGCACTAAGGCTTGAAATAAATGGCTTTCAAACTGAAAAGGAAGAAGAAAAACTACCTCTGTATGTAGGCGAAATGATCGTATATAGAAAAAAGGCTAATGAGTACAGAGAGACACAAAAACTTAAAATTAATAAACAAATTCAGCAAAGTTCAAGACTCAAAATCAACACACAAAAGTCAGTTGTATTTCTATATACTGACAATGAACAATCCAAAAATAATATTAAGAGAACAATTCCATTTACAATAGAATCAAAAAGAATAAAATACTTAAAAATTAATTTAATAGAGGCAGCATGACTTGTGCACTGAAAAGCATAAAATATTATTGAAAAAAATTAAAGAAGACCGAAATAAATGGAAAGTCACCTCATGTTTCTGGATTAGAAGATTTAATATTGTTAAAATGACAACACTACCCACAACAATACACAGATTCAAGGTATACCTACCAAATTCCCAGCAGCATATTTTCAGAAATGTAAAAGCCAATCCTAAAACTCATATGCACTCACTAGGGAGTTGAACAGTCTGAACAATCTCAAAAAATAATAACAAAGTTGGAAAACTCTCACTTCCTGACTTAAAATTGTATTATAGAGTTATAATAATTAAAAGAGTATGGTACTGACATGGATAGTCAAGTAGACCAATGGAATAAAATTAAAAGCCTAGAAATAAACTTTCACAACTATGGTCAATTGATTTACCACAAAGGTTCCAGGACCATTCAATGGAGAAAGAATATTATTTTCAACAAATAATCCTGGGAAAATTGTATATCCACATGCAAAAGAGTGAGATTGGACCCTTACCTTACACCACATATAGAAATTAATGCAAAAGTTATCAAAGGGGGGTGCCTGGGTGGCTCAGTGGGTTAAAGCCTCTGCTTTCAGCTCAGGTCATGATCCCAGGGTCCTGGGATTGAGCCCCACATCGGGTTCTCTGCTCAGCCGGGAGCCTGCTTCCTCCTCTTTCTCTATGCCTGCCTCTCTGACTACTTGTGATCCCTGTCTGTCAAATAAATAAATTAAAAAAAAAAAAAAAACCTTAAAAAAAAAAGGTATCAAAGGTCTAAATTTTAGAACACTATTTAGGGGCAAATCTGCATGACCTTGGATTTAGCAATAGTTTTTTAAATATGCCTCCAAAGGACAGGAGAAGCAACAAATAGGTAATTGGATTTCATTAAAATTAAAAACATTTGTACATCAAAGAACACAACCGAGAGAGAAAAAACAAACCACAAAATGGGAAAATGTTATTTACAAATTATATTGCTGAATAGGTTTTAATATTAAAAAAATTGAAATTCCTACAACTCAACAACAACAACAAAACAACTCAACTTAAAAAAATTAGCCAAGGGCATGAATAGATATTTCTCCAAAGAAGATGCACAAATGACCAATAAACACATGGAAGATACTCAACAGCCTTCCTCATTCAGGAAATGCAAATCAAAAAGCCACAATTCAATACTATTTCATGCTTGCTAGAATGGTCAGGATTTTTAAAAAGGAAGGAAGGGGAGCAAGAAAAGGAGAAAAAGAATCAAGTGTTGGCAAATATGAGAAAATTGGAACTCTTTTTTTTTAAATTGTATTTCTTTGAGGGAATGTCAGGAGGAACAGAGAGAGTGGGACAAGCAGACTCCTCCCAAAGCCCAGCCTGACACCTGACTCATTTCCAGGACCCCAAGATCATGACGTGAGCTGAAATCAAGGGTTTAATGTTCAACTGACTGAGCCACCGAGGTGTCTTGGAAAAACTGGAACCCTTGTGCATTGTTGATGGGTATAAAAAATGATGCAGGTCCTATGGAAAGAAGTTTGACAGTTTCTCAAAACTGTACACATAGAATTACCAAATGATTCAGCAATTTGACTCCCAGGTCTATACTTAAAAGCACTGGAAATAAGGAATCAAGCAGATGATCATATGCCATTCGTACTAGTCAATGCATCATTCACATTAGTCAAAAGATGGCAAGACCCACATGTCCATCAATATATGAACAGATATACAAAATATATATATGTACAGTGAAGATTATCCAGTCATAAAAAGGAATGAAGTTCTGATACATGATACAACATGGATGAATTTTAAAACACGATGTTAAGTGAAAAAAGCAAGACACAAAAAGAAAAAAGAAGTGTGTGACTCATATAAAAATATTTATATGAAATATCTTAAAAAAAAAGCAAAGTCATAGAGACAGGAAGTGTATTAGAGGTTACCAGTTTCTGGGAGGAGGATGGAACTGGGAGTTACTATTTAATGGAAATGGAGTTTCTGTTTAGGTGATAAAAATTTTCAAAACCTATAGTAGTAGTAATGATTGCACAGCATTGTGAATTTAATTAATACCACTGAATTTTATACTTAATCATTGTTAAAATGGCAATTTCTGTTATATATATATATATATATATATATATATATCATAATTATAAAAATAGGAAAATAACAACAAAACCTCAGAGATTGTTTTAAAAAAATTGTATTGTTCTGTCATCAAAAAAGTCCCCCAAATAGATGTTCATCATTTAAAATATAAAATCTAAATTTCCTAATCAGACTTTCAAGCCCTTTTGCGATTTGGTTCCTGTCTATTTCTCCAACCTCATACCATTAACTGCTCCTATATTCATTTTTTGAATGTGTTAAGCTGATTTCCACTTCAAGAATTTTACCAGGTTTTTTGACTGTCTACAAAACTAGTGTATATTTATACAACGTGCAGCTGTTGGCTTTCTCTATACATCTAATTTTATTGCAGTTGAGAAGGTAATTGCATAGTGTCATATTTAAAACCATGGATTCTGGAGCCAGATTGCTAAGGTTTAAATCCAGTCCTCACCACATACTACCCACATGATTTTGTAAGTTACTATGTCTCAATTTCCTCACATGTAGAGTCAGGATAAAAATAAAACCTACCTGATGAGACCATTAAAGGTATAACATAATATATGTTATGGGTATAACACTAATTACTGTAATATAAGTCCTCAGATTGATCTCTGGCTTATGGTAAATGTTACAAGTGTGATCCATTTATTATTATTATTGCCCAAGAGTTATCTTCCCTTCTTCCTCCTTCTTCCTGCTCCTTCCTTACCATAGAAAACAGCTGATGTACTTAGCAGGCAGCAACCTTCTCAATGGAGACTTATACCCAGTTTTAAAGGATGCATCTCAATTAAGCTAAATCCTACATAGGAATTCCCTTCCTCCTTGACGGTTTTTGGTCTAGAAGTAAACATGTGATCCAGTCTGGTCAAAGAGTCTTAATAAAAATCCTCTGGTATCTCTCCAGGAAAGGCTTGGACTGCTAATAGGGGGAAAAAAAGTTACTGGAAAAAAGGTTCTTTTTACATTGGTCTGTCCTTTCTGCCTTGAACAGACCTGTGCAAAGACATGATTTTGGAGCTAAGGTAGCCCTCTTGCAACACCAGACCATTAGGAGCCAATTCTCCATGGCATTTCTATTCCTACTGTGACAGCTTTCATTTTGGGTTATTTTTTTCAAGAATGTTTGCATGGCAAACAGTTTTGAAACTTAGAAACAATATTTCCCTTGGACAAGAGGGTATATTTGTTTTCTGACTAGAATAACAAAGCCAATGCCCTCCTCCAGTACAAAGGTTGGGCATGTTTGCTGGTGGTTTACTTGCAAGATTTGAGATTTCCTACCTCGGGGTTACTTGGCTGTGACACAACCTGAGTGTGTGCAGAGCATCTGTCTGAGCTGCTCCAGAGAAGCCCTGAGGGTTTGCAGGACAGAGAGAACCAGTGTGAACGTGAAGTTCATGCCACCTGCTATGCTAAGACCAATAAAGTCCTCTGTCTCTGATCCAGGAGTTCAATGTCTTCTGCCAGCAGCTGGGAGCTGTGGCGGAGTAACTACTATTAACTCTTGAACAACGCAGGGGGTTGGGGAACTGACCCCCATGCAGACAAAAATTCATATATAACTTTTGACTCTCCCCAAAAACTGAACTACTAATAGCCTACTGTTGACCAAAAGCCTTACTGATAACATAAACAGAATTAATATATTCTCACAATAAAACTAGAGAAAAGAACGTTATTAAAAAATCGTAAGGAAGAGAAACTTCCTTCTGTACTGTATTTATTGAAAAAAATCCGTATGTAAGTGGACCCACACAGTTTAAACCCATGTTGTTTAAGGGTCAACTGTACTTATTTTGCAAGCACAGTAAAGTATCAGACCCTTCACAGTTCCTGACAAACACAAGTTTAACTACAAGAGCCAGCTTGCTGAGGACAGTAGCGCAAAAGATCAGAACTTCTGACTGAACCACAGTACCAACCTTGCAGTATCTACCTTCAGATTTATTACATGATTAAAACACACCCACCCAAGGGGATCCTGGGTTTCTTAGTCACTTAAGTGCCCCACACTTGGTTTTGGCTCAGATCATGATCTCAGGGTTGTGATATTGAGCCCTGTGTTGGGCTCTGAGCTCAGCTCAGGGTCTGTTTAAGACTCTTTCCCCCTCTCCTTCTGCACCTCCCCCTCTCTAAAATAAATAAATAAATAAATAAATAAATAGCACACAGACACAATAAAATATATTCAGCTGATGAACACATTGTATCTAAAATTATGAAAGAATTTTCACTCATTTACATAATGAAAGCAAAGTCATCATTTTCGGATTTGAGTAGCAAGAAAAAAAGATTAGAATACCTATTTGAAGAGATGTTCTTCTACTTAACCTTCTCATACTTCCTGTAAAATTTATTATAGCTCAAGTTCAACTCTTAGGCAATCAGGTAATTTAAAAAGTCTAAAAAAATTACATACATCAAAAGAGGTTATTCTGCTTGAGAATAGTTTTAGTTCTTGAGAAACAACTTCCTCATCTTGTCACCATGTCCTGTGATGCTAGCCACTCTGGACTTCTTGGAGGTCCCACAACCCACCAGATGCTTGCCCACCTTTACAAATATGAAAACGCTGTTTTCTATTACTCTGATATTCTTACTCACCTTGCTATCCCGTAGAAGTTCTCTCTATTTGTTTAAGTCTGAGGTAAACTTATCCCTCCTTGTTTTGTCAAATCATTCCTGGCCAAAATTATTTGCTCCTTCTGCTCTTTTTCCATGTTATTTCACACACACTAGTGCTTCCATCCCATGTGTGTCACATTCTAACTTGTACACACACCTGTCCCCTCCATCACGTTTTGCTTTGTTTTAGAATTTTGCCTGTGTCGTGTGTGGTTGTCTACTCCCACTCATCTCTTCATTAAACAAATAGTTATTGAGGAGCTGCTATGTGCTAGCCACTCTTCCTGGCAATGGGAATATAGCTGCACAAAAGTCACATTGAAACATTTCATTTGTGGAAATTACCTTCTAGTAAGAGAAGCAGAGTAAAAACAGTAAATCAGTGGAGAAATACAATAGCAAAACAAGTAGCTTGAGATTAGTGTTATGAAGAAAAAAATGCAAAATAATTTTGAAATAAAAAGTAATGAGAAAACCCAACTTGGATAGAGCAGCCAGGAAATGCTTTTCTGAGAAGGTGGCATTGCAGCTCTGACTTGAACGGTGAGAATGAGGGGGTCGTGAGAAAGGCCAAGAAACACTCTCCAAAGCAGATAAACAGTGGAAAAGCTTGGGAAGGGCGCTTGGGGGCAAGGTGTCTAGACAATAGTGAGAAGGTGAAGTGTTCTGTAAGAAAAGATCAGAAAGATGGAGAAAGGAGGTTCATGAGTCATGGGAAGAGATTAGAATTTGTTCCAAAAGCAATGGAACAAAAATCACTGAATATTTCTATTCAAAGGATCAATGTAATCTAATTTACATTGCTGAGAAATCTGGCTGGCTACTGAGAGCGAATTGTCTGAGCCCTGCCAGATGCTTGGAACAATGGTTCAGTTAAATATTGCAGTATCTTTGAGTAAGGCTGAAGTATGGTATGCAGGCAAGTGGATGGACTGGAAATCAGAAGTGCTTATGGAAAAAGTGTGGTTAATGAGGGAAAAGGGGATATTGGAAATAATCCATAGATTTTAAACTTGAACAAGTAGCTGAGTGATGGTGAGGAAATGGGAGAAGGCTGAATTTTTGGAGGAATATCAAGAGCCCATTTCCAACATACTAATTTTGAGATAGCCATTTAATATCCAAAATATGTCAAAAAAGTAGATGGATTTTAGAATCAGGATGGATTTCTGAAGAGAATTCTGGACTGAAGAAACAAGTGTTACATATCTGTTATCAATAAACATTTGTATTTAATAATATGGATGGGACTGAATGAGTTTCCTCATTTATAATCAATCAAAATATCTCCAATTCAAACCAAATCAATAAGGAAACATACCAAGTAACATACACTTAAATCTAGATGTAGGGTGCGCATCTGAGTTTGTGGATTCACCACTTCCAAGATGTTGACAATCTTTAAGGATAAATTGTTACCGTTCACCTACTTTACAGATAACAAAACTGATCATCACAGAGTAAAAACAACTTATGCATGGTTGCATAATTAGTAAAGAAAATAGAGAAGCCAGGCATTAAACTCTAAGCTCATTTCTATCACACCACTCTGTCACAAAAAGTATATTTAATCTTCCCCAGTATGATATTATAAACTCATAAAGTTAGGTTGATAAATCCAGTTATCCCCATTTTCTTACCAATGAAAAATAGGAGCTTCAAAACTATTTGATAATTTGTTTGAGGTCACACTAATAATTAGTAGAGCCATGGCTAGAGTTCAAGTTTCAACTCTTACACAAATACTCTCTTCCCCATATGCCATGATGTCAGTTTTCCTATCTAGTCTCAGTCCATTATAAAAAGACTCTTTATGTTTCTTTGTTTACTTGTTTTTTTTTTCCTTAAACATTTATTTATCTTTTTGAGAGAGAAAGTGAGCATGAGTGGGGAGGGGTGCAGAGGAAGAGAGAGAGAGAGAGAATCTCAAGTCAACTCCGCACTGAGCACAGAGCCCTACATGGGGTTTGATCTCACAACCCTGAGATCATGTCCTGAGCCGAAATCAAGAGTCAAATGCTTAACCGACTGAACCACGCAGGCTACCCTACAGTTATTATTTAAAAAACTCTTAAAAAACTTTATTATTAAAAAAAAAACACAAAAAACTTTATTATTTAAAAAACAGTTATTATATAAAAAAAACTCTTAAAACTAAAACTTATATTAGTCCAAGTACCTCATTTTGGCTATCCTTTGCTTCCTTGCCATTTTCCTCCACCAAAAATACATTGGCGATATGGATAAAGTTCTCAGTATCTGTGACAGCACAGTCTTTCAGGGACTCCAAACCACTGGCATGGCTACTTACCATTATGTGCTGAGTCAGCCATGAGTTTCAGGAACAATACTCTTATTATTTATTATGAGATATGACTACTTTACTTCTCTAAAGGGAAATAAAGTTGAAGGAAATATAAGCATCTATTTGTGTTTTCTACCTCTATTTTTAGACTTTGATATTTATAAATATGAAATCTTTAAAATTTTAATTGGTAACACACATACATCCCAATGACCTTGAGTTTTCTTTTTAGCCTAAATCATATAAAAATATTCATAAGCTTCTACTAGAAATCCATTAATTATCAAATACTAATAATGTAAATGAATGGTAGTGAATAGCACATTTTTCATTAAATCTATCAGTTAATTCTCATTCATGTTCCAACCCAATTTCATTTACCACACACTGATATCTTGTTGGTCTTAGGCATATGGATCAGTACTTATTTCCAAGACTATTCCAATATTCTTTTACTTTTCATGAAGATAATTTGTGGAAATTAACTTCCTCAGATTTTATATGGTAATTTCCTAGTTAAAAAGTTTCATATTAAGCTTAATTCCTCTGGGTGAAGCTTGTGATACGTAAATTTGAAAATAAAAAGGCACAAATAATTAGTAGCAGAAAATTATACGTGCAAATACAAAACAGATGCATATATTGCATAAGGCGGTTTATACCTTTCAGACAACATGTGACAATTCTTTTTTCTTTTAATATTAGCTCGTTTGTTTTAAAATGTAATATTTTTCTCTAATTCAGGAAATCAAAAAAATTTCATTGCCATGAACCGTTCCACCTTTTAATTGACAAGAAATATAAAATTGAAAAACAAAAACAAAACAAATCTCAAGATGCATGTACATACATCTGAAGAATCTTGAGGGTTTTTTAATCCTCTCAACTTTTCCTAATTACTTCATACTTAGAAATCCTGTCACATCTTTCCTTGTCTACACAACTGGGATTTACATTCTCCCTCCTAATACACCATCACAAATGAAAACATTGTTTTTGGTTCCAAATGCATATTCAATAGCTGCTGAGAAAATTAGAAATGTGTGCTCATTTACTAAGTCTTAACACACTCAGACTTTAACCTAGTAGTGTAACAAACTGAAAAAAAAAAAAAAATCCCAAACTATAAAGTTCTACAAAAGTTCACACTGAGCCAAGAATGGATTTATTTAGAGAAGAGGAGAGTGGGGCACTAATTGCTTAATCTTCCTGAAAAAAGGACAGTCTACTTTTAGCAAATACTGAAGCAAAGTACATAGTCATTAAACTCTTTGTCCCTTCAGAACATGCCGTTCAAAGTTGTCTTTTGTCTGACAATTCAAATGTCCTTCTAATGAATTTCACCTGCTCCCAGGTATTAAAAATTCCCTTTCATGATAAATTTCCTTTCATGAAATTACCAGCCACTGAATTGGCCAAAGCACAGTCCTAATAGGTCTGTTTACAGTGTGAGATCCAAGTAAAAGTGCCCTGGTTATGGACCTTGAGGTTTCAGCCCTGTAAGTGAGTTTCCCGATCCAATCTGGGAAGAGCAGACGCTGCAGTCATTTCAATCACTGCCGTCATGTAGACCAAGCCTCATTCTAAATTTCCTCAAGTGCTTTCATCACATGGGTTTGGCAAATTGACAACTCAGAATAGATACAGTATTGATTTGTGTCTTCTTAGTGGTGCAGGTGGAACAGGGATATGAAAGGGGGCCCTTGAAATTTGTATATTGGCGCTCATCCATTCCTGGATGTATTTTTTTTTCTCTATTCATCTCAGGAAAATATCTAACTGGGTGCTTTGTATGAGGTCATTCACAAAGTAATTCCCTGATTTTTTTTTTTTAACATTTTTAGTAGGCCATTAGATTCAGAAGAACCTAAATTTCTTGTTCTCATATTAAAGTAACAATAAAACCTGATTTCTAATCCACTGAAGACATTATCCGTCACCTGCAGAGTGTAATGCCACAGTATTTGGTAATTATGAGAACATACAGAAATAAAAAAGCCTCACGATAAGTTCCAACATTTAATTTCCCTTGTAAAAGCATAGTAGTCAGTGTAAATATCTCCCACTTAACATGAACTATTGTCTGAGTTCTAGATATTTTGTCCTGACTCCCTAAAAATTTCTAGAAAATAGCGAACTATATGTCAATTATACAAGATTCATGTCACTTAGTACTTCTAACATGTATTTTATAGTATCAGAGAGCAAATCATCTTTTGTAAGTGTGCAGAATAAAGCACGAATAATGAAATTAATTTAAATCATAAGCCCTGGGAATAAATCTTAGCTCTGCCTTTTCACAAACTATTTAACCTGAAAAACTTACTCAGCATTTCCAAATTTTCTTTTTCTTGACCTATATAGTGAGAATAAGAACACTGACTTCAAAGGATTTGTGACACAGTAATATTTGTGAAAAGTATTTAAATTATGAAGTATTAACCAAATATTAACTATTACTAATTCTTATAGGCAAGTGCTTTCACCTTCTCCAAATTATACAGACTCCTAAAGTAATACATGCTATGGATTATGAAGGATTAGGAGCAAGTTGTTGTTATGAACACTCTACATGTATTAACTCATTGAATCATTACAATAATCTCATGAAGTAGTTATTGTAACTATTATAATTATGCAAATGAGCAAATTGAGGTACCGAGAAATTAAATAACATCACATGTCTAAAAAATAATGGGGCCAAGATTCAAATCTCAGATAATCTACATCCAGGGTCTTTGTTATTAAAATAATTGTTGCCCTTCCATGCCTTTTCATTATACAATAATTTAAAAAACAAAATCACATTTCCTAAAATGAAAACTTTCTTTGCATTATTTCTCTTCTATATTTTGTAAGATAAAAACAAAACAAAATCTACGGCTGAAGCCCCTCATTGGTTAGTAATTCCAACGTGCCAGGCACGTTGGAGTTTCAATATGGAATTGTTATTACAAAGAAAAAGAAATTCATTTTCTTTTTTTTTTTAAAAGATTTTATTTATTTATTTGACAGAAAGAGACAGCAAGAGGGGGAATACAAGTGGGGGAGAGGGAGAGGGTGAAGCAGGCTTCCCGTTGAGGAGGGAGCCTGATGCGGGGTACGATCCCAGGACCCTGGGATCATGACCTGAGCTGAAGACAGATGCTTAACAACTGAGCCATGCAGGCACCCTCTAAATTCATTTTCTAAAGTATATCATAACCATGTGTGAAATGAAAGGTAAACATTTCAGATAACAAATGTTAAAAATATTTGTGTGTTGCAAATGGCAAGATTTCATTCTTTTTTATGGCTGAGTAATATTCCAGTCCATGCTTCTGTGGGAACAAGCTGATGGTTACCAGAGAGGAGGTAGATGGGAGGGTGAGTTAAATAGGTGATGGGGATTAAGGAGGGCACTTATAATGAGCACCAGGTAGGTATGGAAGTGTCAAATCACTATATTGTACACTTGAAACTAATATTATACTGTATGTCAACAAATTGGAATTTAAATAAATATTTTAAAAATATTTGATAATTAAACAATGTTCAGAGTGAGGTTTATGACAAAGAAGGAAGCACAATGTAAATCATCTCATCTATATCATTGGGAAACATCAATATTCATATTTTTGTCATTTTTGATACATATATAATCCTCAAATAATGAAAAACATTTATAGGTAGAGACTCCTTTTCATATGTTGGCTAAGAAAGATGATTTGAGGTGAAAAGAAGTTTTATTTGTTTGTTTTTTTTTAAGATTTTGTTGATTTATTTGATTTATCTGACACAGTGAGAGAGGGAACATAAGCAGGGGGAGTGGGAGAGGGAGAAGCAGGCTTCTTGCTGAGCAGGGGCCCTGATACGGGGCTCAAATCCCAGGACCCTGGGACCATGACCCAAGCCGAAGACAGACACTTAACAACTGGGCCACCCAGGCACCCCTGAACAGAAATTTATAAGTGAATCCATTACCTTTAGATTAATACCAGAGTATTAGCTGAAGGCAACATCTAAACTGATACATCGTTTATCAGTACCGGTTTTCTGGCTTCTTACTTTCTGGTAAATTAAACTCTCTGTTCTTATGTAATCAATCATAGAACTTTTCTTGCGGAGGGGCCCAGGAACATTGTTATCTTCAACCAGTTTTAGGAATATGAGTCAGGCACTCTCTTTAAACATGAGTAACCACTTCAATACTAAAATGATCACCTCATTAGTATATGAAAATGTGCAATATCATATCATCCCACATTATGTTACTGATGGAAAACTTTTGGCTCTGAATTCCTTTTGCATCACTTTACCATTACTTTCATTTTTTGAACTTTTATTTTTGAACATTTATTAGTGTAGGATTATGTGTATGTAGCCATCAAAGTTGAATCTTAAAAAAAAAAAACTATTACTTTAAGTTTTATATAAAATAGGAGGAAATAACTTCATTTTGCAAAAGTAAATCCTAGAACATACATGAGGTACAGATCTTTTCTGGGAAAACCAAACTTGAAATGTCATTTCTTACTTTAAGTAATGAAAAATGAAAACTCTGATCTGTATCAATGTAATTAAATGTGTTTTGCCATTGTAAAATTTTAATGGGCTCTGGAGAGAAATTCTACATGTATATCAAAATGTAAAAAAACTATAAATATTTTATGTATCCCAAATTTTACATTCAGGCTCATAGTCAGTAGAAATAATGAGATCATTTGCACAAATATAAATGTAAAAATACTAACTCTAGTTTTCAGACACAAATCACTTCTCATTTCGGTGTTCCATGGAGCACCCTAGATTAAAGTTTAGGCTATGTGATTTCAAACCACTATACCACAGTCGCTATAATTTTATAATGGATATTTTTATCAGCTTTGTTCAAAACAAAAATAGTAAGAAACTGCTCAGTGATAAGAGATTGATAAAATAATGACATATCCTATAAGTATAAACTATATATTCACTTAATGCTATGGGTCTATTCTCTTTGGCATGAGAATGTGTTCAATGTATGTTTTTAAGTAAAGAAAAAAAAAGTCACATGTTAAAAGCATTTATGTAATAAGAATAACTTTTTTTACCGTCTATATATATTCAAAAAATTGAAAATCTACAGTTGAAAATATTTATAGTAATTTCATCTGGCAATGAAATTACTTATGATTCTAATTTTACACTGACCTCCTTAAAATAATGTACAAGGAGGCACTCCAGCTTAATGGATAAGGTGCAGGAGCTCTGGGGTCAGATGCCTGGGGTGATATAACAACTCTTCACGTGTTGATGACTAGTTGAAAAATTACTATACTAACTTCCTTAAGCCTCAGCTTTCTTTTCTGTAAAGTGGAGATGATAATATGATCTAGTTTAGAGTTTCACTAAGGGTTAAATGACTGACCATCCAAGTACGAAGTTTACAACTCATATCAGCCTATATTTGCTAGCCATTTCTTAAAATGTGCTAATAGTGGAAAATGATTTTGTTATGCCTTTATTCTCAGTATAGCATAATTAACATTCTTTTTTTTTTATTAAAGATTTTTGTTTATTTATTTGACAGAGATCACAAGTAGGCAGAGAGGCAGGCAGAGAGAGAGAGAGAGGAGGAAGCAGGCTCCCCGCTGAGCAGAGAGCCCGATGTGGGGCTCGATCCCAGGACTCTGGGATCATGACCCGAGCCAAAGGCAGAGGCTTTAGCCCACTGAGCCACCCAGGCGCCCCCATAATTAACATTCTTATTCTTTTAAAGTAAAACAAGCAAACAAACAAACAAAAAACCCAGAACTAATCATTTTGATTTTATAAACGCTTTTGCAAATACCAGCATCACCAACAAGAAACACAGTCTCTTAGCATGAAGAATCACTAGTTTTCTGTGAAGACATTTCGAACAGATAGCTACAGACCTCCTCTCTTCAGCTGTTGATGAATTACAGAAGGCAATTAATGTATGCTTATCAGGTTTGGATATGGTACCTCCTTTAAAACCATAGCTGTTTTATTTGATTGCTGACTCAAGAATGAGAATAAATCGGAAAGGCAAAAATCAGCTGAAACCAAATGATGACATTTAATAAGGATAAATGCAAATTTCTGGATATAATTTCTAGAAATCAATAGTAAAAGTCAAAGGATGGAGGGACCTTGGCTTGAAAACAGTTCACATGCCAAGGATCTGGGGATTTTCAGTTAATCAAAGCAAATAATATGACAAGCTAGCAGAAGCTAATTTAATCCTGGGCAGCATTAATAGAGTTATAGTGTGCTTATCATGGGAATTGATAAGCTCACTACACTCCGCACTGTCAAAATGAATTTGGAACACTGTTTAATTTTGGATGCTAAAATATAAGAAGGGCAATGAAAACGAGAGACCATCAAAAAAGGTTAAACATGAGGAGGCTGTAATTGAAGTTGTATGAGAATTTGTGAAGAAACTACAAGGCATAGAGTGAGTTTGACTCTCAGGACACCGTACTTTCCTTGTTTTCCTACTTACTCGTTGCTTGTTCTTAGTCTTATTCTTTAGTTTCATTTGTTTTCTTGTCCCCATCCCGTAATCTCTAAGTAATATAGTGCTCAAGGCTTAGTCTGACCTCCCCCGCCTCCACCCACCCATAGACATTAGTCCCCTTATTGCTTCATCCAGCTTCCCAGCTTTAAATGCCATTCTTTACAATGACTCACAAGTTTGTTATCTTCAGCCTGGATTTCTTTGGTGAACTTCATGCCGCAATGCTGAATTATCTTCTGGACATCTTTACTTGGCAGTCTAATAAATCCTAAACTCAATAAATTCAAAATTTAAACTCTTTGATTTTCTTGCCCAAAACATAATCCTCTAAACAATCCCTCTTCTTCTAAATAAATGACAACTTCATCATTGCTCTTGCTTAAACAAAGTATCTAGTGTCATCCTTGACAATTCTAACTTTATTTCCAATTCAACTACATCTTTAGTTGTATGCATGAACTAGCCACTTCTCACCATTTCCAAGACTATTACCTTGGTACAAATCACCTTCATCTTTCATGTGGATAAGTGCAACAGACTGACCTTCTTGCTTTGACTGTTGTAACACTGCAGTCACTTCTCAACACAGTGGTCAAAGTAGCACTTTAAAATAAATTTAAAAAAAATTCTTACACTTATATGCATGTGCATTAATTATATGCATATTAATTATGAATATAATTATTATATTAACAGCTGACCAACTAGTAAAAATGAAGTAAATATTCCCAAAGAATAAATTGTCCATCATAAACATGCAAATACAGGCTGAATAAACATTTTAGCATAAATCATAAAAGGACAATTTCTCTAAGTTAGCACTAAAAATGAATAGTAAAATATCTTCTCTTGATGATATTGCAATATTTCAAGTTATATAGAATGTGACTATATACTTTAGTTTTCATGGGATTGGGGCAGTCACTCCATCTGTTAATCAACAATATTTTCTGAGTTCCTGCAGTATTCCAGACACTATAGAGTATCGGGTTGATTTTGTTTCCTAAAAATATATGTCTAAGTCCTAACCCCAGTACCTGTGAATGAGACATTACTTGGAAATAGAGTCTTTGAAAATAAGGTCATACTAGATTAATATGAGTCCAATGATATCCTCAGACTCATAAGTGTAACTAAGAAACAAAGACATACAGGGGAAATGCAATGTGATGACAGAGGCAGAGATGTACCTATAAGCCAAGGTACACCAAAAATTGCCAGCAACCACAAGAAGCTGTGAAGAGATAAGTAAGGTTCCTTCAGAAAGCATTGCCCTACTGACCCCTCAATTTTGGATTTCTAGTCTTGAGAACAGTAAGTCAATGGATTTCTATTGTTTTATGCCTCCCAGTTTGTAATAACTTGTTAGAATAGCCCTAGGAAACTAATATGACTCCATATCAGTAATAGAGTGGTAGGAAATCATAATCACCATGCTTAGAGTCAAGTGGGAAAATCCACAAAGATTAATAATCACAATCATGCTATAGTTCTATAAAGACATACAGGATGTTATGAGATTATATGCCTAGGAGATAGTAGGAAAACTTTCTTGAAGTGAAGGTTCTAAACAGGTTTTAGCTTATTTATTAAATGTAGCAGGGTACTGGGCACAGAAGTCGATGTTTAATGAATGCTTGAATGAATAATGAATGAATGTGTTAGTGTATAAAGTAGAAATGAGGCAAAGTGGGTCTAGAAGGATATTCAAGACAAAAAGAACGTTGCGTACCAGGCAAAATTGTTTAGCTCAAAATGAGGAAAAAATTAAATGTGATAAAATGCAACATTATGATGAATATTTCATTATATTTTTATTAGCTATAAGGTCATATGAGTGGCCAAGATCTGGTGTGTTTGTACATGGTACAATCCTCACCAAAAAAAAGGTGAAAATAAATTTAAAACTACTTGTGGAGATTACTCCCTACTGGCCATTTCCTTATTTCCCCATGTTTTCTTCCTAATGGAATCTTAATTTTAGGATATCCAGCCATACATCATATGGTTCATGAATCTTAAAAAAAAAAAATCCTAATCCCAAGAATAGATTTTGATAAAAAAAAATACCATTATCTTGCCTTGCAAATAACCGGGTTAAGAACTAAATGTTTTAGGCTAAGGGGAGGTCAATATGTCAAAATTACTATCATCAAGGGAAATTACATAGGATTTAATTTGACCTAATCATATTGATGTGAAGGACTCTATGAATTGGAAGAGATACTTTCCTTTCTTCTGGGAAAATAAAATTGTAAGCTTAAGTCATATCATTTGGCACGTTTGATCATTTCCTTTTCTTTGAAGCATTAATAAGACCTTAGTAAATGGAGAAAGATATTATTAGAACTGAAACGAATCAATTCACCATTGATTCTAGGAACATGGGAATTCTTGGTGAATTTAAGATTGCTTAATGGTGTGGTTATGTTAAGTCAAACTTTAACTGGAATGGATGCAAGAAAAAATGGAAGAAGTATTGGCAGTAAAATGTATATAAATTTCTTCTGATGAGTTTTACTCTTCAAAAGTGTAGAGAAATGTATGGTAATGGTCAAGGGTCAAGAGAGTTTTCTTGGTTTTTGTTGTTAATTGATAGAGGTGATAACAGCTTGTTTAAACACTGATGAAAATGTTTGTATTTTCATCATGAAGAGACTTCTTCATGATGAGATGAGAGAGACTTCTTGAAACAGCTTTTAGAAGGAAGGGGATATGGATTATTCATTTCTAAAACTTCATCCTGCCTCATAGTAATGTCTCTAAATAGATACCTAATAAACTATATGTCGCATTCCATTGCTGATAAGTAATTGCTAGTCTACTTAGTATGATTAGCATTTGAACTTAAATTAGAAAGTGCATTATATAATGTTAAAATACTATGATAGCAACTTGTCATCATGATAAATAGCTAGTCTCAGATTAGCCATTAGAAAACAAACAAAAATTATATATTATATAGAACAATAGATTTTAAAATAGCTCTATTTAAATAGAAACTTGAAAAGAGTAAATTGACTTTTTAAAAACCGTATAGGTTTCTTAGGGATTATAAGAAATAGGAATGCTCTTTTTAGTTAATTTTTCTCCAAAACTAGGTCTTCCTGTGGTGATCTACAGGTAGGAAATGATTGAGCTGTAAATACCCCGTAACTTAAATGTGATCTACTGATGTTAGATAACATGGTTTGCCAGATTCTGAGGGTCAGTGATAGAGACCAAAATGTGTCTGTTTCATCACTTTAAGCATTAAAGGCAGTTAGTTAACTTTATCACTTTACACTCCATACTTGAAGTAGGATAGGCACTACAAATTAGCTTTCTGAAGCCATTCTCTTCAGTTCTTTGTATTTCACTGGGAATGGTAATGTGTGCATAACCCTAATCTTCAATGCACTGTCATTGGACTTGGTTAGTACAGCAGATGGTATGAAGTTAAACATGGAATCAGAGATTAGCTCGGTCAAACACCCTAAACTTTGTAATTAAAAAGACTCTTTTGGAGATTAGCTTCAAAAATGTCTTGGGGCCAGATGATTAATACTTCTTTTAAAGGGGGCTTTAAAATTATATTCTGGTCTGCATACTTTCATAATATAAACATGAAATTAAAATAATAATATCTTAATAAATAATGCCAAACTGGACTCTATAGTCCTAAAAATCACAATACTATTGATAATACTAATAATATTGTCTAAAATGTTCGATCCTCTTACTACAGATGAGGGACTCAGAGACATATGTAGAGCTTATGTCACTTAATTCTTACAACCAATCTTGGAGGTAAATACTACTATTATTCTCAATTTACTGATGGAAAAAATGTGAGATTTTTAGAAATGAGGTAACTTAAGGTTACCTAGCTCAAAAGCAGTATACTTGGAACTCTTGCCCGTGTTACATATATTGTGGAACAGGTAAGGGGAGCACATGTATAAAAGGGTTTCCCTGAAAAGCTCACTTTTGATCTTTTCCAGTATAAATATTTCTTTTTTCTATTTTTTAAAAATTTTATTTATTTGAGAGAAGGATAAGGAGAGAAACTTAGAAAGTCTTAAACTAACTAAGACTTTCTTTGAGATAAGTTTTATGATTTTCAATTGTATTGCCATAGAAATGTTTTTAATGTAATGAAATGCCCCAGTTAGGTTTAATTACTTTGAGTTTCTTATGATCTTCTTACTGTCCATTGTTTGTAGTTATGAACAGGCTGAAATCTCGAGATTGGGAATGGAACATGTCTAAATAAAAAATCACCTAATGGCACCTGGGTAGCTCAGTCTGTTAAGTGACTGACTCTTGGTTTTGGCTCAGGTCATGCATGATCTCAGGGTCCTGAGCTCAAACCCCACATCAGGCTCTATGTTCAGCACAGAGTCTGCTTGAGTTTATCTTCTTCTCCCTCATCCAGTGGGGAAAAGACAGTCTCTTCAATAAATGGTGCTGGGAAAATTGGACAGCTATGTATAAAAGAATGAAACTCAGTCATTCTCTTACACCAGACACAAAGATAAACTTGAAATGGATAAAAGACCTCAATGTGAGGCAGGAATCTATCAAAATCCTAGAGGAGAACACAGACACTAACTTCTCCAACACTGGCCACAGAAACTTCTTTCAAGACATGTCTCCAAAGGCAAAGGAAACAAAAGCAAAAATGAACTTGTGGGACTTCATCAAGATCAAAAGCTTCTGCACAGCAAAGGAAACAGTCAACAAACAAGTAGGGAACCCATGGATGGGAGAAGATATTTGCAAATGACTCTACAGACAAAGTGCTGATATCCAAGATCTATAAAGAACTCCTCAAACTCAACACATACAAAACAAATAATCATGTCAAAAAATGGGCAGAAGACATTATCAGACACTTCTCCAAAGAAGACATACAAATGGCCAACAGACACATAAAAAAATACTCATCATCATCAGCCATCAAGGAGATTCAAATCAAAACCACATTGATAGAGCTAACCTATGACCTTGCAATTGCACTAATGGGTATTTACCCCAAAGATACAGATGTAGTGAAAAGAAGGGTCATCTATACCCCAATGTTCATAGCAGCAATGGCCTCAGTCACCAAACTGTGAAAGAACCAAGATGCCCTTCAACAGACAAATGAATATATGGCCCATATATGCAATGAAGTATTATGCCTCCATCAGAAAGGATGAATACCCAACTTTTGTACCAACATGGACGGGACTGGAAGAGTTTATGCTGAGTGAAATAATTAAGCAGAGGGAGTCGATTATCATATGGTTTCACTTATTTGTGGAGAATAAGGAATAACACAGAGAACATTGGGAGATGGAGAAAAGTGAGTTGGGGGAAATTGGAGGGGGAGATAAATAATGAGAGATTGTGGACTCTGAGAAACAAACTGAGGGTTTTTTTGCGGGGGAGGGGTTTACGTGAGCCTGGTGGTGGGTATTTTGGAGGGCACATAATTCATGGAGGACTAGGTGTGGTGCATAAACAATGAATGCTGGAACACTGAAAAGAAATAAAATAAAATGGAAAAAGAAAACCACATTGAGATACCACCTTATGCCAGTTAAAATGGCTAAAATTAACAGGACAGTAAACAGTAAGTGTTGGAGAGGATGTGGAAAAAGGGGAACCTTTTTACACTGTTGGTGGAAATGCAAGTTGGTGCAGCCACTTTGGAAAACACTGTGGTGATTCCACAAAAAATCAAAAATTATATTAGGGGCGCCTGGGTGGCTCAGTGGGTTAAGCCGCTGCCTTCGGCTCAGGTCATGATCCCAGGTCCTGGGTTCGAGCCCCACATCGGGCTTTCTGCTCAGCAGGGAGCCTGCTTCCCCCTCTCTCTCTGCCTGCCTCTCTGCTTACTTGTGATTTCTCTCTGTCAAATAAATAAATAAAATCTTAAAAAAAAAATTATATTAAAAATCAAAATTAAAAATAGAGCTACCCTATGACCTTGTGCTGGGTATTTACCTCAAAGATTCAGATGTAGTGAAAAGAAAGACCATCTGTACCCAATGTTCTAGCAGCAATGGTCACAATCGCTAAACTGTGGAAAGAGCCAAGATGCCCTTCAACAGATGAATGGATAAATAAGATATGGTCCATATATACAATGGAGTTTCTCTTCTTCTCCCTTTGCCCCTCTCCCAGCTCACTCTCTCTCTCTCTCAAATAAATAAAATCTTAAAAAAAAATTACCCATACTCCTCAGATCTAATTTTCAAGAGCTGAAATATCCTTAGTTATAATATTTAGGATAATAATGTATTTAGTACATGGTTCTAATTTTGTTTTATTTGTAATATTTACTTGAACATTAACTGAGGGACTCTAGAAAATGTTACATATGCATTGAATATTTTAAACACATTTATATGTGTGCATATGTATGTATGTATTTACATCATGCTTATATATATAGTGTGTGTCAAAGGACCAGTAAGTGTAGTTAGGATAACTACAGAATTCTCTTAAGACCAAGGTAGGAATAGTTATTACTTATGTCAACACAAGTTATTGATTGACATTGGCCTTCTGACTTTGATGTAATCCTAGGAAGGATACTAAGGTGACACCAGGTCTGATGGGAAAGACACCCCTCCCTGGGGACAAAAGGGAACACAGCAGCACATATTAATAAGCACAAAATTTTTATTCTTTTAGACTGAGCATAAACCTTGCTAACATATCAATAATGCTTTTCATCAAATACACAAACAGAATCTATGGTAGAAAGTACATATGAAGTCCATTTCTTCAATTCACATAAAGACAACGTATGAAAAGCTGCAGGTTCCTAATACACACATAGTTTTTAATAAAGCAATAGGCATTAAGAAAACTCTAGACATATAAAATCACATCCTTCTGTATTTCCTTCTAATCACCTAGTAGAATCATGTACTTAAAAGAGGAATTCAAAATATGCTTTAGATTAATTTTCTTATATATAGCTCACATCTCAGAACTATTAAATCTAAAAGCATGTTGAAAAACTTTGAGTGCATGTATTACTCTGAAAATGGTTGCTAAAATTTGCATTTGATTATGCTAAAATAGATGTTATGGCTAGTTTTGTGCACTCACTGCAGAATCTCAGTTTTAAGAAGTGTTTTAATGTATCCACATGCCCTAGAGCTAAGCCAAGGGAATAGGGAATAAGCAGAGAAAATACATTTTCAGTATTTTCTTTTAAAAATTTCCTCTGCATTAAAACTAATATTTTGCTTGAAAAATTACTAAATGTACAGTATTTTATTCTTTTTTAACTCAAGCTTAACCCATACAAAATATTTAACATCAATTCTGTTGTATTTGAATTTCTTATCAGTTAGATTAGTGAAGTATTGTAGGTAAATTGTTCCTAATAATTTGGTACTTGATTCAAAGAAACAAATTAAACCAAGAAACATGTACATGATTTTAACAAGTGTCAAGCCTTTCACTCCTATAACTTTTTATAATACTTTAAAATATTTCCCTCTCTCTTTACTTACTATTATTTAGTCTCATTATTATGGAGTATATAATGAGTCCTCAGAATACAATATAATTTCCTTTTTAATAAAAATGGAATTTTTAAATAGAGTAGCACAATTAAAATGTCATTGTTTCCAGTAACACTGATTTCAGCTGGCAACGGGTTCCTTGCACTCTTTTTAAAAATTCCTAATTCTCTTTTCTGTAGAGAATATGCATGTGCATATGCCAAAAAAAAAAGCAAAATCTCTAAATTTATATTACTGCAAATTATGCAATCAGGATATTTCCGGTAGTAATCTCAAGGGCCCTATTTTTCTCTTAAATTAGGTAGTTAAAATACCATAGGTCTTGTACTATAAAAAGAGATATAAAAGCTAAAACAGCAAAGAAAATTAAGAAACACATTTTAATTAAAGGTAAGAAGAAACTGTATTTTGTTACCCATATTTCTTTTTTCAAATATTATATTCTGTGTTCACTACAAATGTTTATAGTTTCATGTAAATTATGTTTACTTAAATATTTATTTTATACAAAGATTCATGTACTTAGAAAATATGTTCTATGGACGTACACCTAAGTTACAGGGTTAAATGATGGGATGGATAGTGGATAGCCTAGCCTGAAAAACCTTCCATTTTTTAGAAAGGAAAAGACATCTGAATGAATGCAGAATTACACCATTTCAAAGAGAGGCCTTTGTAGCATGTTTAGAATGTGTTACTCTTTTTTATTTTTTTTTTTTAAGATTTTATTTATTTGAGAAAGAGAGTGAGCGGGAGAGAAAGCACAAGCCAGGGGGAGAGGCAGAGGAAGAAGCAAACTCCCTGGATATGGGGCTTGGTCCCAGGACCCTGGGATCATGACCTGAGCTGAAGAAAGACAACTTAACCCACTGAGCCACCCAAGTGCCCCTAGAACATGTCACTTTTAAAGCAGAGATTTATTGGGGCACCTGGGTAGCTCAGTTGTTTGAGCATGAGACTCTTGGTTTGAACTCAGGTCTGGATCTTGGGGTCATGGGATCCAGCCCTTCGGGGCTCTGCGCTCAGTAGGGAGTCTGCTTCCTCCTTCTCCCTCTCTCTCTGCCCCTCCCCTGCTTGCACTCTATCTCTCTGTCTCTAATATAAGTAAATATATAAATCTTTAAAACAAAGATTTATTAAAACCACTAAAGAAATCTTGTACATAGTGCTCTTCATGGACAAGATCTCATAAAATCAAAGCATATTGTGGTGTTTGTAGTAATCTTGTATATTGATGGCTTACAAGCATCTATTTTTTTTTCCTATCATTTTGCCAGAAATTACTATGTGGTAATTTCTTAAAGTAAATGATTAAAAATTAATCAAAATTATATTTTGAATTCCTTCTCTAAGTACATGATTTTTTTAGGTTATCACTGAGAACAGAGTAAGAGGAGATGTGGCCTTATCTATGTGTAAATTTTTTTTTTTCTAAATCCAATTGCTTAATGTAAGGAAAAACACATATTGGGAGTCTGCTATTTGTCATGTATTATGGGTAGAAAATAGCAGTTTCCATAAGCATAGCTAGAACAGAAGGAAAAAAATAATTTCAACAGAAAATAAAACTTCCATTTAATTGTGCTTTTTACACAATTCAATTCTTTATTGAAACTATTAATTTGGTTTTCAAGGTTTTCTGATATATTTCAATTAAATACACCATTGCTTTCATCCTCAGGGCTTAGTCTTTGCATCTAGTAAAAACATTCAAAAAATATGTGAAATTAACACTTAAGAAATACATTGCATATAAATGATGAATCACAAAATTCTACTACTGAAACTAATATTACACTATGTATTACCTAACAAGAATTTAAATAAAAATTTTAAAAAAGAAAAAAATAAAATTTGAAAGAGAAATAAATTAATACTTAAATATATATTATTTATGACATAAAATTATTATATATAAATATGTATCATGTTTTATATATATTAAATATAATATGTTTCATATATTACATATATATCATGTTATACATGGTATAATATATATAGTCCTTTTCAGTATTTAAACATTTCTCTTTAGGTAGATCTCCTGATTCTGTAGGCATAAACTTTCACATTTCCTTTCCCTTTTAACCCCCTTCAAAACAAAGGGCATGTGTGATCTTCATAACTGTGTGAAGGTAGAGGATAGATGAGGGTTCAATATGCAGTGGGCTGCTCTGTTTGCCACTAGGAACTAAAGTTCAGGTGGTCTTTCTCCTTGGAGAACATGGTCTTTACCTTCTACCTTTAGACTCTAAATTAGATCCATTTTGGCTTTTTCATTTGAGTCTGACCTTCTACCACTACACTTCTCAACCGTCTGCAACCCCTTAACATGGCAAGTGATATTTGTGGTTCCTTATATACCACTTGCAAGCTATGGGGAGCCAAGAACAATGGCCCAGGTTCATCTAAGCATGTTCCTATTCTACTATCACCGAGACACCCATGTCACCTTTGAATTATTCTTTGATAGGCTTCCAGTCCTCCCCCATATTCTTTGATAGGCTTCCAGTCCTCCCCCAAATCCAGTGAAGTACGTCTGTATGCCTGTAGTTCTCTAACTTTGCATAATATCTCAATATTTCTAATCTTCTCCTTCCCCACCTCCCATACATTTGGATTTAGTCATTGGACTTAACCACCTTTCCTTAATTACTCCTATCCTTAGGCTGGAAACAATGAGTTTCACTTCCTTCATGCCATATTCTAATTCTCTCTACACAGAGAATACAGTGAAACTATGTGATCTAATAATAATCTGAATTTTGAATTCCCTGAGTCAGCAAGTTTGGAACCCAACTGAGTATCAGTTTGGAGTTTGAATATAGGGATTGAATTAAAGCTATAATTAATTATCTGTGTAATTTAGTTAACTGAATTGAATTATTAAAATTATCCCCACAATTTACTAAGAAAACTGTCTCAAGAAAAGGAAGAGGTAAATACTATTTTAATGTTGAATAATAATACATCAAAAATCATTGACTACATTTCCTGAATCATTCTTTTAATGTATGAAATGATTTTTAGCACAAGTTTCCAAGAAAAGAAAATCGATATGTGAATCTGTCAAATTTTACTGAAATGACACTATGAGATTAACATCCTGTTCAGAGCAGATTTTGTTTTTTAGAGTAAATTTACTTGGGACATATATAAAGGAAGTATTTTTTTTAATTACTTCATTTTGAAGTATTCCTATCAATCTAACTGCAAGTTTTAAAGATGTCACATAAATTCAAACAAACCAAAAGTCACAAATTTTTTTTTCTTAGTGAAAAATTTTAGGGGATAGATGAATCATCCTATAATGAATGCTCCATTTAAGTTCACATCAACATTAAGTTCATGTCTTGAGCACATAGAGACTGCAAATTTCTTTAGGGATGAAGAGTTTGGAGGACCACATGTATGTTTATAAAGGGGAGAAACTGTTAGTTTTAAAACCTTAAAACCTTCACTGACGATCCATATCTGATTAACAGGGAGTAGATAGTTTAAGTAGAGTGTATTTTGAACATTTGAATAAATAAGAGTGGGGGCACAAAGTAATGGGTGGCAGAAAAGATAATTAATTTCGGAGGGGGGGTTACTTCTTACAGATGACTATCTCATGTACTAAGTATGATGCTGAAAAAAAAAATAATCACACCTTCCATAAATCTGGGTCAAGTGACTCTAGAGAGTCTACTTTCTAGCCCATTTTTGTATTGAATGTCATCCATGGTACACTATGCTAGACATATCATGCTTCACTTTCCAGATTGATGCAGTACTTTGTGCTAAAAATGAGACAAAATCCATTCAGTGTATTTCTCTGTAAGTACTGCCTACTGAGAACCCACACTAGAATCCCCTGTAGTACTTACTAAAAATCTACATCCCTAGGTTGTGAACAAGGTCTCAAAGCCCAGGAATTTGCACTATCATCAAAGCAAGAAATTCTTAGATAAACTGGAGTTTGAGAATTATTTCTTATATAAACCTTTGTATGTGAGAGAACTAACTTAATATTTGGTTCATGCGGTCCTTGGGTTAAGGATTTAACTCTTGGTTTAAAATCAGTTTTGAGTGCTAGAGAGAGAGAGAGGGAGAAAGGGAGAGATCCAATTTATGTTAACAAAGAGGCTAACTGAGCAGCAAAATTTTATTTAAAAGAACATTTTTTCCATTAATTTTCTGAGCTATAGTCAAGTATAAATGGAAAAACAGTTCACACTTATTGGACACTACTATATGCTATGTACAGTGCTTTACATTTGCATTTATTCTAATTTCATAACACTTATGAAAGAGATATTATTAACATGGCAATGATAGGTGGGGAAATTAAGATGAGCATATATATAGGATATTGTCTCTTTCCTGGTGTTCCTCTATTGCCAAATCCTCCACCATTCTCACTTAGCTAAAAGCTTAACTCCTTTAAAGCTTAAACTCGTACAAGAAGACTACATGATCCACTTCCCAGTGTCTCTCCTCAGGAATGTATTCTTACAAAGAATAGTCATGGCCAATGATACATGAAAAGATGCTCAACATCACTAATCACCAGAGAAATGCAAATCAAAACCACAATAAAATATCACCTTACACTTGGCAGAATGACTAAAATCAACAAGATGGGAAATGACAAATGTTGCCAAGGATGTGGAGAAAAAGGATCTCTTGTGTCCCCCTGGTGGTGAAGTGAATTGTACAGCCACTGTTGAAAAGGGTTTGAAATTTCCTCAAAAAAATGAAAATAAAAATACTTTATGACTCAGTAATTCCATCAGTGGGTGTTTACCCAAAGAAAGCAGAAACAATAATTCAAAAAGATACAGGTGACCTTATGTTTACTGGAGCATTATTTACAAAAGGCAAGATATGGAAGCAACACAAATACCCTTTGATAAGCGACTAGATAAAGATGTGGTATATCTATGACACAATTGTTAAAAAATGTTGAGACATTGACATTTGGAACAACATGGATGGGCCAAGAGCACATTATGTAAGTGAAATGAGTCACACAGAGAAAACAAATGTGGAACCTGATAAACAAAACAAACGGAGAGACAATCAAAAAGCAGAAATAGACCTATAAATACAGAGAACAAACTTATGATTGCCAGAGGAAAGGAAGGTGGGGGATGGACAAAATGAGTGAAGGGGAGTGGGGATACAGGCTTTCAGTTATAGAAAGAATAAGTCACAGGAATAAAAGGGACAGCATAGAGAATATAGTCAATAATATTGTAAAAGTGTTGTATGGTGACAGATGGTAGCTGCACTCGTGGTGAGCATAGCATAACATATAGAGAAGCTGAATCACTCTGTTGTACACCTGAAACTAATGTAACATCATGTGTCAGGTATATTCAAATTTTAAAAACTTAAAAACTAAAAAACAAAACAAAAAATAAAAATAAAAATCAGTAGTCTTATGTCATCACTGGACAGGTGTCAGGGTTAATGTTTGTTTTTATCTCTGTTTATTCTAGAGATTATGAATTCTTTGTGGGCAGAGATTTGTCTTAATTTATCTTGTTGATACGTTTTGAGCCTAACAGAGAGAATACTTCACCTATAAGTTAAATTTTGAAACTCTTTTAAACCATACGAGATATATGTGAATCAAGATGACTGACTAACTTTTTGGCTTTCAGCTCAGAGGAGACAAAGTTACAATTGTCTTTAGTCCTCCCGGATCCTGGTTCATCTCCCACCAGCCACCTCCACTATGCTGCCCAAGTTTGACCCTCACGAAATCAAAGTCATATACCTGAGGTAACCGAGGTGTGCTGGTGGGGAAGTCAGTGCCACATCTACCCTGTCCTAGAAGATAGGCCCCCTGAGTCTGTCTTCAAAAAAAAAGTTGGTTATGATATGTCCAAGGCAACCAGTGATTGGGAAGGCCTCAGGACTACAGTGGAACTGACCATTCAGAACAGACAACCCAGATTGAAGTGGTACTTTCTGTCTCTGACCTGAATATCAAAACCCTCAAGGAACCTCCAAGAGACAGAAAGAAGCAGAAAGACATTAAGCCCAGTGAAAATATCACTTTTGATGAGACTGTCAACATTGCCTGACAGATACGGCACTGATTTTTAGCCAAAGAATTCTCTGAAACCATTAAAAAAGAGATCCTGGAAACTGTCCAATTTGTGTGCTGCAATATTAATGCTGCCGCCCTCATGACATCAATAGTGGTGCAGTGGAATGACCAGCTGGTTAACAACTACAAAGGAAAATATTTCAATAAAGGATCATCTGAAAACAAATGGAGGGGAAAATGTTTGACTTAATATATATAATTAAAAACAGACATTTCCATGAAAAATGAACATCTTTCTTCCAAACAAAGAATGAGTAACAAAAAAACTCCTTTCTTAGAAAGGAAAGACAGAAAATATTATCCAAAATTCTGATTTTTTTTTTCCCTGAGTTACAGAAGTCCCTGACTAAAAATAGAAAGTCTTCTCAAGGGAGCTAATTTGTGATCCCATGTGTCTCTTCATCATGTTACAATGGCTTCAAGCTAAAAATGAAAGTGACACTACTTGGGCATGAAATTGAAATATAGCTTTATAAAGTATAATAAATAGTTCTCATTTAGAATTTCCCAAGGGTTTTAAAAATAGAAAAATTTAAATAGGTATATTGTGCTTCTCTGTTCATTACCAGTCTCTTGGTATATATAGGTACAAGTGGAACAGAAAAGGAAACACTTATCACACAGTATTTCCCTATGTTGAGTAGCATGTACTAAAACTAGGATAGAGACTATTTCTTATCTAGGAAGATGATTCTGATCACTTTCAATCCATTATTCCTTATACCACACCACTAGTTCTCTCCTCATCCTTTTTCACTATTTATTGACTCATATAACAAGCATTTATGGATTTCCCAGAATGGTTGACATGTAAATCCTAAAAGGTTGGGATGTAAGATACCACTGGATGAAGATATCTCAAATCCATGTTAAGATATGGCTAAAACATCTGGTATGACACAGGCTCAGGTTGTGATCTCAGGGTCATAAGGTCTAGTCCTATATTAAGATTCTCTCTTCCCTTTCCTCTGCCCCACCCCCTTAAAAATTAAAAAGAAATAACAAGTGTTGGTGCAGATATGGAGAAAAGGCATTATTGGTGCACTATTGGTGGGCATGTAAATTGGTACAACCACTACAGAAAACAGTCTGGATATCCCACAAAACAGTTAAAAACAGAAATACCGCATGATTCAACAATTTCACTACCAGGTATTTACCTGAAGAAACCAAAAACACTAATTCAAAAAGATATATGTACCCTTATGTTCATTGCAGCATTATTTACATATAGCCACAACATGGAAGCAGTATGTTTACCAATGGATGAATGGATAAAGAAAAAAAAAATATATATATATATATATATATAAAGATATTCATTCATAAAAAATAAGGAAATTTTGTCATTTGTGACATGAATGAACCTTAAGGGCCTTGTGTTAACTGACATATGTCAGACAAAGAAAAACAAATACACTTATAAGTGGAATCTGGAAAAAAAAATGAAGTTCACAGGTACAAAGAATAAATTAGTGGTTGCCATAGGTAGGGGATAGAATGAGGAGCATAGGTAAAATGGGTGAAAGTGGTCAAAAGATACAACACTTCCAGTTATAAAATAACTCCTGAGGATGGAGTCTATTAACTACACTTAATAATATTGTATTGTATATCTAGAAAGCAGATCCTAAGCCTAGCATCATAAGAAAAAATAACTTGTAACTGTGTAGTGATGGATATTAACTGGACTTACTGTGGTGATCACTTTACAATATACACAAATATAAGATCACTATGTTGTAAACCTAAAACAAATACATTGTTAGAGTATAATATATATTGGCTATACCTTATTTTTTAATGGAATATAAATAAATAAATCATATAACTTAATTTTGAAAGAACACAAGACAACCTCAAAATATTTTACATTTCAAAAATGGTTGAGAGACAAAATAATTATACTAACTAATGTAGTAAAGAAAAAATGTTATTGGGTACTGTGCACTAAAGAACTATAAAAAATAATGTTTTATTTAGTGAAAACTCTATGTATTTTAAAAACAATACATCTAATCAAAGACTTATTTTACCAATCAGATATGATTGCTCTCATCTGTTTTCTTCCATTTTTTATGGACTGGTTTATGGGTGCACACATCTTGTCAGTATTTGAAAGTGGTAGTAGTGTTTGCTAGTAGTGGCCAACCAGTGCCATCCTAAGAGAACACTTCCACCATCATAAGAGAACACTCATTTTGTTCAATGGTCTAGCCCATTCAGTGCAGACCCTATGACTTAGAAAAGTAGATCTTATCCATAGCTCCATAAATGAGCCTGATTAGTGTTAGCCAGTCAAAGCAATCCTAACCCCCTCACCAGTAATTAGTGTAGGAACACTGGCATAAGCCAAACAGACCATGTAATTCCCTGGCAACTTTTATTCGTTCAGAGTTAAGTGCATGGCCTATGTTGGTCTATTCAATTCTAACAAAAGACCTCATGTTCCAGGATTCAAGAAAAGCTTTCTCTTTTCTTTTGCTGAATGTGAATAGGGAAGCTTTCTGCCTCAGTTGCTTTCTGCAGTCATACTGTGGCCCTGAGGGAAGCCTGCCTGAGAACAAATCCAACATGTATTGGTAGAGCACAGAGTAGAGAAATGCAAGGAAAATACAAACCAACTAACCTGGGACTCAATTATGTCTTGGAGTGTGACCAACCTTCAGACTCGTCAACATATCTTTTTGCTTAAGGCAGAGCTGTTTTAACGTGGTCCATGGCTATCAAGATCAGTAACAAACTGAGGGTTTTGGAGCGGGGAGGGTGTTAGGTGAGCCTGGTGGTGGGTATTATGGAGGGCACATATTGCATGGAGCACTGGGTGTGGTACATAAACAATGAATTTTGTAACACTGAAAATAAATTTTAAAAAATGTAAATTCTGGGGCCCATCCCAGGCCAACTGAATCAGAAACTTCGAGTATTGCCTATAGATAGGTGTGGGCTAAACAAGATCTCCATGATATTTCCAAGCATCAAAGCTGGAGAAGAATTAAGGTGCATAGAAACCACTTTTGAGCCAAGATTTCTATTAATTATAGTCAAATGTTCCAATTAATAAAAAAGACCAATCATTTCTATCAAACCAAATGTGCCACTTATACATATGTAGTTGGCAAAAATAATGCTCTATTTTTAAAATAAAATTTTGTTTTTATAAATTTTCATTAATTTTAATGGAAAGCTATTTAAAACCACATTTAAAGTTATGTTATACTCTGTATTTTCAATCCATAAATATTCCTTTCATTCAATCAACAAAAATAAATACACAGGAGCTCCTGGGAGGCTCACTAGGTTGAGTATTGGACTCTTGATTTCTGCTCTGGTAACCCCACGGAATCTCGTGAGTGATAGCAGTTCTGGGAACATCTTTTGTTCTAATAAAGTGATTAGGTATCTACATGGAAGAGGACTGGTTACAAGAAAAATCAGACCCTGGTTAAAAGTTTGGAACTTTCAGCCCCACCTCCAATCCTCTGGGGATGGCAGAGCAGTTGGTGATTGAGTTCAGACCGATCAATCCTCCGTGATGAAGCCTCCATAAAAATCCACAAACTATGAGGTTCAGAGAGCTTCTAGCCATGTGTGGGGAAGGTGGTACATCCCGACTCATCAAAGACAGGAGCCCCTGGCTTGGAATATTGCCTTGTTCTGGTTGTTCATCTGTCTTCTTTTTTTTTTTTTTTTTTTTTAAAGATTTTTATTTATTTATTTGACACAGAGATCACAAGTAGGCAGAGAGGCAGGCAGAGAGAGAGGAGGAAGCAGGCTCCCTGCTGAGCAGAGAGCCCGATGTGGGGCTCGATCCCAGGACCCTGAGATCATGACCCAAGCCAAAGGTGGAGGATTTAACCCACTGAGCCACCCAGGTGCCCCTGTCTTCTTTTTTATATCCTTCATAATAATATGGGAGAACATAAGTAATTTCCCTGTATCCTCAGAGCCACTACAGAAAATTATCCAACCTGAGGAAGGAATCATGGGAAACCTGAATATTTAGCCAAGTTTAAAACAAGTATGGGTAACTGGGGGATCCACTACTTGTGACTGGCATCTAAAATGGGACACATTCTTATGGGACTGAGCCCTTAACATATGGGGTCTGTACTAACTTGGTATAGTGCCATAACTGAATTGTAGCAGCCCAGATGATGTCTAGAGAGATGGAGAATTTGTCAGTATAAGAGAAAACCTATGAATTTTGTGCCAAAAGTGTTGTGGCATGAGTAAAGAAAAATCATAATTCATTTCTAATAGATATATTTGTTTATTACTAGTGTGTTATGCACAGACTAAATGTAGTAGTTAATAGTAAAAGTGCATTATTGCAATCATGATTAGAATAACAGTCTTGAGCATAAATCCACATGAAAAAATCTTAAGTGGACACTGACAGCATATGTGCAGGTATGTACATTTGAATGTATGGTATATTGCTTTTTCTCAGAAGGGAATTCAACTTAAAGAAATTAAAGTAATATATTTTTATATTTTAAAAAAATTATATGGTTGATTATAGTTTCATTTGTGAAATTATAGGCCTTTTCAAAAATTATAGAAATATATGAAATTAATATATTCATATACTCATCAACTGGAAGACTTTTAAACACATGAACATTCAAATGTTAATGTTCTCTAATAGCTCCACCTTATTATAAATTAAAATTAGTTACATCATCTTTATACTTAATAGCAACTATCAATTTTAGAAATCCAATTTACTTAAAAAAAAAATTCTTTCAGACTCTATGCTAAAATCTCTTTGAAGGTGTCTCCAGAGGAGGTTGCTTTTGCATTAAAACTATCCAATTTATTCACAGAGCAGATGAAAGAAGCCTAGGTTCATGTACTGATGTTGAACTTATTAGAAAATCAGAATAAAGCTTTACACTCATCAGAACATCCAGTTTAATGTCCAAGTTTGACCATCTTATAAATCAGGTCAAATGAAAATTTTTGAAGCTTCTATTACAAAAAAAAAAAAAAAAAAAAAGGACAGAGAGACATTATATTCACAGTGATATGGCAAACTTTCCTGTCATGACTTCTTTAAAAATGTGCTCATATTTAATTGTTTTGAAATACTAGATTTTTCTCTGTTATTATGACATTTTTCATACTATCTTGAAAACATAATCTTCTGAATCAATAAACTATACATTCAAGTTATCTGAAACTTGTTCAATACTGAATTAGCCTAGGGAAGTATGAAAATGAGGAAATGGAGTAAACAGCCTAAAATCTAACTTGGTATCTGTCAAATTATGGTATCCTGGCTAAATGGGAAATATTTATTCAATTTGCATTGTTAACCCATTAAGTTCTGCTGGGTGAATCACTTTAATTCTAAGACAAAGCTGCATAGTCCCCAGCTCTGGTTCTAATTTTCTAACAGCATGAAAAGAGAATGAGTACAATCAAAATTCCTGACAAAACCATACATGGAAAGAAGAGAAGTCGATGTCGTGGTCAAATAAACAGGTATGATCCAACTATCTTCACTGCCTAACATAGAACAAGAGTTGCAGAGACTTCACTGACTATCATGGGTACATGCACATGAGTATATGAATGATTTAATAATTGCAGAAGGAATTAATCAACATATCGTGGATCAAAGTATGAATAAAAAATGCACTCTGTAATGAAAATTCTGAACTAAAGCATGATTCTTTAGATAAATTGAAACGTATTGAGCTTCTTCCATGTTTTGGAGCTCACTTTCTTTAAATTCTCTGGGTCTTTAATACTAATTCTCTTTAATGTAACCCTTCTCATCACTACATATATTGATTTTAAATCATCATTCCCATCCCCACAGGTAATTTGATAATATGTCCATGCCAAAGTGAAAATCGAGGGGAGAAGTCTTGTCTCAGAAAGCAATGTGTATTTTAAGCAGATCTTCTTAAGAGAATGTGTGAAATGTATCCAAAATCATCTGTAATCTATAATGCACCAGATGAGGTGCCTAACTTATCTTATTTACTACTTAAAAAACCCTAAGAAATAGTGGCAATTACTCCATGTAATTTTACAAACGAACAAATCTGAGCAGAAGAAAAGGTGAAGAAATTATAATTGAACCCTTGACTATCAACCCAATAATCCATGCTCCTTAAATAAAATTACTGGTTATATTGCAGTTTTGTTTCCTATGATTTTGTTATTTGGAAATAATAATTCTAAAACAACAAACATAAAAGAAAAGGTCAGTACATAGGAAACCAAAATCAATAGCAGTATCATGCCATTGTGCACAATCTGACACATTTGAAAGCTTATTATAGAAAGAAGGAAAATGAATTCATTGAAGAAGTCCTATGGCCCAGCCTGAAATTCAGTAAAACATTATATTGTACTTCTTTTGTTTGAAGGACAAATGAAACCATGCTGAAAACATGTGGTTGCTTTTTCTTAAAAAAGTTACAGATGTGGGCTCCTGGGTGGCTCAGTGGGTTAAGCCTCTGCCTTTGGCTCATGTCATGATCTGAGGGTCATGGGATAGAGTCCCGCATCAGGCTCTCTGCTTGGCAGGGAGCCTGCTTCCTGCTCTCTCTCTGCCTGCCTCTCTGCCTACTTGTGATCTCTGTCTGTCAAATAAATAAATAAAATCTTTAAAAAAAATTTACAGATGATCACAATTTCATAAAGTGTGTTGTTATTTATTAATGTATCTATTCCTTCACTTGGAGAAGAATGGGAATTACTAAAAATGTTTTCGTATTTGCATAGCAACAAAGAATATACTTAACAAATGGAAAAAAATATTATCTTTAGTAAAAAATAATTAATCATAATATTACCTTAAATTTATAAAGTACTTTATAGTTTTCAAGGCTCTTTCATACACATTATGTCATTTAGCCCTTCAAGAGTCCTATGAGATTGCCAGGGAAGATAAATTACTAACCCAATTTTATGGGTGAGCAAATTAAGGCTCCAAAAGATTAAGTGTCTTACCTAATAATACACACAGTTTTATGGTGGCGTTTATATATTATTATTAAAGTCAAGTTTCTTTCTAGATTTTCTGGTGTTCTTTCTTTCAACAGCAATGATCTTAGTATTTGGGATAGAGATTTACAAATGTTTCCCCAGTTTTCAAGCTGGTTTTAATCCAAAAATTATAACTGAATGGTTACATTTAAAAAAAAAAAAGCCCCATAAACACAGCTTTTAAAAATCCTGCAGTGAAATTAGTTAGTGTATTTTTAATACAGGAAACCAAGTACATAAACCAGATGAATCAAAAAGGAAGCAATTGTACTTTAATTTATTGAAATAAAAAGGGCATCCATGTCCTGCATCAACAGTTCCCGAATTTTAGGATTAACAATACCACATTTTCTCAGTCTGTAGTAATAAAAAATGTTTTCCAAGAATCATCGACATGCCACATTCTTTCTTAGCATGAATAATGATGAGCAGTTTTGAGCTCTAATGATGCTGCAGGATCACAGAGAATGCAGCTTGGAGGCTTACCATATAAATTAGTGCAGTATCCCATTAGCAAGCAAGACACAATCAGAGAAACGAATTCAAACTGAAGGGAAGGGATTGCCAGATATAATACTCTGAAATAAAGCAAAAACATGCAACAATATTGTTTTACTTTTCAGCTTAAGCTTCTTGAATTCCAAAGGTGGATTTGCAATCATCCTTACCATGCTAGATATGCTGCCATCACTGTGTAAGAAGGACAAAAGAGTAATAGAATTAACCCAAATATATTTGGGTAATAGGACTGAAGATTAATCAACTAGATCAACGTATCCTTTTCATCATGTTACTTAGGTGGTACAGCGTGCCTTGTAACATTCAACAAATACTTGATTTTGCCCATTCCTTCCTTTGTAAATTTTAAATTTGACTTTCAAGTTGTCTTAGGCACTGTTAAATTGTTAGTTGTTAATATTATATACAGTTATGGAAGTAAAAAGGTGGAAATGGTTATAGGATTTTAGTATTAAACTCAGCTCTACCACTAAATCTTCGTGCTACCAGATCATAGACACAACTGCTGTACTGGCTGCTTCTTTTCATCTTTCTGAGAAATCAGCAAGAATAATATAAGAGGTTTCACAGTAGTCACCTATCCATCATTATCCTTTAATATGTGATGGACCATGTTTTATAAGCTTAACACAAATCACATTATACTACTATTTCTGCTAGACCTGTATTTTCTACCTTTACAAGAGTCAGAACTATGTGGATGAATCTCCTGACAGATTAGATTTCAATCTCAAGTGATATAAAATACAATGCATTTTAGTTTGGCTTTTTCCTCACTTATTTTACAATAGCTTTGAGATGAACTAGGATACATCCAGTCCTGGTGTGATACTCATCCAGTTAATTTAAAATAGGTAAGCGTCTTATATGCTGAAGATAGCTTTATCATCCTGAGCCAAGAGTTTTCTCAAAAAACGTTTTGAATCTCTCGTCTAATTTCTGCTAGGGGGGAAAAAAAGGTGTTCCATAAAAACTCTACCGAAACTAAAATAAAACAAAAAAAAATAATAAAGTTCAAATGAAAATGACAAAACAGCTTCACCTAGTGATTAATTTATATACCTTTCATGTAAATTAACTTTTATAGTGTAAGGACCTATTTAGAAACTGTCCCTGCTCCCCTTACCCCAGGGGATTTACTTGGAGACAAGTCCTGGAAACCAGCTTCAGGTAACAAAACTCAGATACAAAAGTGGGTCAGGCCAGGTGGAGACATCTGATCAGTGGCGGGATGCATACTGTCTCCCTGGTTACCAAGGATTATGGGCCCCGCCCTTTGGGAGCCTTTTGGGTGCCAATCCCAACCAAGGTGATAGGCTGGGTCAAATGTCTACTAGGGTAAATTGTAACTCAGTTGGTCACCTAGCATCAGTGTGGAGTTTCCTGTGTGTGTTACAATCTCATTGGCCACCTGTGCGTGGCCAGGCCCGACCACATGGCCTTTGCTCTTAATAGCTAGTCTGTGAAACAGAGAAGGGTCGCCCTCTCTTGTAAGAGGTGCGTCCCCAAACGTTCGGTTAGATTCTTGATGCTTGGCGCGAAATAAAGCTTTGCTTGACCTTCGCTTTATATCAGTCTCGCTCCTTTAATCATGGACCCATTATTGGGGCATAACAATAGTTACCTTTTATAGTTAAGTCACTTTAATTAAAGCCTTGAAAGTAAAGGAAAATCAGTCCAAAATCAAAGGTTGCACATGAATATTATTGAGGCTTTTCTTTGGTCAAATTAGATGCCAGATTATAGCAATCTTAAAATATTTCAGCCTAAGGTATTAGCCATGTTCCTTGATCTGAACCTCTTTGATCATTATAGGGCAATTTTTATAGCAGCAGCAAATCAATTTATAGACTAAAAAAATGCACACTGCTTGAATTTTGCCAGCAACTCTGAGAGCCACACCCACAAAAGGTAAGGATTCTTTCAATAAAAACTGACACACTTCTGGCTTACCACCTTACATAAAAAATTATCAAACCCACCTCTGAAATCTAAAATATTTGAATCTTTCTGTACTCAAGAAATGATATTGTCATGTAAAGTTCTTTCTAGAAAGTATAAACTTAAAGGCATTGCTGTTATTCAGGTCTTTGGTAAATCCTGGCTGAATGAAATGATGTTCAAGGATCAAAGATTTATGCATCATACAATTTATTCATTCAATGCATTCAAACTCTGTATCAAGTTTGATATCTGTAAATAAGAACATATTAACATCATTAATTTAGCTTTTTAACCAACAAATAATGTTTTAAATGTCATGCCTTTCATTTTTATTCAGAGCAAATGTTGTACATAATAACATGAAAAATATTTAATACATATAACAAGTTTATCTTAGAATTGGTTAATAAAAACCAAAAAGTTGGTATCACTTGAAATATTGATGTCCTTTTATTCGATGAAAATTTATTACTTTCTCTGAGAGGAATTTCTAAACTAAATTAAAAGTTTGATCCCAACAATCATGTTAGCTCTTGATACAGTTTTATCCTTCTCAAAAGAACGTCTGTTCTTTTATATGTTCAGGAGTTTTGTTTAAATTTTGGTACTTTTTATAAATAAAATTATTTCTTTCAATTCTATTACTTAAAAGTTATTTTTAAGAAAAAGTTCTCTGTGTGATCTTCCATAAACATTTTATTGTACTTGCTTCAATTCCTTAACCTATAAAAAGAGAGAACTGAACTATACCCTCGTTAGTATCATTTCCATTCTAAAAATCTTTTTTAAAGATCTGAAAATGTTAATTAACATAAAAGACTGATATTACTGATGAATTCAAAGCCCATGGGTCAGTGAAGTTTATTTGCTCTTACTTTTTCATTTTTTTTGTAAGAGCAATATACGTAAACTGTTTTTTATCATACATAGTAGATTGTTGGTTCTCAAATTAGGATGATTTTGTCCTCCAGGGGATATTCATCACCATCTGCTGACATTTTGGTTGTCAAAACAGCATCAAGGTTTTTTTTTTTTAAGATTTTATTTATTTATTTGACAGACAGAGATCACAAGTAGGCAGAGAGGCAGGCAGAGAGAGAGGAGGAAGCAGGGTCCCCGCTGAGCAGAGAGCCCCATGCGGGGCTCGATCCCAGGACCCTGAGATCAAGACCCGAGCAGAAGGCAGAGGCTTAACCCACTGAGCCACCCAGGTGCCCCGCAGCATCAGGTTTAAACTATCAGTTTCCAAGTGTTAACCATTTGGGTTAGAATGGTATAATATTGTCACTGAAGAAGGCCTTAAGAAATCATTTAAATGAAAGCCAGTAGTTCTGGAGAGTGGGGAGGATTTCACCCCCAGGCTACATTTGGCTAATTCTGAAGAAAAGTTTTGGTTGCATGACTTGGGATGAGAGTTGCTAATTGTATTGGTGGTAGAAGCCAGCAGTGGTGTTAAGCCTCTGACAATGAACAGAACAGCCACTCACAACAAAGATTTACCTAACGCTGAACATCAATTGTGCTGGGCTTGCTGAGGTTGAGAAACCCTGACCAGATGGTAAAGGTGTCCTTGTCTTTAGTGGGCTCTCTCTTTAGATAAATGTAAATATTTCTGTATTAAATAACATAACTATGAACACAACTTACTTTAGAACGAAGCACAAAACTCAGTTTTTGATTTAATATATCTTCATCTCTTTTAAAATTATAGTTTAATATTTTAGCTCCTTTTTTTCTTAATCTAGTAGAAAGATTTTTGCATATCTTATACATTTAAAAAAATAAAACCTGAAGAATTTTTTTAGAAAGTGAAACTGACATTCTGTTTTACAAACTGATAATTCTTTGGCAGAAGTTTCAAGTAATTTCCCCTTAACTAAGCATCTTCTAAAGAAAATTGATGTGAATATCTCACTTTGGAAGATAGAAACTGAGAATTACACTGAATACCATTCATACAACACAAATTTATTGAGCACCCATTGCATGCCAGGATGATGTGAAGGAGCAGACTATATGAAAAACTGGAGAAATAAAAATGGAAATACCTCTACAACAGCCCAAAAAGGAATAAACTGGATGTATTCAAGAAAAAAAAGTCTATGCTTTTGGAGATAGAGAGTAATGAGAGAGAGAGAATGATAAAAAATGAATCCAGGAGGGTAGGCAGGAGTAAAAATCACATGAGGCATGGAAGGCTGTGTAACAGAAGAATAATTTATTTTTAATATTTCATTATTTATTTTAGAGAGAAAGAGAGAGAGAGTACAAACATGAACAAGGGGAGGAGCAGAGGGAGGGACAGGGGGAGGAATAGAAGGAAAGGGACAACTTGACTCCCCATTGAATAAGGAGCCCTACTGGGCTCCATCCCAGGAGCCTGAGATGATGACCTAAGACACCCAGGAACCTCTTAATAGAAGAATATTTTAAGCAAGAAAATAGCAAGAATTGGTCTCATCCCTCCTTCCTTCTTTTGTTCTTTTTTTCTTTTTTTCCAGATTTCTCTGGCTGTTAAGAAGAAAATAGATAGACTGAAGAAGTGAGAAATGACAATGACTTGGACTAGGTTAGTAATGTTAGAGATGGAAGAGAAAGATGGTTGAGTGCTGGATATAATATAAAGGTTAAACTTACAAGATCTAATAGTGGATTGGACATAAGGGTCAAGAGAGTATGCCTCCAAAATTTTTGGCTTGAACAAGTTGGTAAAGTCTAGGTTGTCACTGAGAAGAAACTGAAGAATAAGCTTTGTGTGAGCAATTTTTGTCATTTGTTTGCCTGTCTTGGTTGGGGAAAAAAATCAAATACACTATTTTGAACATACCAAGTTGAAGGTATTCATCATGCAAATAAATAAAAATATAAGAAAATATTTAAGACTGATGGGAAAGTTTGAGGTGGAGTTAGAAATATGATGCTATCAGCACATAAGAGGATACGGTTAGTATTTAAATTGTATAAAACCACCTATAGAGATATGAAAACTTAAAAGACGAAAAGAAATAAGATAGCACACACAGCATTTGAAGACTTAGTGGTCAGGAAGAGGACAAGGAATTGGAATAAGAGAATGAGAGAAACAGCCAGTTTTAGAAAAGAAACCAATAGAGAATGTTGTCCTTAAAGACAGGTGAAGCAATGTTTCAAGAGAGAGGATGTGATTAAGAATCTAATGCTGCTGGAGGTAAAATAAGGGGAGGACAGAGAATCAGCCATTAGATAGAGTGAGAGAAAATTTTCTAGTCTTAACAGGAATTATTTCAATGAAGTGCCTGGGGCAAAAGCCTGATTGGAGTGGGTAAAAAAAGATGGAGATTTTTGGAAACATGATGGTCTACTGAGCAAGTGTCTATTTCTCTCCCTACTGAAGTTTTGCTAAAAGGACAGTATGAATTCTTAAAAGGTATAAATTGACAAGGTGGAAGACTAAAGACAGTGTACAATAATAGCAGATCAGTTCTTAAAACACATTTTGGAATTTAGAAAGCAGATAAATTGAATACCAGTTTAGAAGTGGGAAAAAACTAAAAGCTAAGTACTTGGAGGGATAAATGTAGAAAAAGCAAATCAGTTTGCTCACAGAATCACCCAATATGTGAGAAATGGAGCTGGGAAAGGCATATGGTCACAAGTCTGTTTATACCTCAGACTCTCTTTCTACCACTAGCCCCAGGCCACTACCTACTCTATCTCCTGCTCTGCATACTACCCTCATGTCCTTATTCTCTCCAGGAAATCTGTATTGACTAGGATAAAATAACATTGACAAAGCTCCTGAGTTTATAATACCCGAAACAGCAGAATTCATGAAAAGACAACAAACACAGAACAAGAAAATGTTTATAAGGATCAGAGAAGAACTAAGGGAATAAATGAAGCTTGTTTATCATATTATTGGTTAACATAACACCTAAAAATGTGACAGATTTTAATTGTCATATTTAATGTAGATGGCTATTTCTATAATCTTACAGTAAAAGAAATGAAAAAATCATATACTCCAAATAAAAACATAATTAACAATGTGAAAAAACAAACTAGGAAAATATACTTATGATATATATAACCAAAAGAGGGTTAATATCCCTATATCAAGTAGTCTTGTGAAGAAAAAAAAAAAGTAGTCTTGTGATTAAGCTAAGGGAAGAACAGCTTCATAATAAAACAAGCAAAGGATGTATATAGGTAGTTTATGTAAGAACTTTATTCACCTTAACTGATAAAAAATTAAATGGAATATTTTTTCCAGTAGATTAATAAAAATTTAAGAGGTTAATTTTACCCACTACTGAATGTACAGTGATAATTTTTGATGATGTATTTTGGCATTTTGATGTTCAAATCTTTTGATAAACCAATGTTCAGATCCTTTGACTTAGCAAAAAGAAAGATGTGGACATGTGTGTGAGTGTGTGTTATTTTTAATGTTTTCATTAACTCAAAAAATCAAAGAGACTTAAAGTTCTATTCAAGGGAACTGATAAAATTAGGCATCACATACAAACATGCAATCGTAATCCCTAGAACCTGTAAATGTTTTATAAGAAGAATTGTTTGCACATAGAATTAATGATCTTGACTTAGATTTTACTAGCTTCTTCAGGTAGGCTACAAATCCAATTTCAAGTGTCCATATAAGAGACAGACAGACAGGGGCACCTGGGTGGCTCAGTGGGTTAAGCCTCTGCCTTCGGCTCGGGTCATGATCTCAGGGTCCTGGGATCGAGCCCTGCTGAGCAGAGAGCCTGCTTCTCTTCCTCTCTCTCTGCCTTCCTCTCTCTCTGCCTTCCTCTCTCTCTGCCTGCCTCTCTCTCTGCCTGCCTCTCGGCCTACTTGTGATCCCTCTCTGTCAAATAAATAAATAAAATTAAAAAAAAAAAAAAAAGAGAGAGACAGACAGCAGAGGAGAAGACAATGTTACCACCAAAGCAGAGATAGGGTGAGGCGGCTACAAAGCAAGCCACTAGAAGCTGGAGGAAGCATGGAGAAGACTGTCCTCCAGAGCCCACAGAGGTAACACAACTCTGCCAACACTTTGACTTTAGTCCAGTGATACTGAATTTTGGAGTTCTGGCCCCCAACACTGTGAGAGACTAAATTTCTATTGTTTGAAGCCATCAATATCATGGTAGCATGTTACAGCGGCCAGAGGAAACTAATACATAACTGCAATGGAAAAATTCATGTTTTTCCTTCCTGAGTAGGGAAAAACCCAGTTCTTTCCTACCATGTGGTTCTCTCCTGTGACTTTCCTTGACTACTCACACAACCCTTCTTTTTTTTTTTTTTTTTTTTTTTTTTTTAAGATTTTATTTATTTATTTGACAGAGAGATCACAAGCAGGCAGAGAGGCAGGCAGAGAGAGAGGAGGAAGCAGGCTCCCCTAGAGAGCAGAGAGCCCAATGCGGGGCTCGATCCCAGGACTCTGAGATCATGACCCGAGCCGAAGGCAGTGGCTTAACCCACTGAGCCACCCAGGCGCCCCACAACCCTTCTTTTTTGACACTTCTGGTCACCAAATATGTGGAGGATTTCTCCACACCAACAACTATTTCTAGGGAAATGTATCCAAAAATTGAACTTAATTCTGACATTATCTACCCAGAGGGGGCTCAGTCCCACAGGACTACTCCCCAACCCCACTTCAGGTGCCAGTTGAAACACCTGTTTTTCTGACCAACGAGCTATAGATCTGAGGTTCCAAAACCTCTTTTTTGCTTTCCATCAATCTTCTAGTTCAGGAAAACAGTTTATTAAATAGTATGATAAAGAATACAGATGAACATACAGTTGGAGGAGAGGCATAAGGCAAGGTCAGAAGGAAGGGGCTTGGAGCCTCCATGCTCTCTCCAGATGTGCCACTCTCCCAGCAACCCATGTGTTCACCAATACAGAAGTTCTCTGCGCTATTGCAATTTCATATAAGTGTACTCACATAGGCATGATCAATTATTAACTTCATTTTCAGTTGCTTTTCCTTTTCTAAAGAGGGGTGTTGGGGACTAAAAATGCCAAGCTTCTAACCATGGTTGGTCTTTTTTGAGGAACATCTCCCATCCCAGAGTCATCTCATTAGAACAAAAGATGATCCCACTGCTCTTATCTCTTTGGAATTTATAAGGATTTTAGGAGCTCTGTGCCAGGAACAAAGGACAAAGACCAATATCATGTTTCCTGTGATCTCACACCCATCTATTTCATTAATAAGAAAAAAGACCTAGGTTATATTGTTCATTGAGAATGTCCATTTATAAATGATGCAAAACCCAAAGTGCATGAAAAGAATGCCTAAAAAATATATTAACAGGAATTATACTGAATAGTAAAAATACCGGTAGTTTAGAATTTAAAACATGTTTTATTCTTTACAATGACTACATATTATTTTTTTTTCGCAAGAAAGAATAGTATTTTCACTTCTAAAGCAAAAGAAGTAATATTTGCTTATCTGCCTATACTACAAAGTATCTCTATATCTAACCAATTAGGCTAAAGTGCATAGTTCAAGTTTCTGTACCTGTGGGTACTGGGAGCAATGAAATGGCATGCCTACCTGAATCAGCTTTCTTATTTACGCAATTAATAATGCTTTTACGCTGAATTAATCTCTGTGTTTCTCCTACACAGAAGAATTATTGGTTGCGAATTACATTTGGCTGCTACTATCAGAGGCCTTCAATCAGTTCAGTATATTATAGGTTTATTTTCTCTCATATAAAATTAATCTGAAGATAGGATATTGAAGGCTGGTGTAGTAGCTCTAGAAGTCACCAGGGACAAAGGTATCTTCTTTCCTTTTATTCTGCCATTTTTAGTTCATGGCTTTCCTCCTAAAGGAGTTGGAATATCATAAGGTAGCTGCTGAACCAATATTTTAGGAGAATGAAAAGAGATAAAGAGGAAGACACTTGCAGCTGAACCTCTGCTGTTTTAGGAGCTATGGCTACTAATATCCACTTACATCTACTTGATTATCCCAATTTTCAGTGAGGAAACAAACTGTAGTCTTATAGATGGGCACAATGTTACTAAGGCAGAAAAGAGAATGGGTATTGATTTGACAACTGTCAGAGTTTTCAATAACCATGGCACTAATAACTAAATGGCTGTCACAGAGAAGCATTCAAATCAAGATCCAATAGGAGTCACTGATGTCATATTCATCACCAATCATCTCTTCACAAAGAGCTGGACAGTAAGACTGTTCAGCCTTGAGACTAAAGAGAGACCTGTTACTTTCTCTTTCTTGCCCATTATAGACTACAAATAGACTAATTTCCTATTTTAAGTGGTTGGTTCAAAAGTATTATTTGTTTTACATACATAGGTGAGTTAAGAATGATTAGATATATATTTAAAAATTTTAATTCCAAATCCATCTTTATTTTATGACAATATAAGAAAATGGTCTACCAAGAATCAATAGGCCCCTACATCCTCCTTTTGCATCAATTGGCTAAGCAGTCCTTCTCTAACACAGCATTGACTGGAATGTAAGCTTCTTGATTAAGTAAATCTGCTTGGTGAAGTGCCTACCTACCTAAATTACTACCAAATGGGATATGAAATCAAAACATAAAGTCATCACACATTCTAGAAACAGAACAAAGCACAGACAACTTCTGTGTTACTGAATGCTATCAATTTTCAAGTCCTCAATTTGTATTTTATATAAATTAATGGTTAATATTTAATTGTCCCATTCTAATGAATCATGATCGCAAAATAGAGCAAAATGAAACAAGACAAAGCACAAATGAATACTAAACAAAACACAAGGCAGCATTTTTTATCTAAACTATTACTTTTTGCATTAAAATGTTATTCAACAAATGAATATGAGCCCAAGATAATAGAATCTAAATAGAAAATGATTCAGTATCAAAACAGATCTCCTAACAATGTTCTCTTTCATACACATCATCTATGTTTATTGTACATGTTTTATTCTAACATGTCTCAGACATATTCAATATATTCCTAAAGTTGAACCTAATTTTGGTCCCCTTTAAATGTCTTAAATTGAAATCTATAGAACACCATATAAAATCTTGATTAAATAATGCACAACTCAATACACAAATCCATTAAGTTGTTTAAAGAACTATGAAACTCTTCAAAAATTTATCTCTATATATGTGTGTTTGTTTATATTGCCTGCACATTCATAGTAGGTAAATATTTAAATAAATATGTAGTTCTTGGTTCTGCATAAATATGCACAAATTGCTTTCTCTGTATTTTTAACTTGCCTAGTTTTCAATCTCTTACCTCATTAGTAAACATCCGCTGGATGCTAATAGTCCTTATACTCCTCCAGCCACCTCTTGCCCAGGAGCACCATTAGAAAAGGAATTTTTATTTATTCCAGGCATGACTGCTGCCCCAATAAGAATACCTGGCACATTGTGTGTGTTTAAGAAATAACCTGGACTCATGCAACATTTGTCCTTCTATGCCTGGCTTATTTCACTTAGCATAATGTCCCCCAGGTTTATTCATGCTGTTGCATATGGGAGGATTTTAAAAGCCACAGTCCTAAGATCTATTAGGAAAAGTCCCACTTCGTTATGCCTGACTACACTCTCATGAGGTATCTAAAATAGTCTAACAGAGAGCAGAAAGGTGGATGCCAGTGGCTGGTAGGGGGTGGGCGGGATGGGAAGTTGTTACTCAATGAATAAGTTCTAGAGATTGCTGTACCTACAGTTAACACCACAGGATTGTACACTTAAAAGTTGATGAGGGTAGATCTCATATTAAATATTCTTACCATAAAAATAATAAATAAATAAATAAATAAATAAATAAATAAATAATAAATATTCCCACCCAATAAAAACAATTATGATTGAAGACCAAACTATGTTTGAAGAGTGACTATAAAATGACAAAGACACAAACACATCTAAAAATAAAAATGAACAAAAATGAAATAATTTAAAGTTCATTTCAAAACAGAAGTAGAACACAGACATACATAAGGATAATGTTTGAAAGACTTTTGTATTGGGGCATGTGTCTACCAATGTTCATGACAGTCCATGGCCTATTAGAATAATGATGCAAATATTAATTCCCCACCAAATACACTCCAGTCTCTGTTAAGTACCTTATAATCATTATCCCATGCAATATAAACATTATTTTTTTTTTATTTTTATAATCCTTCATTTACCAGTAAGGAAACTAAACCTTAGGGAGTATAAATTTGTTTGGTCCAAGATTTTACAGGTATTGCTATACAGTCTTACTCCGTATCTGTAATATTTAGCCACTGGTTCATGACTTGCACTTGTGAGCTTGGAGAATCTCAGAAAGCAGGGACAACTGCAGTGTTTTCTTCCACATCAAAACCATATAGGATCATCTTTTGCTCTAGATTTATAACTGTCCCTAAATCAGAGGAAATTGTATGTAAGAGATTAAGCACTAAGTAAAGTTAGTTTCTTCTCCCCAGTTTCCTTTTTGCTAAGAAACTGACACTTCAGAATTGTGTAAATTTCCCCTTAATTCTAGTGAACAAAAACAATGAACTGAAATACAGTGAAAAATCCATTAAAGTGGAATCGCAACTTAAATAAAACTCACTTAACAGGTGTTTTAAATAATATTAGATATACCTGTTTGTTGATTCAAAATATAATTTGCTATAAAATGAGTCTACAAAACAAGACTAAATCATAGATTTCATTCTCAAAAAAATCCAATAGACAATTACACATGTTGTATATTTTGTATGCTGAGTATATATTAAAGGCTTTGGCAGAACTGTTCTTGTCCTCTAGGTATATTTGATTAACACAATATGCCTGCTATCTATTAACATTTATTTTAAAACCCTATTCAACAAAATACAAGTTTTTCAATATGAATCCTACTCATTACTTATGCTTTTGTTGTTGTAGTAGTACTTCTAGGAAGTCATCTATCAAAAATTTAAATATGTCTTTGTTATTTTCTAATATAACCATATTTAGCCTTTTTAAAAAATATTTTATGTTTCCATCTGAAAGAGAGAAAGAGCACGCATGCCTGGGGGGTGGGAAGGGCAGAGGGAGAGAGAGAATCAGACTCTCCACTGGGTAGGGAGCCCGATGTGGGGCTCGATTCCAGGACCCAGGATCCCAGGACCTTCAGATCATGATCTGAGCCAAGGGCAGACACTTAGCCAAGAGAGCCACCCAGGTGCTCCATATTTGGCCTTTCTCTTATCACAAGTTTTTTGGGTTTGTTTGAGTTTTATTTTAGTGCTAAAAATTGACTTTTCCCTAAAGTTAAAACAGGATTTGAGTAGCAAACAATGCAAAAATATAAAACATTCAAAAATGATAACTTATAAATACAAAAGTTATTTTATGAGACACCTTATATCCTTAGACAATAAAAAAGAAATGCCATATTTGATGACATGAAGATGATGTGAGGGGTAAGTGGGAGAAATATTGAGAAGTACAGTTGAGTCATTCTTTACAATAACACAGAAATGATTGTCTCCTTTTAGAAAACAAGTGATAACTATTATTCAACTTGGTTCTGACCCATTGAAAACCCGCTGGATAAAATAAATAACAAACATAGAATAAGCTTCCTATCTGAATCTAGAGAATTAATTATTGAGTGTGCTAGCTTTGGAATAAAACAGAATTATTATCCCTCCCTTCATTAAGTATCTGGTACCTAGGTTAAGTATATGTAATTCCTAAATGATATCAGCACAGTGACTCAGTATATTCGTTATTATTCTTGATCTCCCAAAACTTTCAACACTGTTGATCTCATCCTATCTAAAAGTCTTAGTGTTTTAGTTTCTCCCTTCTTCCTAACTAGCATTTATTAGCAGTCATCCTAATAGAGATTCTCTTCACCTTCTGCTTGAACTATAATTTATCTTCCTTCAAGATGTCACCATTTCATGCCTCCTTGATTTTCAGGCCTCCCTAAACAGTGCAAAGAAGTAAAACAACATCATATTGGCTATATCAAAGTCTCCAATGTATTTAACTCTCTCACCAATACTCATTGCTTATGGACCTAGTGTCTGTGTGTATATGCACGTAATCTTTTTTTTTTTTTTTAAGATCTTATTTATTTATTTGACAGGCAGAGATCACAAGTAGGCAGAAAGGCAGGCAGAGAGAGAGGAGGAAGCAGGCTCCCTGCCGAGCAGAGAGCCAGATGAAGGGCTCAATCCCAGGACCCTGGGATCATGACCTGAGCCAAGGTAGAGGCTTTAACCTACTTCACCACCCCCAGGCGCTCCTTGCATATGCACGTAATCTTAATCAGATTGCAAATTTCTTGAAGTAAGGCTTGACTAGGAGGTGTAATAAGTAACTTTTCCCAATAATGAAATTTTTAAATGTAAAATTACTCTCCTTTTAAATATTATAGCTATTTACCAAGGGGAAAATCATTAAATAAAGTCTGACTGATATATAGATTACAAAAATTCTTTTCATGTTCTTATTATTGTCTCATTTTTTTAAAGTTTAAAATTAAAATGTCACTCAATGTTTTGTTTCATTTGTGACCCAGTATAGCTCACACATTTTCTACCCTGCTGGTTAAAATCCTCCTTTCCATATCTTATATTTTTGCAATTGCTTTTTTTTCTTAAATGAATTTTTATTTTCCTTCTCATTGAAGATTTATCTGAACATATTAAATATTCTACTATGATCTTATGATTAAAAAAAACCCAAATTGCAGTATTTACAGCATTTGTCCTGTTTATTTCACACAGTATAATGTCTTTCAGGTTCATCCACATTGTCACAGAGTCCAGGATTTTCTCTTTTGGGTTTGAATGATATCCACTTGTGTGTATGTGTGTACATCTATACATATACATATACATAATTATAGCATATTTATATATATGTAATATATGTGTGTATATATATGTATATACATATATATATATGTATATAATACTTTCTTCATTCATCTGCTGATGAACACTTGGATTGTCTCCCTATCTTAAGTATTATGAATAATGTTACAATGGACATAGAGATACAGATATTTATTTGAGATTTTGATTTCATTTCCTTTGGGTATGTACCTAAAAGTGGGATTATTGGATCTAAGGGCAGTTCTATTTTTAATTTTCTTGAGGAATCTTTATACTGTTTCCGGTAACTGTGGCATCATTTTACATGTCTGCCAATAGTTTACATGGCTTTGGATTTCTCCACATCCTGTCTATGGCCATACCACCCTGAACGCGCCTGATCTCGTCTGATTTCTCCACATCTTTAACAGCACTTATTATTATTTTTTTTGATAAGTCATCCTAATAGGTATGAACTGATATTTCATTGTAGTTATGAACTGTATTTCCCTGAAAATTAATGATGGTAAATATCTTTTCATATAACCCTTTGAATGAAACTAGCCAATTTTAAATATTTGAAAATTAAATCCTTTAAGATGCATCTATCCTAAAATTAAATATATCTCTGCTTTTTCACACAAAAATCTGCAAAATGGAAAAATAACAGAGCAAAAACTGAGCTTGTTTATTTTCTTTAATGGGTCAGAACCAAGAATGCTATGTTCATCTTTGTCTGGAATCAGTTTGAGAAGTGTTTGGAAGATATGGAAGGAACAGCCCTCAGAAGCTGAGTAGACACTGTTAGGAACAAAGTTGTATTGTGAAGCCCTATAAGGCTCTTATCTGCCTTCCATCGGCCTGCTTCAACTTTTGCTGCTTCAACTTGTAGGCCTCAAATGTAATATAAGCTTCAGCTTCTTTGTGATCCTCCATAGCCTTCAAAATATGGAGGTTGCTTCAAAAGCCAGTCATGAATGGGGCACCTGGCTCTCTCAGTTGGTTAAGCATCCAACTCGATTTCAGCTCAGGTCATGATCTCAGGGTCCTGGGATGAGCTCCATGAGGGACTCCATGCTAGGTGTGGAGCCTGCTTGAGATTCTCTCTCCTCCTGTATTCCTCCTTCCCACTCTCACCCTGTTCTATCTGTCTCTCTATAATAAATAAATAAATAAATAAATAAAGTAAAAACTGGCTATGATTAAAAAACAAATGGTGTCCCCCACATGCTCATTATATTGCTGTCAAATCTAAAGCAATGCATGATAGATCCCTATTGAAATGTGTTTGTAAGAGCTTACTTTTTCTAAAAAAATTAAATCTTATGCCCCCACCTCTCTCTCTCTCTCAAATAAATAAATCTTTGGGGTGCCTGGGTGGCTCAGTAGTTTAATCATGGAACTCTTGGTTTTGGCTCAGGTTGTGATCTCAGGGTGGTGAGACTGAATCCTGCATTGGGCACCACAATTGCATGGAGTCTGCTCAAGATTCTCTCTCTTTCTCCCTCTCCCTCCTCTTTGCCTCTCCCCCAACCTTCACCCACTAGCATTCACTCAAATCAATAAAAATCTTTCTTAAAAATTAAGTCCTATGAACTTCTTTGCCATATAAATCATCCTTTCTGAAGTATTCATGTCCCTGATATTAAATAATTTTCATGGAATATTAGAATAATTCTATATTTTCCATGTGAGTACACACTTGTAAACTACAGGCTGTTTAGCTTGTCTAAGAAAGAAAGCGAATCTTAAAATCAATATTCATTCTTTAGTTAAATTTCAAATACTAGAAAATTCTAATTACATGAGTTCCTTTGTGATTTAAAGGGAAAATGAAAAACCAAGTGTTTCGACTGCATTACATTCAGAAAACCTCCAAATTAATCTCAGAGCTCTGAAACCAATTTTCAAAAACAAAAATTCAGTTATTGGGGTGCCTGGGTGGCTTAGTTGGTTAAGCCTCTGCCTTTGGCTCAAGTCATGATCTCAGGGTCCTGGGATTGAGCCCCGCATCAGGCTCTCTGCTCAGCGGGGAGTCTGCTTTCCCCCACCCCACCTGTCCCTCTGCCTACTTGTGATCTCTGTCTGTTAAATAAATAAATAAATAAATAAAATCTTTAAAAAATTCAGTTATTGCATGCTCACCAATTCCTTATTGAATTAATAGAGTTAAGAAAACTAAACCAGTATATTTATTCTCATTATCTTTGTTCCACAAGGACAAAACGCAAAATCTATGAGAATTTTAAGTGTAAATCATTGGTCACTCTTATAAAAACTTCTTTTCAGTAATATTTATAATTGAGTTTGAAAACAAATAATGCAAGTCCTTATCCCATGAGTATTCCATCTAAACTTAGTTGTAAAAATATTTTATTGTAATAAATGGATACTTAAAACTATATATAGAAGTAGCTTATGTCAAGTTTTGGTATCTGATGCCAAGTGCATAAAGATGGCAAACCCTACTACCTCCTCTGGTTTTTCATAAATTCTTTGTACAATTCCTCATCTTAAAGATTATGGGTATACATACATTTATACACACACACACACAAATACTCACATGTTTTAGGTTCTTAAGAAACTACCAAGAGAACAATGATCATAAGAACCATAAAGTTAGTGTAAGTTACTGGCATATAGGTCTCTGCCAACTGTAAGAAAAAAAAACATTTCTTATTTAGGAAAAAAAAATTCCAGGTCAATATGCAAATGTCATTTGAAAGCATTCTGTTTTTTAAAATAAGTTGCTTCTCTTGAGTGGTTTTACAAATATCAGCTGTGTTGATATAATATGTTTGCAAGCAAACCAAATTTGGGGACCAAAGTAGATTTTTAAAATAAATCTATATATGAATCTTAAATAAGATTCAATAAGCACACAGATGGTTCTGCAGGTGGTAATGTCCAATAACGGAAGCTCTTCGAGAAGGAGCATGTGTTAGTGTCTTGAAGTAACAATGGACACACACAACTGCCCTAATTCTCCAGTCCATTGAGTTGACATCTTCTGCCAATCATTTGGCCACCATTATGTCTCCAATTGTCTCAACATGTCACACTCTCTCAACAGTCCTCCTGTTACCATCCCTGAATGTATATCCTGAACAGGTGTATATGACATGTGTGAAAAAAGTTGGAGATTGTCAGACCTAGAAAGGATGCAAAAACTGATTAACCAAAAAAGAAAAAGGAAATCTCTAGTAGTTAGATCAGACTTCCCACATTCATCATAAGAACAGAATAAAACAAAATATTTAACAATCATTCTGAAATAGCCAAATTGACCAATTCTTTCATCTCTAAAAAAAGTCACATTTTATAGATACAAGTTAGTCTCAGCACTAGACTGTGTGTGACTAACCTATGAATTGTTCACATAAATTCAGTAAAGTGTTAGGTTTTGATAAATTTTAGTTTAGAAAAATGAGTTTATAGTCCTCTGATTTTAGAAAATGTTATCAAACCATCATCCTTGGCAAAAATCTTATTATTCTTTGAATGTGAAACATCCCAAATCCTGTCATTTGTTCGGGTAGCATCTTGTTCAAAGATCCAGCAAAGACAGCTGAAATTGTATAGATTGTCGAGTCTGAACAAGGATGTGAGCAAAAGACGGTGCTTCCCGTGAGATTTTGGCCCTTCCAACCATCTAAATGTTTCTATTTTAGTTACCAGAAAGAGGTCAGAACAAGCTTGTTCACTGAAACCTCTTGAGTGCAGAGGTGTTAGTTTCCTGCCCTTATGACTCTAGCAAATATAATAGTTGCATGATCTCACTTAGTATGAAAAGAATGACGCAGATATCATCTTGGTACTAGCTGCTCTACTGACAAGTGCACAAGCCTTTAACCTAGCTCTAATTGTAATCAGAAATAAAATTATTCATACTCTAATCCAATAAATTGCTAATCACTAGACTTTTCATATGTATTCCCAGTAACTGTCCTTTTTTTAAAGGCACAAATCTTTTATTTTGTGTACAAGAGGCAATTAAAATGTAATAATGACTAGCTGATTCATGAAGAACCGTAAAAGGTACTTAAACGAGATGGTTTTTTACTCACTGCTATTTAAAGTGATATAAAAGGCAACTTGGCTTTTAGGGAAAACTTGTCTTTTAGCAGGTTCCTTAGTCCATCTGTGACCCATGAACTATTAAAGATGTAATTAAAAAAATGATACTGAAAATGAATCTCTACATTATTTTATTCATTCTTATGTTGAAATGTATCACTAAATATCAGTCGGACTAAAGGGGATTCTCCAACCATGATAAAGTATGGTCACAAGATATGTTTTATGAAAAGTAACTCATTCCTTATGACATAAATCTTAGCTCCATTTCTTGAAATTAGTTATATACACGACTATGTATGTAAATATTTTCTTTTACTTAGACTCCACACACCATAAAGGGCATATCTTAAAGATTAGGATATTAAGACACCTGAAATCACTCTATTCATAATCTATAATCTATATAAATTTTTTTATCTCCAAATTTTCTCATATTCTCAACTGATCCTCACATAAATACTTTCTTCAACCCCTTCATGATTCTCAAAGACTTTTCTGCACCATTTCATATTTTCATAATTTTTAAAATATGGTTGAGTAATTTTTTAAATTTTATTTTCAAAATCCTTATGAGAAATGACAATTTTAATGTTTTCCTTCTGTTGTCATTCCTATAAAAAATAATGGGTCACAATCATTGGAAAACAATCTCTACTGACACAGTTAGATAAATTTCTGAGCAGAATCTACATTTAGAATGAACATCATGAGAGTCAAGTTTGGCTCAGCCCAAAGGATGGATTATGTGAGAAATACACTTGAATAGCTAACATAGATAAAATTATGTAGGCATTGGAGGTATATTTTTACTTTGGATAGACTATTATGGGTTACTGGATTAATAAAATTTTCAGGAAATTCACTATGGGATTTCTATGTTTCCGTAGTGCAGTGGTTATCACACTCGCCTGACACTATGGGATTTCTAAGAAGAACAGATTGGAAGTATAATATAAACCTTCCTTGATTTCTACGGGACGGCTGGGTGGCTCAGTTGGTTACGTATCTCCCTTTGGATCAGGTCATGATCCCAAGGTCCTGAGATCAAGTCCTGAGTCAGGCTCCTTGCTCAGCAGGGAGCCTTTGCCCTCTGCCTGTTGCTCCATCAATCAATCAATCAATTAATCTTAAAAAAAAAAAAACTTATTTGATTTCTACATGATCTTCTGTTGAGTTTTTTCCCCTAGCCATTCACTTGGTTTTCAAACCCTGCCTCCAACACCCAAATACACACATACCCTATTAATCCGTGTTTTTCCTTCACAATACCTTTCACCATACAACACATGTACATACCTATTCATTTGTTTAATATATACCCTCAATTAGATCATAGGTTCCATAAGATGACATTTTTGTCTTTGTTTCTTCCCATTGTGGTGATCCCAGATAACACAATTGATAGTAGTCAAATAACACTAAGCATGAATTAATGACTAATTTAAGATAGAAATATTCAAATGTTTTATTATAAAAGAAACTGTAATAACTATATTCTAAATATGATCTAAATAAATGTATAATTATATTTAAGAATATCAAAGTTTATAATAAGAGGAATTTTTAATCCTTTGAGGGGTATCTGTATTTATGTGTAAGGACCACAAAATTCAAATTTATACTGAGTTAAACCTGAACTCTGAGCAGGAAGATATTCAATTTTATAAATAACTGTAAGTTACAAAATAAAATGTAATGTTTATATTCTATTTCTTTTTTCTTCTGTTGAGTAATACTGCATGCTAACGCTATTGGAATTTACAGAAGTATTACATTCCAATAGTATTAGCAGAATTAATAGAGAAGTATTAATACATAGGACAATACTCCCACATTACTCCACAGATTAAAAAAAACCACTCCTACCATTTTGGCACATGCATTCAGGACTTTAAAAATAATTTTGAAAATATAGTTTTAATCCAACAGCATTAACAAAGTTATTATATTTATATTTTCCTTTATATAAATTATATACATAGTGTTATATATCATTAGCATTTCAAAGATCATTCAAAACTCAGCATTTCCTTAATTATATTCTTTATATTGTTCAAAAAATGCTATGGTTTCTTTTGAATGTTGGTAAGTTTCAAAGTTTTCAAAGCTTCTTCAAGTTAGTCATTCAAACAAAGTTGTGGAAAATATTTTTGGAAACCCTACCATGTTCAGACACTCTGCTGTGGTGACAACTGAATAAAACCAGCATGGGTCTTGCACACAGAAAGCATGTTTTCTTATGGAAAGGGAGCAGACATTAAATGGCAAACAATGGGAGAACATATTATAATTGTGTATATGAAGGGCAGAGATAGATCCATGAGATTATAACTGAGAAACAATATTACATGTCCTTGTAAATATAGATTTCATGATAAAGGTAAAGAAAAAAGCTTCCAATATACATATACACTTACTGATAGATACTTATATATTTTATTATTTGCTATTTAAGAAATTAAAGTATGGACATGTGTGAACATCAGCATTTTAAGACATTAATAATATATATTAAAATGCTATTAAATCTGGTATTGTTAAGAAAAATGATAATTTATGGTGAACATCATGACTGCTTTAAAAGAAAATGTGCTTCAACAAGAATTTTCTTAATGTGTAATTTGGTTATTGTTTTGTACTCATATCTATCTTTTGTCAAAAGTAAAACTTTTTAGAATATTCACATACAATTTTTGCATAGAATATGATTCTAAGACTTATTTTTCAAAATGTGCACATTTTTATCATTTCTTCAAGTATAACACCTCAGAAACAGCTTGTTCTTCATTTCAATCACAGAATATACATAACTACTGCATTTAGAGAAAACATAAATTGCTTATGACAGCCTTTATCTTAACAGTTGTAAGCTTTTATGTCTTTGCTTACATGATTTAATAACATGTGAATACTGTAAAAACTTGTGTGTGTATGCATGCGTAAATATAGTGAACCCATGTTTTCTGAACAAATGCCTGACTAAGTTAATTCATATATGGGAACCCATAACTGGAGGCCACCCTAGTGGCCTGGCCCATATCTGAAATCTAAACCTAAGTTAGCTTGCATTTATGGGAAACACTTCACTGTTAAAAGAAACCTAACTCCAACCGCAGTCTCCAACTTAGCTTTAGCTAGTTTACTTTACCCTAGAAAAGAGGATCTGCTAGCCTTATAAGGAAATGCCCAACCTCAGAGCCAATCATGCCCTGTTTCTGTTCTGCCTTTCTAATATTCCATAAAATTGTTCTTGTCCAAAATCCCTGAGGAAGAGTGTGCCACAGCTTGTGAAGCACTGTATTCCCCCATCCATGGATTATCCTCTGTAGAATAAGGGACATCAAACCCATTACTATATTCTCTTAGCTTTGTCATTTTATGTGACTAATTTGATGGGACTCCATGGCTTGGCTTATGTGTTCAAAATGATACAGATAATTTTCAATTTTCATAATCGGAGAAAAAAAATCTAAACATTTATTCAACGTTATCTTGATTTTCAAGTTTATCCAAGCAAAGTATTGAAGAAAATAAAAATCTCTTAAGGGGCTAATAATAAATATCATTAACTGTTTGTTTTTTTTTTTTAATTTTCTTCTTTGGCATGTTAAATATTGCATAATTTACTTAGACTAATAAGAGAAAATTCAGCTCGCCAGTGGTCAAAATAAGAATATAATATTACCACATAATAGGTGTGTCTAATCTGCTTAAATGTAAAAAAAAAATATGGAATTCCATTAGAAGGTGTGATATTGTGATTTATAATAAGAAATATATATTTAGTCTTTGTCCATGGTCTAGCAGAGCTCCTAGAACCTTTGGACTCTCTCAAGTGATAAAGGTGTCTTTTGTTATATTAATGAGATGACTTTTGGAAAGCCCTTAGGTAACCAAAAGGTGGGCTGGTTGCCAGGGGCCCCACCCACATGTTCAGTTCCAATCTCCTCTGCTCCAACTCCAGGAAGGAGAGAAGGGCTAGAAGTGGATAAATGGCCAATGACCAATGACTTGAGCAATTATGCCTACACGTGGAGGCCTTCATAAAAACCCCTAAAGATGAGTTTCAGAGATCTTCGTGTTGGTGAATTTGTGAAGGTACAGGGAGAGTGGTTCCTGTACATGGTTCCTGACATGGAAGCGCTGAACACTTTCCCCACACCTTGCTCTATGTATCTCTCCCATCTGGCTGTTCCTGGGTTATATTCTTTGTAACACACCAATAACCTAGTAAGGAAAATGTTTCTCTGAGTTCTAGAGTGAGCCCCTCTAGCAAATTATTCAAACCCAAGGAGGGGGATGTGAAAACCTCTAATCTATAGCCAGTTGGTAAAGAAGCGTTGGCGATAACCTAGAATTGTGACAAATACCTGAAACAGGGAGGGGCAGTAATGTAGGAATGAGCCCTTAACTTCAGGACATGACACTATGTCCAGGTAGACAGTGTTAGAATTGAGTTGAATTACAGGACACCCAGATAGTTTCTGAGAATTGCTTGGTGGATTTTGGAGAGACCATTTCTTCCACCCACACCTGTCAGAATTGGTTCTAGAACCATTTAGAAGGCAAATGACAGTTATTCAGGGGAAGAAAAAAAAAGTTTTCCCAAAGGACAAAAAATTTAGTCATTTTTAAAACTTGTTTTTAAAACTTTAGCAAATATTTAGATGTCGTGTATGTGCATAAAGTCCTTGATAATTTAAAATTCAACACAATAGTAATTAAGTTGAATTTTCAAACACACAAAATTAAATCAGTTTCAAGAGAAAATGTAATGTCACTACAATTATAAGTATCAAATCCAGGTCCAAAGTCATAACGTTTTTAAAAAATGAGAGTTAATTAGAAGACCTATTACTCTAATACTTGTGAACAAGTGCTATAATCCTTTCTCTTTCTGTGTGTCTCTCTTTTAGAAAAAGTTGTTATAAATATCTGAGAACTTTTTATAGGCATATAGTATAACATAACGTACAGCGTTACTCCTACTCACTTGTTCTGGCTCCTTGGACATATTACTTAACTTCACTGAGCTACAGTTTTCTCATCTCAAAAATTTACTAGCTATAGTTCATGAAAGAGTCAAATGTGGCCATGAATATACAGTGCTTAGCACAGTGCAAATGCCCCATTACTACTTTTACTACTCATATATATTTTTTCACGAATGTTTCTTACACTATTTTCATCTTCTTTGCTATTTTTTAAAGATTTATTTATTTATTTGACAGACAGAGATCAGGAGTAGGCAGAGAGGCAGGTAGAGAGAGAGGGGGAAGCAGGCTCCCTGCTCAGCAGAGAGCCTGATGCGGGGCTCCATCCCAGAACCCTGGGATCATGACCTGAGCCCAAGGCAGAGGCCTTAACCCAATGAGCCACCCGGGCGCCCCTTCTTTGCTATTTTTAAAACCACTTTTTCCTTTATCTTTTTCTAACTACTCAATGAATTGTCCATTTACCACTCATCTCTAGAAAGTGTTCATTTCCTATCTGTGTTTCCCAGGGTGACCCTACATCACATAAGATGATTGTGCCTGACACTTAATACTTGTATGGCCTGGGGTGAATTACTTAACTTTTTACATCTCCGCATTCTTATCAGCATTGGGAAATCATAGTGTGATACTTAACTCACGATGCACTTGGAAGGTTATATAAGAAAATGTATGAAGCATTTAGAATGATGTAACTCTCAACTGTGACCAACATGGTATAAATGAATGTGTGTTCTTGCTCTCTTTAAATCTGGTTGACAAGTCTAGGATAGAGCTGGGCAACATATTTGAATATATTAAATAATCCTGAACTGGAGAGATCACATTACTCAGATTCTCTGTGAACCTCGGGAAAGATGCCAGAAAATTATATCTTATATTATTAAATTATTTAAACCTTCAAAAATCATAAAAGTAACTGTCAGTGAAAAATGACACCAGGTAAGTCAACATGAGAAATGACACATTCAGAACATATGCTGCAAATTCATTACAAAACTTCTCTGATGTGATAGGTAACTACATACATACTGATAGCCAAGATAGCTGTAGGGTTTCTAGATTTAAAAATGAATTATTCCCCCCATAAGTGTCATATATTCTAAGCCCAATTTCCTAAAATAAGAGCCAAAGTCCAGATCGGGGGGAGGGGAGCGGAAGGAAGGAGTGAGTTTTAAAATCTTGAGTCTCATTCAAGAACTACAGAGGAGGCTGAGTTTTAGTATTAAGCATTTATTTTACATTTGAAATTTTTGGCTGAATTAAAATGGTTTTTCTATATAAAAAAACCGTTTGACATATCATATCATCTGTTAAAAACTAATAACTTTTACAGCAAAATTTAAAATGCTAGGGTATTATTATCCTGTTTCAACTTATTTTGTATATTGAAAGCAGTCTTTGAAGTATTAGAGTTTTTAATCTGATTTTTGAAGGGTGCCAATTTTCATTTGTGTTCCAGACAGGCAGCAAGCTTCCACTGATCTTTCTCATTTGAGGGAAAAGAGAAGTCTCTAGACCCTCATGCCTTTCATATTGTTTTTACAGATGAGCATTTCTTTATGCTTAGGTCAACTCCAGGTTCTCACAAGGAGGGAGGGAGCTTCTGAGGCAAATTTTCCCCTCCCTGGGTTGTCATTATAGCATAAACTTTTGTCATGAGGGTTCGATTTGTTCCATACCCTTGTATGAGGTTCACCTTCTCATTTCTGAAAGCTAACATTTATTTCCCTTTCATGACTATATGTTTCAATTCATGGACAGCAACAAAAAATTATCCCACATTTCTGTACTTTAGGAGCACAAGAGAGTCTTTCTAAGGCAGCCCAAGCCACTAGATAGACTTGAATTCTGTGTATCTAGCATAAAATCAGAGTATTGACAAAATATGATAAATATTTAAAATAGACTCATACGATAGTGTAAAAGTTTTCCTCCATATATATTGAGAACTGACAGCAGACAGATCAATTACTCTTAGCATGTGAAAAATTATTGTACCTTTACATATCTGGCAATTGACAAGAAAAATACTGCCAATCCTTTTAAGTTTTACTTATACTCTATAGTATATTTATGCACCCAAATATACCATAATTTAAACCATTTTTAATGTTTTAAATATTAAATCATTACAAAAGAATGAAATATTGTCTTTTGATACTTTCCCATTTACAAATGAATTTGTCAAACTTTTGACTTCACACATTTCTCTTACTCTTCCACCCCTGAAACACAGCATATGCACATATACTTCCTATCACTGGTACTAGATATAAGGATTTTATCTTTGATTATTATCATGGCCGTTTTTATTTTTCTCTCAAAGGGATTTATAATTTTATACCACCAAAACCTAATTTTGAACAATGTGAGGTAAATTTATGTTAACCTAGTTTCAGTGTTGCTCACAACCTGTTCTTTTATAGGATTTGCATCCTGAATATTAAATTACATTTCATTTCTTAGTTGGTAAGAGTTCCATAAATACACAGGGTTGCTTTTTTTAAGTAGGTATATGCACAATCTAATTTTGGATTTGTTCCAACTTATTACAGATTTTAAAATATAGTTCTCCTGCCTCTTTCCATGAAAGAACTTGTGTGTATATAAATTCTTGAGTCTTAACCTTTATTCAAAATGTTGCTGTTCTATTCTATTCTAAATTTTACTTCACTATTTTCTGGAATATGTTGTCATACAGCCTAAAGATTAAAACCAGGATAATATATATTAGTGGTTACTGCCTTAGAGTCACTCATAATTCTAAGTACTGCCCCTTCCCAGTCTTTTTATACCCATTCAGACATACTCAAGTCTCAAAACAACAAAACCAACAACAACAACAGCAACAGCAATAAAAACCTGATGTTGGTAGAGGGGCATTTTAAATTAGGAAGTAGAGTCTTTGTATGAAAACAATATAGTCAGGGAGAGTAGGGAAATTAATATTGTTTGAAGCATATGATTATAGGTCTCATAGTCAAGTCTTTAGTTCATTGTGAGTTAGTTTTTGGGTACAGTGTGTTTTGGGGTTTGTTTTTTATTTTTTGGTTTTTCGTTTTTGTTTTTGTTTTTTTGGTGTAGTTGTCCAGTTTTCCCAGCACCATTTATCAAAGAGACTGCCTCTTTGATAAATGTTCCCCATTGTCCTAAGTATCCATTGATGGATGAAGATGTGGTACACAGTTCAGCAATAAAAAAGAATAAAATCTTGCCATTTACATCAGCATGGACAGAACTTAAGGGCATCATCCTAAATGAAATAATTCAGACAAAGAAAGGCAAATGCCATATTATCTCATTTATATATGGACTCTAAGAAACAAACACAGCAAGGTCATAGATACAGAGAACACAGTGGGAGTTGTGCAATGGAGGATGGGGAAAATGGGGTCAGGGCATCAAAAGGTACAAATTTCCAGTGTGTAAGGATGTAATGTACAGCATTGGTGACTATGGTTAATACTATTCTATTGCATATTTGACAATTGCTAACAGGGTAGACCTTAAGAGTCCTTATCACAAGAGAAAAAGATTGAAACAATTTAAAGCTATGAATAGTGATGAATATTAAGTAGTCTTATTTAAAGCATTTTGCAATATCTACAAATATTGAATCACTATGTTTTATACCTGAAACTAATATACCTCAATAAAAAAAGAATTATGGTTGACCCTTGAACAACATGGAAGTTAGGGGAGCCAACCCTCTATATCCATGTATAAATTTTGACTGCCCAAAACCTAACAACTAAATAGGTCTAAAGTCTTATCAATAACATACACAGGGGCGCCTGGGTGGCTCAGTGGGTTAAAGCCTCTTCCTTCAGCTCAGGTCATGGTCCCAGGGTTTTGGGATCGAGCCCCGCATCGGGCTCTCTGCTCAGCAGGGAGCCTGCTTCCCCCTCTCTCTGCCTGCCTCTCTGCCTACTTGTGAACTTTGTCTGTCAAATAAATAAATAAAATCTTAAAAAAAATAACATACACAGTCAATTAACATGTATTTTGTATGCTGTATTATGTACTTCATTTTTTATAATAAAGACACTAGAGAATAAGTTGTTACTAAGAAAAATCACAAGGAAGAGAAAATACATTTATAGAAGTATGTTCTATTTATCAAAAAAAACCCCACATGTATGTGTGGGCCCACATAGTTCAAAAGTCCACTGTATATTATTATAGGGACTTTACATATTCGTACTTACTTTAATTCAGATTGTCAAGGTACCATACAATAGCTTTGTAAAACATTACAACTGCACAGCACTAAGAAATCCCCGATAGACACTTTGGTCCAGAAACTCTGCCCAACAGATTACCTTCCTGTTGTGCATACAAGAAAGGAATTATGACAGCAAGTTTAGTAGAGATATCTGTAAGCACTGAGTCTGTCTAGAGCTTAAAGTTAGGTCATGTTATCAAAGAGGAGCTCTAAAAAATACCACAAAGAAAACCAAATCTAGAAGTCTCAGGAATATTAGCTATAGGAACCCATCTACAGAAAGGATATCCTCTCCAACAACAGAAGGAAATGCCAGTACTGTGCCAATAATATGCAAAAAATCACGTAAGACGACTTAAAAGGGCATATCTGGACTTGAGAAAGCCAGAGAAAACAAATGTGATTAAAGAGAAGATGAATAACACATGGGAGGACTTAAAGGAGAGTAGAATTGCAATAATACAATAAAAATCAGATAGGAAGCAAACCCAAAGAGAGCTGACACTTCAAATAGCTGTAGCAAGAAATGGAGAGAAGTATCGAGGAAGTTATGCTAATTTGGAAAGGAAAAGGAAAAAAAAAAAGAGTTTAGAATAATGAGAAGCAAGGTGATACTCAAAGGACCAAAAACAAATATGAAACCTATGAATTAGATGTCCTGTAGAGCAATTTAACATACATGGAAAATAATAAAAAATTAGATGGATTTTTTTTTTAATGACTTGAAAGGAGATCTATGCTTGGAGACAGAGACTATTTAACAGTTTCAGGGTAACACCAATGTTTTAAAAACTTAACAGACAGATGTTGGTAAATACGTAGATACTGTCTCAAAATAAGCATGGCCAAACTCTAAACACCAAAGAACAATGCTTTCCCATCTTCCATTAGTCTCCAGTGACCAATTTATTAACAAAATGTGCTAGAACAAAGAAAGTGAGTTCCAAATTAGTTGTTTCAAGGAAATTTGGATTTTTCACTTGCAAATAATAGCAATTCCTTCTATTATAATTCACCATCATCATACTTAACAAGGCAATGGTGCATATTACAAAAAAGCCTAATGCTTCACTCCTTGGCCTAGAAATATAAACTGTAAGCTAAATAAAGTAAAATGGATCGCATGAAAGAGGCTTATACACTGGGTAATGTCATACAACAGCTAAGTTGGCAAAACCTTTGCATGACCTTAAAGAACCGTACTTGATAGAATTATTTCCAAATCAATAACCATTAGACCCAAACAATGTTGATTTGTGCCTTTCTGAAAGGCAAATGGCTCAAACAGAATCATTGCAATAAAATCTTCCTCTCTTAACAGTATTCATTTCAATAGGAAGCCAATAAATCTGACTTTCAATGAAAAGCCAATAAATAATGAAAAGCCCAGCATTTTATTTTTAATCAGCAAAAATGTAAATGCATTGGCATATACAATGTCAGTATTGCAAAAAAGTTTCCCAATTATATACTGATATATATAATATACAGCTTCGAAAGTGAAGCATGCATTTTTTTTTCAATTACTGCAATATAACCCAAGAAATGTAAACTTTTATGTGTATCTTTTAGTTTAGAAATATGCAATGGAAATATTTACCTAAATTCAGAGGGTAATTTTCAGGATCATTTCTGAAGGAAGAAGTAAACTATTCCTGGTCTCATCTTTACACCCTCTATCCCTCTTATAAAATAAAAATAATAAAACAGAAGTGTTGTATGGCAATACTTAATGTCTAATATAATTTGCATGATTTTATTTCATATACTATAATTCATAACATTTTACCTTCTTATACCTTATGGGAGAACATGTGAACAAATTAAATTAGATGTATTTATTAAAATGTAATACCTATAAAGAATGTACCAAACAGGGCACCTGGGTGGCTCAGTGGGTTAAAGCCACTGCCTTCGGCTCGGGTCATGATCCCAGGGTCCTGGGATCAAGCCCCACCTTGGGCTCCCTGCTCAGCAGTGAGCCTGCTTCCTCCTCTCTCTCTGCCTGCATCTCTGCCTACTTGTGATCTCTGTCTGTCAAATAAATAAATAAAATCTTTAAAAAAAAAAAGAATGTACCAAACAGAAGTATTTATTTAATAAAATTTGGGAAAAGTTAAGATTTAAAAGTATAATCTCAATTGTGTAAAGAATGCCTAGAAAAGAATACTAGAAGAAAATTAACCCAAAGTTAAATTTGGTTGTCTCTGGGTGGTGGGTTTATAGATTTAATTTACATATTTATACCAAGCCCTGTTCCAATCAAATCATACCATTTCTTCGTACTTTTCCTTAGTTTACAATTCTCTATAATACCAATCAATTTATTAATCAAAAAATAGAAAACCGTGCTCTAAGAAATATAATGTTGAATTCTGTATCAAGACAGCATTATGTTGTAAGAAAATTTCTAACTTTCTCTTACGCCTTTTTTAGGAAGGTCTAAATAAAAGTGATCTCGGGAATTAGTATGAGATCTGAAAGAGACAGTGAATATAAAACATCCAGTATACTCTTTGGAATCTTGGACAATCTATAAACACTGAATTTTCTGCCATTTATTTCTCTAATTTTTACATTTGATCCATGGGTTTGTTTACTCTTCTATCTTTAAAATGTTATAATCCTAAAATCAGAGATGTTTTTTATTTTATTTATTTACTTATTATTTTCATTTTAAAATAAAATTTGCAGATGAGCTTTGAGAAGACTTCTATGCCTCTCAGCTACATGTGTGGGGAATAAAACAGACTTGTAACTAGTGTTAGCCAAATGAATATTGTGTTCTCTTCTGTTTAGACAGTATGCTTTTGTTTTTAACTTTATATGGGGAAAAAGGAAGACAAACAATTACATCTTCTTATAAAAAAAGTTCTCCTAAATTTCAAGTTATTTAAAATATTTTGTGTCTGTATACACTTACTTAGAATTATTGCAGGATAAGACCCATTGAAGGATTACATGTACAAATGAGAAATCACATAGGCAAAATCAATTTGGAAGCCTTCTTTCAACAAGAAGCATTCTCTATGAAATAAAAACTGGTTGAACTTAGATCACATTCATAAAATAATTTTAACTATTTTTAGTTATACAAGATATCTGACCTCTAGAGCTATAAAGTAATAAATTGTGGTGTTAAAGCCATTAAGTTTGTGGTAATTTGTTATAGCAGCAATAAAAACCCAGTATGTCTATTGGTACTAAAATATATTATGAATAGAAATTTTTGTGGTTTTAATTCAGGAAAAGGATGGTTTCTAGTTCCATCTCTTCCTCTCCATTAATATCTGACAACAAATATATATACTCATGATTCTACTTAAAAAAAAAAATCTGTGCTCAAACTTGTCTCACTGTCTTTTCTTCTTGACAATCCAGAGCTTTTTGTGAATGTTGTCTGAAATCTCTGCTTTCTTTCCATTCAGTAAAAGAAAAAAAAAAAAAAAAAAAGAAAAGAAAAAAAACAGTTCTATTGAGGTATCACTGATAGACTAAAATTGCATATATTTAGTATGAACATTTGATTTGTTTGAAAATATACATATCCCTACGATACCATCATCACCATGAAAATAGTAGACATCCAACACATTCCAATGTTTGTTGTGTTCTTTGTTTTGTTGCTATTGTTGTTTTTTTAATGTTCGTTTTTGTTTCCCTTTTTTTTTGTGGTAAGAACACATAACATGAAATCTATCATTTTAAAAATTTTTGAAGTGCACATTATTACATTGTTAACAATAGGCACTGTTTTACAACAGATCTCTAGAACTTATTCATCTTGCATAACCAAAATTTGGTGCACATTGAATAACAGCACCCCATTTCTCCCATCTCCCAGCCCCTGGCAGTCACTATTGTATTCTCTCCTTCTATGAGTTTGACTATTTTAGATATCTCATAAAAGTGAAATCTTGTAGTATTCTGTAACTGACTTATTTAATGTAGCATAATGTCATGTTGGTTCAGATGGCAGGTTTTCTTCTTGTTTAAGTCTGAACACTCCACTGTGCTTATATAGCACATTTTCTTTATCCATTCATCTGTCAACATACACTTGACTTATTTCCATATCATGGTTACTTTAAATAGTCCTGGAATGAGCATAGGAGTACATACATGGTGTTCTGTTCTGCACACTGTATCTTTGGATATTAACTTTGGAATAGTTGATAGAAGGTTTCAAAATCACTTTCCCAAAGAAGATTTTAATCAGGGTGATGACATGATCAGAACTGTGACTAAGAAACATTCATATCATATATAATGTGATAGTCTCCAAAACTGGAGCACTCATTAAAGAGATAGAAGAAGAGGGATAAGACAAGAAACTCTAAGTGTTAACATAGAAACAACAGGAAAACCAAGTACCTACAACTACGGACTGAAGAAAAAAATGAGTTTAGACCTTGAGGTGTGGTCAAGAGGAACATATGATACATTGACATGATGCCAATAATAATCATAATTATAGCAACATGACTTACTTTATGCCAGGCACTAGACTAAGTGCTTTCCTGACATGCATTATTTAGCTGAATCCTCATATAAAACCTGTAAGGTAAATACTATCATTATCTTCATTTTACAGATGATAATACAGATAATTAGAGAGTTTAAGTGACTTGTTCAAGGTTACAAGTTAGTGAATTGACAAGACCATAATTCAAACCCAGGCCATGCTTTTTAATTATTATTCTACCTAGCTACTCCCAATCTGTCACTAAATTGAGAAGAGTTCATTGGCTCTAGTAATTAAGAGATCACTCTTTTTGAATTAAAGCCAACAGATTTTGTGAAGAGCAATAAGATAAAATACCAAATCTATTTTCCTCTGTAGGCATTTTCATTAAAATACTTCTCTTCACAATTTTTATCTTGTATATAATTTTTAGAAACATTACCTCACTTTCATAATGTCATCTTTACTTCTTTAAACATGAAAGTTAAGCAAAGATAAGGAAGGTTCAAAAGTCATGAACAGATGGTTTTCAGGGCAAGAAAACAGATTATAAGGTTGTACCCTCACTCATAATGAAGACAAGTTTAAAAACCAACATATCACTTTAACCTATAAGGCCATTGGAAGCAATAGCAAAATTTTACATACATACAGCTTTTCATTGAATAGTATCATTTATAAGCATTTGTTCTAAGATATGTTGATGCATGTGAACAAAGACATATACGTGAAGATATATTTTATTTCATTACGGAATATAAAACTCTTGATAAGATTCTAGGAATCTTTAATGTTTATAGGTATTTTCTTATAGTCTGGAAGACTCAGGAACATTTCTAATAAAATCTGACCTGACTTTAGCCTGATCTCATCTATTTTTCTTTATAGTGATTGTCAGCATTGATCACCAAATACAGACATTTACTTTAAATTTGACCCTCATCAGAGATTAGATGAATCCTTGGAAGAAAAGATTTTCAAACATCTCAGTCAGTTTTGCTTATTATTTTTTGGTCTAAGTTTTAATTTAAATTCCGTGATTAAACATACAACTTGTGATGTTCATCACAAGTGCCCTCCTTAATACCCATCACCCATTTAACCCATCCCCTGCCCATCTCCCCTCCAGCAACTGTCAGTTTTCAGTTTGTTCATTATAGTTAAGAGTCTCTTTTAGTTTTGTCTCTCTCTTTCCCACTCTCTTCCATGTTTATCTGTTTTGTTTCTTAAATACCACGTATGAGTGAAATCGTTACTGTCACTTTGTCCCAGTCAGATTTAAGAGTGAGAGAGAAATATTAATGCTGTGACCTAAACAGAAAACCATGGCAGAAAGCTAAGTACCAGTACTACTATATGGGTTATTATTATTATTAATAAAGGCTTTATTTACTTATTTGACAGAGAAGGACATAGAGAGGGAACACAAGTAGGGGGAGTAGGAGAGGGAGAAGCAGGCTTCCTGCTGAGCAGAGAGCCTGACACGGGGCTCAATCCCAAGACCCTAAGATCATGACCTGAGCCGAAGGCAGATGCTTAACAACTGAGCCACCCAGGCGCCCCCAGGTTTTTATTTTCTTAAAAAAAAAAAAAAAAAAAAAAAAAGTAAAATCCCAGTTACCAGAATCTGAAACTGTGTAGTTCAAGTTGAACTAAAAAAACATGGATAAAAACTTACTCCTACAATGTAGAGCTATAGCCATCTACATTTTTTTTTTCATTGGGCTAAGATTTATACAAGGGGCTGACCTTGACTACTCCAGATGGTAAAGGTCAAAGGGTCCCAATTTGGGTGAAAGGAGGAATGCAGAAATAGGAAATAAGTCAGAACCTCATAGCTAAGTTGTATAATGAAAGTATATTTTTAATTTTATATGTGAGTTTTCTCTTATCTAGACTTAGCAACTTCAACCATTATAAGGGATAATTTCCAATTCTCAATGACATTTAAAGATCATCAGATACGAAATGAGTCTATGATGGCATTGCACATTTTCTTCTTAGTATGGAATGCTGAAGTATTGAGAAAAAGCCATAATTTAGCTTTATGAAGCAAGGAATTCAATTGTTATGGTTCTTGCTGTTGGAGCCAAACTATAAAATGAAAGTTTAATCCCATTGTGTAATTCATAAGAAATCAAATTAATGGTGCTGTAAACTACTCAAATATGTTTATCCTGTTCAAATGATTATCATAGAAGATTTTTTTCTTAGAAAATTTATTTCTGAGTAATATGTCTCATAGAATTACATGATAATAGGGTAATTATTAGAAAGTCTCAGGAAACAGAAAATATATGACATTATGTATATATATGTTCCTTTAGCTAAAATGTTAGTTTGAGGAGCCATGTCTAAAAGTGCAGTACGCTTCTGAATTCCCATAACATTATTAAGTTTAAAATGTATCTGGAATTTTATTAAAAATTTTGTTTAAATAATATATTTAGTGTGACTATTGTTTAATTAATTAATTTTAAATACATATGATATGCTATGTCCATAAGTTGCATTCAAATATTTATATGCAAGTTTAAGTCATTATTTCATACAGAAATTTTATTTTGGAAATTTAATACTTCTTACTTAAAAATAATTATTTTAGGGGAGCCAGGGGGCTCAGTCAGTTAAGTATCTGCCTTCAGCTCAGGTCATGATCTCAAGATCCTGAGGATAGAGCCTGAGTTGGGCTTCTTGCTCCATGGGAAGTCTCTTTTTCCCTCTCCCTCTGCTCATCCCCTCACTAATGTTCTGTTTGACTGAAATAAATAAAATCTTTAAAAAACTATTATTTTCATAAATTATTAAACTGAAAAAGATGATTTATTTTCAATGAAGAAAATCTCATGGGAAAATGAATTCATTCATACTCATAAATTTTGTCCATAAACCATAATTTCCTTCAATAATTTTCTACTGCATAACTGTATTTGTTTTCTGTTAGATAATGCAAATTAAATTAATATTAATCTATAATATTATGCATTTTCTTCTGAAATCTCATTCAAAAGCTTATGTGCATTGCTGAAGCTGAATTGAAAAAACAATAATAATTTGCACATAAACCCATGGGCCCTAATGGGCATTCATTTTTAGTAAAAACAAGAACCAATAATGGTATTAAGAGGAATGTACTGAAGGTAATAGGAGAACACAGTAACAAAGTATATTCATGCATACATGAATGTACATACAAATGGGAAGAGTGATGTACTGGAAATAATCAAAACTGCAAATCACAAGTATATAAATCCCAGCAGTTTCCTATGAAACAGAGCTTCTTTATCCACATCTTATTACTGCTCTCATTCACATGCAAGTCAAATTATGCCCTACTTAACATAGCTTTCATATTTAAAGTCCAGAAATCATGGACTTTTGTCTTGAACCCAATATTAAAGTCATGAATTTTATTGCAATTGGAAATAATGGAATATATAATTTTGTTCTGGTATACTTGCACCAATCCTTGGGTGAAAAATTCCCAAGCAAAGGATCCTAAAATCTTTCCTAGAAGGCCAGTAATCTTGTGACCTTCTTAGATAAAAATTACTATTACCATATGGGAGAAACGTACTCAAATTAAATTATCATACTTAAAAAAAAGATCCAAATTTGCCTCTTAACGTCTTTGGATTATAAATAGCAAGTACATGACACAAAAAATGCTTAATAATTCATTTAAAATTATGTTCTTAAATTAAATTGTTTCTAGATAAATTATCTGAATTACTCATTTCATGGAATATAACAAAAAATTAAATATAGAAAAATGTATTCAACTGAAAATCATGTCAAGCAAACAGAATCATGATACTCCATTGGCTCAATTGTCCATGGCTGAAAATAAAGAAATGCCTTGGTATAAAGTACAGACACTTGATGCCATCTGGAGGAAGCTTGTATTGTATTATCATGTTTATTGAGCATATATTATGTGCAAAACTTTGTGCCACATGGGAGAGTTACAATAAGATACTTTGTTTTCTCCCAGGAAGCTGATACTTTCAGGTAATTGTCAGGCAATTAAGTGATTACAATATAACACATTTAAGTCTTACCAATTCTACCCTTTTAATTCAGACAAACTTCATCTTAGTGAGAACTGATCAAACATTTGGTATAATCAGTATTATTTGAAGTGGCTATAGTTTTTGTAAGGTGTTTATATTATTCAATTTTTACTAAAAATAATAAGTGACTTCATTAGGTTTCTTCAACAAAATGCCAAGATGGTATATTATATGTCAAAATACCTGGACTCTATTCCTCTTGCCCTCCAAAGAGATAAAAATGATTTAATCTTTCTAGACTTTCTTTTGGCCATGTCCAATAAAACCAAAGACTTCTGAGACAAACCATCTCTCTGTGGTTTTCTGTCTATATTAACATCCTCATCAATATAACTTTATAATTCCAGAAAATTCTTACCCAGGAAGGTAAATTTCTAATAACTTTATTGTTCACTGCAGAATCTTCCTGATAAGACTTACGGACTTTTCAAAACAAAACAAACAATAGTTTATTGTCAATAGTCTTTGAACCCCTGGCCTCAAAATCCATCTTTCATCTCTGTCTAGAAGTTCTGAACTATTACATCCAGGGTACTTAATCAAACTTAATCAATCCTAATCAAACATCATACTACTGATATAGATAGACCCACATATTGATAGACCCACATAAGCGAAACTGTAAAACCTCAGTAATGTTATTCTAACATTACCTTCTCCTCTCTGAGATACTTTTGGGTCTCTGTTGTGGAAATGGTGGCAGTGAGAATAAAATCAGCTTTGTCTTCTCAACAAGTTATTTTGATAATACTTTGGGAAGCCAGGATTCCACAATGTTATTATTTAAGCAATTTTATAATGATATTTTAAAATATTAAATGACTTCTTGATATTTTACAATGGTTACAATTTAACTACTTAAAATTATGTGGAAATGTAACTAACCCATTTCATTTTACATTTATAGAATTGTAGACAACAAAATATATTCAGGATAAATGAATATTTTAAGAAATAATGTTCCACAGGATTTTGCTATAAATTTTTCCTTTTAAGATATATAGTGAAACTATAAATGTATGCTAAAATAAATATTAGGGAGGGTCACATTTATGTAGCAGTTATTTTGCAAAAGCATATCTTTCATTCCTCAAGATTTCACAGTAAAATCAAAACTGTAAAAAGAGAGACTTCCAAATCAATCACCCTTAAGATCTCTTCCAAGTCCAAGACTTTTTGTAGAATCACTCTTTGATCATTGCACATTATTAAACACAACCTTTAAATGTTTTGACAAAAAATTATAAAAGTGACAAAAATATTGTGATTTGGTTACAAAATAATATAGAAGAGAACCATAAATATTATTTTTAAACCACACATTCATTTCTTTAGACACCAGGTGACCCTATTAAGAGCTCACTTGCTCACTCTCCCTCTTCCTCTAACTTATCACCCCTTTCTGTATGTGAACTATGATAAAATCAAGACCACAGAAGTATTTATTCTGTATTAAGAAGATTTTCAGAATTACCTTGTCAAAAAGACATACTGCCTGACATTGAGGAAACTTCTATTTTACAAAAAGGAACTCCATTGTTAAATTAAACTTGTAACCCAAGTTGGGGTTGAGGGCTTATTACATGAAATCCAATAAGCACCTTAACATTGAAAGACACTAGAGTGATTTTCAGAAAGATTCTACCTTTAGAAAATACTGGTATATACTAAGTCAATTCCATAAGAGATTTGTGAATAGCAATTTTGTTTGAGCTAAGATCTGGGTCAAAGATCCATTGAAAAGCAGGGCACTAACCAAGGAAGAGGAAATGTTTTCTCTTAAGATATCCTAACAATGAGGCACTTTCAGGTATCAAAGCAGGCAATAGCAGAACCAAAGGACAAGTTAATGTCAGACCTGTTGTGAGAGTTCCTTGTTTTTCTTCACAGGATCCATCAATTTAGGATACCAGAGAGCCAGTCCACTGGTATTTTGGGGTTTACCTATATTCCTTTTTGCCCCTGGTTGCTTTTGGCAGAGTAGAAATTAACCACATCTTTTCTGATTTGATATCACTCCTTCTACCTACTCAAGGTTTTTTTTTTTTTTTCCCCCAATTTTTTATTTAAATTCCAATTAGTTAACATACAGTGTAATATTAGTTTCAGGTGTAGGATTTAGTGATTCATCACTTACTTACAACACCCAGTGCTCGCCACTGTAAGTACACTCCTTAATATCCATCAACTATTTACACATTCCCCCCTCCCAAGTAACCCTCAGTTTGTTCCCTATAGTTAAGAGTCTGTTTCTTGGTTTTCCTTTCTTCTCCTGCCTCACTATGTTCATTTGTTTTGTTTCTTAAATTCTACATATGAGCGAAATCATATGGTACTTGTCTTTCTCTGACTTGTTTCACTTAGCATAATACTCTCTAGCTCCATCTAACTACTCTGTTTAACAATATCATTTTCAGAATTCTGGTGGTATGTGTGGGAGATGGTACAGAAAGGGATGGGAATGCAAGTGAATCTGTGTCTTCCCTTTTGGCTCTGAAATAATTCAGGGCAACAGACATAAAAGTGAAAGTAACTTACCTTGTATTCTACCTTCCATATTTCTAGGAGTGGAAAATGTGTTGCTCATAAGTAGGTATAATGTTCACATGAAGATATAATGAAGAAGAAATGAAGAGTATTTCAACATAAATTGAATATATTAACATAAAATGTTTTTTATATAATCCTAGCACCCAAAGTGGTTTGAGTTTCCCATTTTAATTTATTTTGAAGTTTAAATTAGCACAAGCATGGCATAAGACTCTATCATATTTAACCAAACAAGGCAGGTGTTAACAACCAGATCAAGAGTAATGTACAGCATAGTAACTATGGTTAATATTGTTATATTTTCTGTGTGGAGGTTCTAAGAAGGTGGATCTTAAGAGTTCTCATCACAAGAAAATAAAATTTTGTGACTATGTATGGTCACAGATGATGACTAGACTTATTGTGGTGATCATTTTGCAATGCATACAAATATTAAACCATTATGTTGTACACCAGAAACTAATATAATGTTATATGTCATTATGCCTCATCTTTTTAAAAAAGTTTATTTCAAGGCAGGAAAAATGCCAGTTCATTATTAGTTTTTATAAGAAGTTCTGTGTTTGCATGTGTGTGTATTTTGAATAAGTTAATGGTAGAAAGATATTGAACTGTGTGATGATCTATTTTAGGAGTATTACTAAGGCCAGAAACAGAAGGGAGATAACTTGATAAACTAAGACCTAAATAGAAAAGCTCAGCAGTGAACAGTGCCAGTGAAAGATTAAAGTATGAACATGGTTAAGATGCCAGAAATAGTGGCAGAGGATCTGTCTTTAGGAAATATAATATTAACCTCATAGCATATCAACAATGATCCTATTTGCTCTAATAAGGGAATTGGAGATAAGTAAGGGCAAAAACAGGACTCAAGATGTTAAGTTCCTGTGTCATGGGCACATTGTTTATTGTCTTTTTGGTTATTTTTCTATTAGTGAAAGGAAGGGAATACTCATGATGCCTCATTTTTTTTAGAAAAATACTTTGAATAACCTATTTGATCTAAAATATACTAAAGTAACATTCAAGAATCTTACTAGACTACATTTAGTAGTAGATGCTACTGCAGATATCAAACATAATATTTTTGAAAGCTATAATATAATAGAAAATGCATTCAGTGAATGTTTAGAGTTTGATTATAGGAAGCAAATATTTGGAATTTTTATAAGATAAAAACACTAAATTATCATGGCAGAGGCAACACAGGAAGTTTCTTTGCCATCCAATAGATTTAATTTTTTATTCATGTAGTGTACATTCCTTAAATACCATTCTTCTTTTAGAAGCAACTTAGCTTGCTTATCTTGAAACATTACACATGAATTTTAGAAATTATTTTCTAGAAAAATCTGAAGTTTTTATATTCAGACATAGTGTTCACTAAGTAGAATTCTTTAAAACACAAACCTATATTCAAAACAAATTCAAATATTAATCCTAAAGAAAAAATATGCAGCCAGTTCTGTGGCATATTATATACATTTACATTCAATTTCTAATAATAAACCCTAATTATTAACATAAAATAGCTTCTGTTAGAAAGATGATGAGTGAGAACTTTGCTTCAATTGAATCTCAAAGTGAGAAATAAGCTCATTGTGTTTTCTGTCATTCCCATTTATGACATGAAGACTCAGAAGAACAGAGGGGTGATATAAGTTTCAGGTTTACACAGAAGGTAAATGATAAATGCAGGCCTGAAGTTCTATAGTTCTTAGTTCTATAATGCCAATTCATCTTTTCTTTATCCTACTGTGAGTCGTCTTTACCTCTCCATTCATACAGTGGGATTAAATTAATATAATGCCAAAAATAAGTGATTTAACTCCTTACTTAAAGATCAACTAAAAAAATATTAAATAACTTTTCAATAGAACATAAGAATTATAAGGTCACAACTTAAAAATAAGAATTTATGAATATAATTTCAATATTTAAAATGAAAAACGAGTGTCCTAGATTGAATTTTTTATATGTTTAGGTAAGAATAGAAAAAATGTATTTAATTTCCTCCTTAGATGGGCTTGTTAACCTAATAGATCAACAAACCAGTTGGTATTCTGTGAAATTTTTAAGGGTTATCAGGAGATGTGTTGAGGAGAAATGGGGTTTAGTAGTTATGTGGCACAAGCCAGACTTTCTACAAATGAGTTAGGGACTGGGGGCTGGGGATGGCATGCAAGTATTTCTCATCCCAGGAAGAAGCTGCTGGTCCCATATAACTCCTAAGATCCCTGGCGACAGCACTTTCCCTGGGAAGAGTGATTGCCGCAGCAGTGAATCAATCCCCTGTACTCTGAGCCATTCCTGGCAGCATATCCTAGCCCATCCTCTCCTTGGCCCTCCATTTGGACCTGCAAGTACTCCCCATACATACCTGAGACGCTAAAACACACCTTGTGGGATCCAAATGTGCTCTTTGTATTCAACGTGGTCAAAAATATTATCCTAATGCAGAAGCTGGGGAGAAGCATGGAGGTTAACATAGATCCAAAGTGCTCTACCTGAAGCCTTTGGGGTTAAATGCATCTTAATTCAGAGATTTTCCAATTTTATTTTATTTATTTATTTTTTATACTTTTTTTTTTTAACGATTTTATTTATTCATTTGACAGAGATCACAAGTAGGCAGAGAGACAGGCAGAGAGAGAGAGAGGAGGAAGCAGGTTTCCCGCAGAGCAGAGAGCCCAATGCGGGGCTCAATCCCAGGACACTGGGATCATGACCTGAGCTGAAGGCAGAGACTTTAACCCACTGAGCCACCCAAGTGCCCCTAGATTTTCAGATTTTAGAGGAAAAATAAGGTAGCTATTATGTATATTTTGTAATATGTTCAGTTGAAGGGCATCAACCCCTCATCAAATACATCAATATCCCCACAATGAAACATGAATATTTGCATTAAGTACAAAAACAAGAACTATAAATAGTTTCACATCTGCCCAGGTCAGGAAAAGTTTTCAAGTCATGTGTGCTATGAGAGAATGGCTCGTTGTCAGAGCTTTGAGATTTTCAAACTGTTGATAAAGAACTTTGAACATTTACAAAATTTGAAATGTATCTAGTTGTAGGAGGGTTTCTCAAGATGTGATTGAGAGATCTATTTTTACTCTTATTCAGCTAAAATTATTGGTAATACAAATGAATATATAGGGGACATTCTTTTGAAATATGAAGATCTGAAATAAAACAAGGTGTCAGATTATAATGTTCAAAAACAAAATTCTCCACAGATTTGTCAAATGACTAAAAATGTTTTTATATTAAATGAGATATGAACACACATGTCAAACAATGACATGACAAAGAGCATCCAGTAGAACCAAAATAATTTGAGTAGATGGATTTTAAGGACATTTTTATTCATTAGAATCTTTAATTTAATATTTAAAAAGTCTTACTTCTGAAAAGATAATTCCAAAAAATAAATTATCCGTTTTTTATAACAAACCAGGAAAAGTATTTTTATGTGTGATGAATTTAGTGGTAACTGAAAAATCACTCTTTATATAATAGTTAATCTTTTAAAGATTATACATTGTAAGGAAATACTTTATACATTTTAATCAGATATATTTATTTAAATCCGATTTTCTATTATGTTTTGGGTTGATAGTAGTGCATGTCTTTAGGAAAAGATAGCACACAAGGCTGCAGCAATGCAGAGCCTTTGCTAATTTCAGGCTGACAGGAAAGACAGTTTAATTAGTAAGCTGCTAATATCTATTTAAGCGAGCAGCCTGAGAAATGTTTACTAAGAAAAGGACATGCAAATGTGTGGTAAGGCCATTCCCTTTGCCTCTTTTCAATTGTATTGAAAATGAAGAGAATGAGTAGTCTGTACATATATGGAAAAGGGAGGAAATTACTCTTAAAAAGGGAAGACCGACACAAAAAGTAATAATATGTCTGCATATATATATATATATATGACTCTTGAATAATGGGAGAGTTAAGGGCTTTGACCCCATACACAGCTGAAAATCTCTGTATTACTTTGGCTTCTCCAAAACTTAGCTTCTAATAGCCTACCCATGGCTGAAAGCCTTATATCTGACATAAATAGGTGACTAACAAATACTTTGTATATGTATTATATACTGCATTCTTATAATAAAGTAAGCTAGAGAAAAGAAAGTGTTATTAAAGAAATCATAAGAGATAATACACTTATAGTACTTCACTGAAAAAAAAAATCTGTATATATGTGGACCTGCACATTTCAAACCTATGTCATTCATGGATCAACTGTACTTTCTAATATCATGGAAACTTCTGTTTCTTGACCACAAATAAAACACTCAGAGAACCTTTAGTAATTTTTTAATAATACTGAAAAGCATAAAAATTTCTCTTTTGACTATACTCAAGGTTATTAGCTTTTACACTGAAACTAAAATGGTTTATTAATATTTTCCTATTTTGACATAATAGAGTACTTTTTAAACTGCCTTTGTTTACCAGAAGATTTAGAGAAATAGATGAAAGCAATATTAAGAACATATGGGTGGAGGACCTGAATGCGTTTTTCCAAAGAGGACATACAAATGGCCAAGAGACACATGAAAAGATGTTCAGCATCACTAATCATTGGGGAAATGTAGAGCAAAACCACATGAGCCATCATCTGATTCCAGTCAACATGGCTAGTGTCAAAAAACAACAACAACAACAAAATAAAACAACAACAACAAAAAATCATAGTAAGTTTTAACAAGGATGTGGAAAAAAAGGGAATCCTCACACACTCTTGGTAGGAATGTAAACTGATGCAGACTCTGAAAAACAGTATGGAGGTTCCTCAAAAAATTAAAAATAAAACTACTTATAACCTGTAATACCACTTTTGGGTATTTACATAAGGAAAATAAAAATACTTTCAAAAAGACATATGCACCCCTATGTTTATTGCAGGATTATTTACAATAGTCAAGATATTGAAGTAACTTAAGTGTCCATCAATATATGAATGGATGAAGATGTGGTATACACTTACTATGCAATACTACCCAGTCATAAAATTGAAATCTTCCCATTTGTGACAACATGAATGGACCTAGAGGGCATTATTTTAAGTAAAATAAGTCTGACAGAAAAAACAAATACCATAAAATTTCACGTACATGTGGAATCTAAAAATCAAGACAAACAAGCAAGGAAACAAAAACAAATAGACACATAAATAGAACAAACCAGTGGTTGCCACAGGGAAGGGGTATGGGAATAAATCATGGGGATTTAAAGTACAACATAGGGTATATAATTAATAATATCATAATAACTCTAGGTGACAGTTGGTAACTACATTAACTATAATGAGCGTCTCATAATGTAGAATTGTAGTAATCACTATTTTGCACACATGAAACCAGTATAATATTGTATGTCAATTATACATCAATAAAAAGTGTATATATGAACATCCTTTGTGTAATTTTTTTCAATCAAATTTGTTGGACATCTACATATTATCATATGCCACTTTAGTCTGAGAAGCAAATTTCAGGGTTAAATATTACTAATTTATTGACGGTAAGACTCTAAGCTGAAGGAAATTTACTGGATGATTCTTACATCCTAAGGCAGATTATTGCATTGTGATTCTAACTGAAAATAATGGGGAAAATAAGCAATTTCTAGAAAAAATAATCTCAAAAAAATTAAAAAGTGCTACTTCCATTAAAGAATGGTCTGAATATAGATATTAATTAAATAAAATCTATTACAAAGTACTCAGTACAAATTTTAGCTTTAACTTTGGAAAGTACAATTTGAAGGTAAGGGTCTAATCTTCTGCCATGATTCACATTACATGCTTATTAAAGTAAAAGAGATAATATCTTAATATTATCTCTTTTAGCTAATATTTAAAAATTGGATTTTTTAATATTGCAATTAAATGGCAATTGCTTTGTTTTATATTAAGGCAGAAAAAGGCATAATAAATGTTATTTAGGATCTTTCCTTACTTACAATGAAAAATATAATGTAAATGGCTTTTTAAAATAACAGTCCATTTAAATAGAGAGGAAAAAAGCCTAGAAAAAGGATTATTACTTGTTTTTCCCCCCTTCAATTTTTAAACCTTGTATTTTTGTGCTTGATTAAAAGCACAAAAAATTTTAGTGCTTGATTAAAAAAAATTAACAATTCAAAGCCCCAGAACAGTGATATCAAAAGAAAAGAATACTGATAATTTTGACAATTTTATTTGGAAGAAGACCACAGAGATAATGACACAGAAGGATCTGGTAAGGTGGAACTAGAGAGGGCAAAATAATCAAATAAATTCTTTGTTTGAATGCCAAGAATCATCATTGTTATTTCCTCTTCTGTTTATAATTGTATGAACTGGCAGTCCTGTTCATTTTTTCATTTTAATAGCAATAAACATGAATGTACTATTAGACTAAAAATTATTACTTAGAAATTATAGAAATTATGACAAAGAATGCCTTTTATTTATAGTTATAAGATTATATACAACCTCCTTTAAGAATTGGCTTTTCTGAAAGTCAATTATAACTCCAAAACCCTGAATTAATATTTTGATTTTATTTCTTGCTAAAATTTTCCCAATGACAGCTAAAGGATACTTAAAGTATGAATTCATATGTATATTTAATTGTGAATAGAATTAAATAAAATTTTAAATTTATTATATGGTTTAATCTCAAAATTAGAGATGTAGCTAAATAGAGTTGTTGAATAAATATAAAATATCAAACAAATTTAGGTTACTTATGTATAAAGTTATTATCTAGAATATTCTCCCTAATTTATCGTTGCACGGTAAAGTGTGCTACCAGACTAATGGAATGATTTGTAGAAAGTCAACCAACTAGCAAAAATAGCTTCCTTCCATTACAGCCTCTTTAATAAAACATATAAGAAATAGAAAAGAATTTGAGTGGTATGTAGGGGAATACTACAAAATTGATGTTTAACTTTGTATAAATACAGAGTAATATAAAAGATTCTTGGATTTTACTTTTTAAAAAGTATTTACAAGCAACTTTTGTAAAGGAAGGAATAATGCACATAGCAAAATTAACCACAGTTTATTTATTTAATACTTATCTATTTGTTCTGATATTTTTCCATTTTGCTTTTGAAATTACAAGCATGGAACTTTATAACTCTTTAGAGATCTTTAGAGATCTAGTGTACTCTTAATTTTACAAAAAAAGGATACTGAAGTCTGAGAAATTAATTTATAAATCTGAGGTAGCACAGTTCTTAGTAACAAGGACTGAAAACAATTCATGTCTCCCTACTTACAGTCAAGTGGGGATATTTTCAATGGCATGAACATTGGTTTTGAGACCAAGCAGCCCCAAATGTAAAGACTACATCTTTGATGGGTGAGCAACTAGTTTGCTCCAGAAATATAAAGATGGATAAAAACATAGAAATAAAATAATAATAATCATAATAATAATATAGAAATACAATAGGAAGATGGAGAAGTCTTGCTTTGAAGGCATTCAGAGTTTAGGGAGTCAAAAGGTGATTTTAGTGCAATGGCATGTAAGTACAATGAAAGGGATATTCTGGAATACTAAGATTAAAAATAAAAGTATAACAGTTTATGTTTTTATTTGTTAATATGTAAAAAATGGGAATCATTATATTAGGTTTGTTTGGGAAATTAAATGAGGTCACATATGAAAGCACAATCACATAATGAAAACACAATATTGAGTTCTATCTCTTTTCAGTGCAGAGTCTTGTCTATACTCTCTGTTCCGTTAAACATTGCTGGTTTATTTTATAGTTCTCCTTTTGTGATATAAAGTTGTTTTATTATAATTACTTTGAAAATAAGTGTAAAGACTCAAAGAGATAATGTGTTTCATTTTTTAAGCTTTATTTTTAACTTTTATTTAAAGAATCTTGGTAAATTGTAATAATTTCACCATTAAATATTTGAAAGTCATGTTTCAAGTGTCTCTCATCTTAATAGTTTTAATGGCATTAAGTATCTTGACTGATCATAGAATCACACTTACTATAGAAAAATGTAATAAAAAAAATCTATAAAATTTTTCAACCAGAGATAAAGCAAACAGATACATTTACTTCTAATCTTTATACTCCACATATTTATATTTTGAAAAAGTAAAATCACAGAGAAATCATTTGAGCCCTACTTTCTATTTTTGAGTTTTGGAGTTTTTGTGTGTTTTATTTAACTTTATATTTGAAAAAGTATAAAAAATTTCTCATAGTATTAAATATATTTTAAAATAAAACCATATTTAATGTTATTAAATCTGAATTTTCAATTTTAAGAGCAAATAGTTAAATTAATTTCTCTAAATTTATATTCAAAATAATCAGTTTTAAGGCAATGTGGTAAGATTTCAAAAATTCTAAACTGTAGGGAATGTATTATTTTGAAAATTTTTGCTTGCACCAAAATAAATAAAATTTCATAAATATTCCATATATGTGTTTAAGAAGTATATCACATTTAGCAACACATGTTCAACATGTGCAACTCTATATATGATACAATTGTACTAGATTCCGTACTCAAGTTATCTTCTCTTTCCCAATCCTACACTGCTTGTGTGTGTGTGTGTGTGTGTGTGTGTGTGTGTGTGTGATCAGTTTCATCCATGAAGAATAAGAATGGTAGACTAAAATCTCATGTGACAGTTATTTTTTTTTAACTTCCTTTAAAAGGTCTAGTATAATATACCATTCATTAGATAGTATTATATGGATTGTAAGAGAATTAATTGATCATCTTTTCAGCTTTTATGTTAGGGGTAACTTTGTTTTAGGCAACTGCTAATAGCATATTCAAATATATGTTTTAATCCAAATACAGTAATTATGTTTAGACCTTGACATAATACATGCATTACATTAACCATACGTTTGGTTTTTCTGAAGTCCCCTTGTCTTAAGTTATATTTATCATTTTCTTTTTTTTTTACTTTTTATGTTTGTTTTTATATGTAGCAGTAAATTTTAAGATATATATGATGATTTTGTATCCACTTGTCTTACCCTTAAGGTTTGCAATAACATTTAAACTTATTCTTACCAGTTCTACTTTATAATTTAAATAAATATAAATTTTGATTCCTCACTTAAATTTTTATAAGATTTTACTGTCTTTAACATGGCTTTTTTTCTAGGTATTTATTTCTATCGATTGAGCTTATAGACCCATATGATTTAATCACGATCTTTCATGTTAAATATTGTATCCTCCAAGATTTATATTTTAACATTACATGTAATTTCATAACTATCCTTGCAATTTTTACACTCACTGTGTTTAATGATCTTTAATGTGAATTTTATTTTTATTGCTGCATTTGATTTACCTACATTATTATGCCATCTTACCCAATTCCCTTTTCTTTTTAGATTATTTTTTCCTTACCATCTCCTCTGTTTGTAGATTTCACAGCTTCTTACAACATTTGGAGAAGACAAATTGTATATGTGTATAATACTTGTATATGTGCATATTGAGGGGGGAATCATAAAGAGGTCATCTCTTCTACTGACTTTTTATGGTAATTTTTAAATTTCTTTTGTTCTGCCAGGTTTTTTTTTTTGTTCCTTTATTCCTCCTGTGAGCATGGTCTCCCTACAATGTTACACGCACTCTGTTGTACACTACAAATCCAAAGGTGCTATTACTGTCTTACTTTATGTAATATAAAATGGAGAGCTCTATTAATATGTAGAGTTTGCTAAGAGACAATATGTGAGTCACTTTTTCCCACTTGCTTTTTGTTTGCTGAAGAGTGCACTGGTGTGTAGAATTTTGGGCTTAACTATCAGTGTGTAGCTGTCTTCATCTAATGCCGGGGTTATCCTGACATTAATTTTTCTGACAGAATGAACAAAAAAGTCCATGAGAAACTCTACTGACTTCATTCAGGGCTTGCTCTTTATTTCTTTATTTCTAATTTACTTCTGAGAGCCCTTGTCACTGATACATAACCATCAATGTCAGTAATCACCTTTTTCCTCATAGAGTTACCAGAGAGAGAGGATAAAATACATTACAATCAGTTCAACTGCAATTTAAATAAACAATGAATGATTTTTTTTTTTTAAGTATAAGTATGTCCCACATATTATATAGGTCATACTTAACTGGCAACTCTCTATCTACCATATTATTTTGGGTAACCACCATTTCCAAACATGGTAAGAAAAAGAGAAATCTTCAAGTATTCAATCACTAAGTTCTACATCTGAAACTAATATTATACTACATGTTAACTAACTGAAATTTAAATAAAAATTTGGGAAAAAAGAAAGAGAAATCAATTATTTATACTCTGATTACATCACAAAGCAGGGTTTTGCAGTGGAGTGATGGCTGCCCAGTTTCTACTAGGTCCCAACTCTGGGCTTCTGAGTAGGTTGCTGAGTATGTAGTGCCCAACGTATTTCAGGTAACTATCACTTTTGTCAAGACTATTTGGCTTCCTCTATCTTATGTATTTAAATATGATTGCTACTCAATGATTCTTATAACTATTGAAATGCCTCTCATAGTTTGGCAGAAAATAGTCTGTCAACTATAATCTTGTGTTGTGATGAATTTTCAACCTCCTCCCACCTTCACCTCCTTCCATGGATTCATAGTCGTTTAGGAGGAAATTTAAAGTGACTGCTCTTGTTTGAAATTGTTATTTGGAAGACATTTTCAGCCAGAATCCTCTTAGTTTTTTTTTTTTTTTATTTAAAAATGTATGCATCCTTAAATAAAGAAGGTCTTTATAATAAATGCTATCTTTACCATTTCATATGATATATAATATGTATAATACTATTAATATTTATAATATTATTAATAAATACCTGTCCAATATATATTCCTGATGAAGAATAGTTTCATCCATTCCATGTGGTACACTTAAATGCAACAGTTGTACACAATTTTATAGGTCTCTGACAACAGAGAATGCATATTAGATAGAAGGATATATTTACTGAGCAAAGCTGACTAACACATGCAAACATAGAAATAAGAGTGGTAGATGGATTTGGTTTTTGACTATCAACAAGTTAGTTAATTATCTATGGGGACTCTTATTTCGTTCCTGGCTTTTTTTTTTTAATTATAGTAAAATGGTCATTGAATTTGAATTAGAAATATAAAATTGTTTATGTTTGTTGTTTGTAGACATATTATTTAAAATCTCTGAATGTATTAAGGAGGGCATGTATTGCATGGAGTGCTGGGTGTTGGTGCATAAACAATGAATCTTGGAACACTGAAAAAATAAAATAAAATTTTAAAAAAATCTCTGAATGTTAGCTTTTTGAAATCGATATAATGATAATCAATGAGAGGCACCTGGGTGGCTCAGTCAGTTAAGCATATCCCTTCAGCTCAAGTAATGATCTCAGGGACCTGGGATGGAGCTCTCAGTTAGGACCTAGGATCAAGCCCCAAGTCAGGATCCCTGCTTAGCGGAGAATCCACTTCTCCCTTTCTCTGCCTCTCATTCCTACTCCCCTCGTACTCTCTCCCTCTCTCAAATAAATAAATAAAATATTTTTAAAATAATAATGCCATCAATGAAATGTTATAGCAAAAATCACATATAAAAATAATGGAAGGTCTTTGTAAACAAATAAAAATTTTATTTTTCCACATGAATGCATGTATAGATACTAAACTATAATGGAGTATATACTGCTCTTATAACAAAATTTATGAGCTTAATAAACATTAATAATAAATATTGAATGTGGAAAAAATTAAAGGAAATAATTTATTTACTTAATGAGGATTTCAATTTTTTAATCCAAAGCTGACACAGTATTTAGTTACTTTAAAGATATTTTATATTGTGGGTGCCTGGGTGGCTCAGTGGGTTGGGCCTCTGCCTTCGGCTCGGGTAGTGGTCTCAGGGTCCTTGGATCGGGCCGCGCATCAGGCTCTCTGCTTGGCGGGGAGCCTGCTTCCCCCTCTCTCTCTCTCTGCCTACTTGTGATCTCTGTCTGTCAAATAAATAAATAAAATCCTTAAAAGATATTTTATGTTATGAAATATAAAATATTATATGAATAACTGTCTAAAATAAATATTTAGAATGTAAAGAACACCATTGTAATGATCACCTAATTTAAGAAATTCAGTATCATCATTTCCTTAGAATCCCTCATGTTTTACCCTAAAAATCCTATCCTTCTTATTTCCTTATAGAGATAATCACTATCTTGATTTTTGTTATAGTAGTTTCTTTGCTTTTCTTTAGGTTTATCTTTACATATGCATCTCTAAATAATATAATTTAGTTTTGTGAATTTCTTAGAATCATATTGTGTGCAAATTTTTCCTGTGTTCAGTTTATTTCACTTAACATTCTGGTTTGGAGATTCATCTGTGCTGCTACTGATGGCTATGCTCCTGTTTAAAAAAAATATATATATATATATATATATAAATGTTATAAGATATATATATATCTTATAACATAACATATATGTATGTTAATACACCTGAATTGACCACTATCTTTTTGATGTTTAACGCCTGATGTTTTAAGAAATTCTTACATATCCCATTATCATGAAATACATGCTTTTTTCTAGAAATATATGTTTTCTTCTATAAACAACATTTTTGCATTTCTTGTGTAGATCCTTATTCCATATTAAGTAGATTTGTATATACAATACAAAGAAAGAATCTGATTTCTGCTTTCCTCATATGGATACTCAAATTGCATACTATTTATTCAAAATCTCACCCTTTCCCATACATACACTATTTCATATTCTCCTGTCATATATGAAATGTCCATACATTTGTTTATCTTTCTAGACTATCTTGTCCCTTGCAGAGCATAATTTTTTTTCAGAGAGCATGACCATGAAAACCAATAAAGCACAGCATTTAGCACTTATTTCAATTGTGTCCTATTCTTACTTAAATTTTGCTTAAAAATTATTTCAAGGAATTTCACTAAGTTGTAGTAATAGGACATATCTTTATATTATCTTGGAAGATTCTAAGAAAAGCATCATCATTTTCCCTATGATTCGCTTGTACATGTGCTTAAAAAAGAATAGTAGAGGTTTGGCAAAAAAAAACAACAACAACAAAAAAACACGAACTTTTATTTTGTATCGCCATATTTGAAGATCTATATATGTTTCTTTTATGGAAATAAAAACCACCTCCTTATGACATAGAACTTATAGCTGTGATTCAAGATAACTCTAAGTTTGAGTTATTAAAAGTGAATCCCTTGTCCAGAGCTCTTATAATTTATGCAAAGAATTGAGAATCTCCAGACCTGGAACAAATTATGCATTTGCTGGTGGCCATAATGCCTAAGGGTATTTTTAGAATATAATAACCAATCACATGTTTCCAACATATTAAGGGACCAAGTATACTCCTATTCTATGCTTTTGAGTGGACAAAATTTATCCAGGCATAGCCCATTTTCTAGACGTGAGGGTACTTAAATTGCCTATGCTTAGGTTCTATTATTGATCTTCAGCTAAGACAGAAAGATGGCTAAAAACCAAACTTTTAGTGTTAACCAAATAACAAGTTAAGTGTTAACAAGTTCATTCTTGGTCTTCCAATTCAATGATCTACTCATAAAATGATCTTTTCTTAAGTCATAATGTTGTTTCAGAACAAAAATCTAAAAATTCTTTATAATTATAACAGTTTAAAAATACAAATATAAGCCTTGTTAGTTGAAAAACACGCACTTTGTCAAAAGAAATAATAATGGCACTTCCTTTTCCCCTCTATGCCTTGATTATGATCCTAGTAATAAATATTCAATGATTAAGATCTTGCCATTCTATATTTGAGGTGAAAAGAAAAATATGTTGCCAGAGAAGGAGATAAAATGAAAACAATTGAAAAAGATTTTACCTAATTATTTTAAGAGTCTTAATATGTTTCACACTTAAAACTAATGCCTTTAAGAAACTATATCAATACAACACCCCACATGAAGGAGCTTATGACAGTAATAATAAACACTAGTAGAATTTGGCTGATCACTTTTTGAAATTATGTGATCTTTTAAAATGATTCATCTAGCACCTAATATGGAAAAATATTAATTTTCCTTCTGTGTGTCTTAAATACAAATTCTGCATAACAGGGCAAACATTTATAAAAGATAAAGTCTCTAATAATTATTTTTTATGACAAATACTTTTAAAAGTAAAAACAACAGCAAAAAACTATTTTAGTCGTTGGATTTGAGAATCTCTAATATCTCAGCTACAAGTTTAACTTCACTAGGAATAATGCCCATTAGATTGGATGCATAGGTCGATAGAATTCTCTGAAATTTAGGTAAATACTAGTCGGATAAATGAAATGTCTCACTGTTCTGACACAAAAGGAACCCTCATAAATATATTATATTGTTCACTGTATAGCAACCATCGAAGGTAACATAAGAAGTTATAGGCTGACCCGGGCAGAGCTAAAGGGATGCTGTATTCCATTGTTTATAAACAGACAAGTCCAACACATGTTTATTAGAACCACAAAGGCAAAAACGTAGGAAGGATGAGGGGTATAGGGCTAATGTAGATCTTTAAGAGTACAGTTCCATAAAGACTAAAGGGAATATAGGAGTTTTGCAAACACATCCCAAGACAATATTTTTCATTACCTTTCACTATGGTGATCCAAATAATGTCTCTTTCATTCAACTTAGAACCTCTAAAGACATGTCAAGCCATGTTTTCAACTCACAGTTCATCAACCAATAAACAGCCAAACAATCACACACCAGACAACACCTCAGACCTCCCAGTAGAGATGTCAATGGATCATGGAGACACGCTCTGAGTTAGTTGTTTGACAAACTGTTAATAATCCTCTTGCAGAATGCTGAAATATTAGACATTCTTACAATCTTAAATTCAAGTAGCTCCACACAATTTGTAAATCTGGCTAAACCAACAAACACATGTAAAAAGGAATAAAGCTAGAATCATATTAGATTGACTGTTTTCTGCTGCATTTCAGAAAGAAAATCTTTAATATGCATTATGTCATCTTTTTTAAATTAGGATAAATCTTTTTTACAGACTTGTGTCCATGCTCTGGCTGCCTAGACTAAGGGACTTCTTATTAAACACACTCACAGACAGACAGACAGACACACACACACACACGCACGCGTGCAGAGCAGTGTGATTTCATGAAATTGTTCAATACCTTCAGTCTGTTCTGTAAATATGCATTGCTGATAGGATTTATAAATTTCTCACAATGCTGTATAAAAGACTACATACAGACCAGAAGCACAGTGCCCTCTGGTGCACATACAATATAAAATAAAATATTTATATAACAATATCTACATAGATGCAGACACAAAAATACAATACTAAGTTTTGCTTCTACATAAATGCTAAAGCAGCTGCTGGGAATTGTAAATTTCTATCATGAAGAAACAACCCAAACTGATAACTGTACATAAAACATTCTTTATGGCAAAGATCAATACAATCTAATCCATTCAGGTAACCATTTGTACACTCCTCTATTTAATGGATTCGCTGGGCTTGGGGAAGCAGGCAGGCTGTTGGACTTAATATATGACTCCTTTTGTGTAACTTATTTAGATTCAAATATATAAGAACAGTAAAAGTTAAAGGCCATATATCTTAATCCCCTCCTTTTCCTTGGCCTTTGCTAGCATGTCACATTTATCTGCTATTTCTTTTTAACCCATCACCATTTTCTCCTTTTTACCTTTAAGGGGAAAAAGAATGAGGTGACTCAACTTTTCAGTGACTAGCAGAAGATACCATTTCCATTTAAGCTAAAAAAAGAAAGGGTAACATAGCATGGCATAGGTAGAAAGGAATCTCAAATTCATTTAAACATTTGGCTATTTAAAATGATAAACTCAACCTCAAAGTTAATTGGAATTTATTTTAGGGAGTGTACCATTCCTAGAATTTGAGACAGATGCGCAACTGGTCACCATTACTAGTTTCTTGGTTTTTTTGTTTTTTTAATGGCTTGTTACATCTATAAGAAATACTTTTAAATAACAAGAAAACAGTACTATTGTGAATGGTAAATAATAACCCTTCTGATAATAACCCTTTCCCATCTGTAACTTTCCCTTAGAGAAACTTATTTACACACAACTTTCAAGGAAGATAGCTCTATAATTGCTTTCCCTTTGCTTCATACCTGTATATCTTGTATCTTGTGCTAAATCCCTGCCGGCTTCTGTCCACAAAATCTGTGTATTCCTGTGAGCGATGGAAGGGTCCCTTATCAGAGAGGAGCCAGTCGAAGGGGCTTGTGGCATGCTGATCCGAAACAGCAGCAACTGCTAAAACCCAGCAATGAAGACTCAGGGCTATCCACTCCCATAGAGCCATCAGAGAGAACAATTCAGCACCAGCTCTGCTCCGCCATATCATGCTTCCACTGGGAATTTAGAGCCTTCATTCTCTTAGCTTTCCCTCAACACCTAGACAAAATACACAGGCAATTAGTTAGCCCCTAGAAGATTCTTTTCTAGCAATTAAGGTGCTGAGGTAGGAAATTCCTTTTTTGTTTAATCTAATATCATTTGTTTTAAATTAAATGATAGCAAAAGTAAATAAAAACTAAAACAACATCTTTTTTTTCCCCCCAAAGCTGTATGTCTTTCAGACTTTGTGTCCTTTGGTATTCATTGGAAAATAAGTCGCTGAGTCATATCAGACTCTGTCATGACAGTGTCATACAGTCACAATTGGTTTTGAATAATCCTTATTTTTTGCTTAAGTGTTTATAACATTGGACACTTTCCAAATAAATATTGAATATTTTAATTATCTCATAAATTGTGTTATGAAACAAATGTGTTATCTCAAATTTGTGTTATGAATTTTAATATTCAGTGTATTTTATTGTTTACTTAATGTTCTAAAATGCTTTAAAATGAATTAAAATTCATTAAAAATGAATTAAAGATAGGAAATTATTTTCATAATATTTATACTAAAAAGGAATAAAATTGGTGCAAAAATACATAAATAAATTATTGTGTTTATATTTGTGTGTGTCTCTACCTATCATCTATCTGTCTCTAGAAGTAGGTGGATGGATGTGTGGGGGTGATGGGTGGGAGGGGAGGTCTGTATGTTTTCTCAAGTTTTTTCCCATATTCTATTAAGGACAAACTTCCCTGATTATTAAGGCAGAACCATAATCAAACTATTTCTAGGACTTTAAAAAACTTAAATGTGCATCCATGTCTTATTCATGAGACAAACAGGCGTACCTACAAAATTCGTATATACACAAAAATTATGACAATGTAGATTATACATAAACCATGAAACCATATACATTAATTTTATAAGCTTTCAAAAATAAAGTACCAGGAGGTGCAATCCAAGTGTAGTATAGTATAAATAACTTTACACAGAGCAGCTGATGCAATGTCTTTACACTATACAAAATATTCTACAAATATTTGCATTCAATTTTCCTTTCCATCTTCACTAATCTTTCCCAATATCATTATTTATAGCACATAGAACTATGCAGTATATAAATTCTGACTAATGAAAAAGTTTTGATTGTGAGAGTTTTTAGTCAGCAAAATATCTTTAGAAAGCAATCAAAATGCACAATATTAAATAAAGTATTTTAATTATAATTGTTGCCATTTGCTCTGTTTTGATAGGGCCATTGATACTTTTAATTTGCTTTCTAGTTATAACCCTACAATTCATAATTTAACACTACACTATTTATACATGAAAGGTATACAGCAATAATTTTACAACTATAAAGTATCTCAAACAGTGATGCAATATGACTGATGTAGGTCATCAGATCCAGTTATACACACTATACAATCAGAAGGACCAATGCCCACATTCTGTATGAGTTGTCCCAATCATTTGAGTTGCTCTACTCTGATGATTAAACAATGCCCTCTTTTGAAAATAATAACGGAAGTATTACAAGAAAAGACACTTAAAATTATTTATCATAATAAGGATGACATCATATAATAGAAAGATCTTGGAATATTAGTTGGGAGTTTCTGGATCTCCATCAATTGCTTGTATAAAGGTGATATGAAAATGATTCAATACATAATTTCCAATGCTGATCAAGAAAATAAGTATTTTTAGATATTGTTTCTTGTGTGGGAACTATACCAGTTATCTTAAAATTAATTTTATTTCATTTATATTCATAAACAAAGAATTATTCCTATGTTTAATGGTATAGTATAATGCTCTTATGACTAATAAATATTTATCTTTGTTAAACACATATTTTTATTCTTCTGATCAAATATATTCAAACTAGAAACATTTAATCATTATTACAAAAAGTCATATTTTCTTATGTAAAACACCTAGATTAGTGCCTAGAATGTTGAAAGGACATTAAGAATGCTTCAAAGTACATTTCATACTGATATGAAATCATACAGTTGTATACCATAAAATTAAACCTAACTCTACTTGCTCCAGCACATGATTTTCAAAGACACACAACATTAACAAAGTAGTATACAATTGACCTGGATGGCATTTAAGGTCTCTAAAATTCTGTGATTTTTCAATATGTAATTGACCAGAACCACCATATTTGTTCTTTTCTTACCATATTAAAGATATTTCATGGTTGTTGTATTTCCTAATCTTAACACACAAGAAAATGGAAAGATTTTCTTATATTATGTGTGGAGGGAACACTTAAAAATGTTAGTATTAGGTTTTAATTATTTCTGTTTCTTCTACTTTTGACTTGGGTACATGCTCTCACTTCTGTTCAACATTTTTTTTTTTCTGAAAGAAAGTTTATTGGCAATGGTATTATGAGAATATCAATCCTGTCCAATTTTATATTAATTTTGGGGATCTCTTGAAATCATTATAATTATAAGGTCTTTTTAAAGACATGAACAACAACCAAACTATGATTCCCAACATTTCAACTCAAGAAATCTTTGAGAAACTTCCTTTAAGAGTTATGAAACAGGGAGAAAAGCAGCGTTAGAATATAATAAGGCAAAGATGTATGTTTCCAAAGATCCTTAGGACAAGCGGCCGTTAGACTCAATGTTCACTAAAAAAAAAAAAAAAAAAAAAAAAAAGCCTCATTCACCTAGTTTTTTTACAAAAGCAGGTAAATGTGCTTTTGTAAATAGTAGTAAATTTTAAATTATTACTGAATGGCCTAACTTGGTTCCTTTATTTGGTTTGGATTAATAGCAATATTTATTCTTGTGTGAGAGATGAGTTTATGATATAGATTGCCAATTTCAGAAGTAGTAAGTATGGCTCCTTTGAGGAACCTTGGAGGTCACTACTAAAGTAAACTGCTATACTTAAAGGTATTACCAAGGAAAGGAAGTTGTGAGGTTTAAGGAAAGAAAGTAAGAATTATTAAACTAATAAGTGAATTATTGTGACAGTGGAGTGTAAGGAAATGGCAAAAATTATCTTGAATTTACTATTTCTGACTGTCTAAGAGGCCAACGAGGGAAACTACAATGTCAGTGCACAGTATATTCTGAAACATGTAAGGGTGTGTTTTATGAATAACAAAATATAACAAAACATTAGAAAAACTAAAAACATGAGTTCATATTTTAAAAGTATCACTTAATTAAAAATGGCACTTATCAAGCTTTTCTTTTCCATAATTAAGAGGAAGCAGTAAATACTGAAATATCAGATTGCTTAAAAAATAGATATTTAGTATGTGGCCTTCTCTTATAAAAAATTCTCACCAAATAAAATTCGGTGGGAACATTATCAATTCACACAACTTATTACTTGCAAATACCCAAAAAGTTCATGCAGAAGAAAACACCAAAAGAAGTTACATATGTAGTAACATGCACTAAAGCATTTAATAAATATATAAAATAATATGTAATATATATAATATATATAAATGCATATTCTAGTACACAATAAATATTTCTCATTAGCTCTCCTTCATCCTATTCTAGGGTGGCAGTGCATTGTTTTTATCTAAAACACTGGCATACCATATGTATTTGAAATTCATAAAGTAATGGAACTTATAAAGTATTTCCTATAATAATACAGATGAATTTCTAGTATAACTGAAATTAGAAAGAGGAAGAAGATTATGAATTACTGTCTTAGACTTAATAACCTTTAGATTGGTGGGTCATGTCATAGAGGTTCATCTATCTATTAGAGGTTATCTAATATCTAATTGTTCAAAACTAATTATTAATATTTGTTGAACAATTAATATGGCATACTATGTAATTTCTTCTTTTAGGTTTGCATTTGAACTGATTTTTGCTGCTCACATGTTCAAAATATTTTCTCAGGAAATAAAACCCACTTATAATCTTGCACATGCAAAGAAGCTTCATAAAATAATTGTGTCAAGGAGATTTCTTTTACTTAATTTTGAAAAATGTGAAACCCACAGGAAAGTTGAGAGGCTAATACAGTAAACACATATATCCTTCAGCAGCATTTACCAGCTGTTTACATTTTACCACATATTCTCCTCTATTCCTCAATCCCATGTTTTTTATGGAGCAAGGTCTAAGGAAAACTGACTATTTTGCTCCAGGTAATGCAAGCATTTTCTATATTCCTCATTTTCGGCAACTGCTACACTGCTTTATAAAATAGCTCCTTAAAATTCATGATCACTAATATTGGAGGTTGTAAGTATAAATAGTTAAATCTTCAAAACAAAGTCTCCAATTCTCCAATTGTTAAAAAGCCACATTCTTCCTTAATAAACTAATGGAATGTATCTTATTCTATGAAAGTGTAAATATCAGAATCATTTTATTATTATAAAATAATATATTGTATATAATCCTCCCAGAATCTATTAAATATATAGCATATTATTATATTACTATATATCATATATCATATTTTATTACATATTAGAATAAATGTTAGCTCTGAAGTAAACATCTACTAAATGAACAGTATAAGTAAATGAATGATAGAAGAGTTAAAATATATTTTAACTATAAATTTTCAATAGTTTTTCCAAATAGTTATAATTCATATTTCTTTTGGTAACATTAATAATAAAGAAAACTACCATAAAAAGGTAAATAATAAAAAGAGGTAAATATTAATTATCATTTACAATGGGCAAAATGCCCTGATATATTTTAGTATGAAGCTGGATGACAGGTATCGTTAAAAATACTGCTTAGAGGGGCACCTGGGTGGTTCAGTCTATTAAGTGGCCTACTCTTAGTTTTGGCTCAGGTCATGATCTCAGGATTGTGGGCTCGAGCCCCACGACAGGGTTCCATACTCAAGCAGGGATTCTGCTGGAGATTCTCTCTCCCTGCCCCTTCCCCCAGCACATGTGTGTTGTGCATGGATTCTCTTCCTCTTTAAAATAAATCATTTAAAGAATAAATAAAATAAAATAATTAAACAAAACAAAATAAAATAAAATAGAAATAGAAATACTGCTTTGGGGGCACCTGAGTGGTTCAGTTCATTAAGTGACCCCCTTTGGCTCAAGTCATGATCGCAGCGACCTGAGATGGAGACCCATGTCACACTCTCTGCCCAGCAGAGAGCCGGCTTCTCCCTCTCCCTCTGCCTGCTGCTCTGCCTGCTTATGCACTCTCTCTCTGTGTCAAATAAATAAATAAAATCTTTTAAAAAAATTACTGCTTTGATTCTAAGAAACTTAGAATCAAGTGAGGAAGGCTTTATGTGAGGTAGAACACATGGCCTGTGGCAATCTCTTAGAAACCAAAACATCTATCAATTAAAAATCAACATTCTTCATTTAATTTTCTCTTTCTGGTTTCCTTATCTCACAAATGACACTTCCCTATATTCAAATCCTTAAGCCAAATTCTTTTTTATTTAAATTCAATTAATCAATAGTGTATTATCAGTTTCAAAGATAAAATTTAGTGATTCATTAGTCTTATATAATACCCAACACTCATTACATCACAAGTCCTCCTTAATGTCCATCACCCAGTTACCCCATCTCCTTACCCTACTTCCCTCCAGGAATCTCAGTTTCTTATGATTACGAGTCTCTTATGGTCTGTCTCCTTCTCTAATTTCATCTTGTTTTATTTTTCCCTCCCTTCCCATGTGATCTTGTTTCTTAAATTCCACATATGAGAGCATATGATAATTGCCTTTCCCTAATTGATGTATTTCGCTTAGCATAATACCCTCTAGTTCCATCCACATCATTGCAAATCACAGAATTTCATTTTTGATGGCTGCATAATATTTGTGTGTGTGTGTGCACACACACCACATCTTTTTTTATGCATTCACCTGTTGATGGGCATTGGGCTCTTTTCCTAGTCTGACTATTATGGACATTGCTGTTATAAACATTGGGGTGTAGGTGTCCCTTCAGTTCACTACATTTGTATATTTGGGATAAATCTCTAGTAGTACAATCGCTGGGTTATAGGATAGCTCTATTTTCAACTTTCTGAGGAACCCCCATACTGTTTTCCAGAGTTTTAAGCTAAAATCCTACTTTCCTCTACCTTCTCACTCATGACATATATCCAATCAATTCCCAAGTTCCTCCCAAGAATCAAATCTATCACTTTCTTTCCACACCAACTTCATTTGAGTGGGTCATGCTGTACTCCCAACCTACCACCATAGTCTCATTCTGGATTACTACAATAGCTTCATAATTGCTTTTCTTAACACCCATGTGGGTCTCCCCAGTTTGTTTGTTTCTCTTTCATTTTGTTTTAACTAGAGCTGTCTTGCTAAAATTAAATTTGAGCAAATAACTCTTTACCCCACTTATGATTTTCTGTCATCTGCCCCTGTATAACATCCAAACTCTTTAAGATAATTTATAAAATTATCTTCCCTTACTTAATCCTTCATCTGTATCTCTCCCCTGTGTATGCCACCACAATTCTCAGCCAAACAGCTATGTTTCGGTCATAATTTTATTCCTCAAATTCACCTCACTTTCTCCCTTTCTTCAGCATCTTTGCATATGCAATTTATTCTACCTAAACTATTATTTCTACTTGAATCCCTTCACTTGCCCAATCCTTACCTATCTTTCGATTTCAGACTAGATTATCATTTCTCCACAAAGCTTTCTGGGACTCTTTAAAATTGGTTGGCCTTATTTCATGATTCCATTACTTCATCTATTATATTACATTTATATTGTATATTTATGGGTATATTTTGTCTTTTTGGCTGCGTATCTCCCCTGCCTCCAATTAGACTTAGTTTTAGAAGGACAAGAATTATTCTTACTTTAGTGACAACTGGGATACAGTTAGCATAGTACCTGAAATAACGTTGCTTAACAAGTATTGGTTGAGTGACTGAATAAATGGTGATTAAATAAGTACTAAATTGAGGTGTAATTAATGTGATATGGATGACAAGATTAGAAAAACTCCTTCTATGGGGGAAGAGGAAGCTTTACAGAGGACTTAGCATCTGAGCCATACCTCAGGATGACAACAGCTTTTATAGTTGAGAAAGAAGGGAAATGGGAGTCCTGATATAATGGTCCAGTTGTCCAAATCATGAAGGTAAATGGCATGTTCAAGTATTATCAAAGCAAAGTGTTCTTAATAGTAAAAAACCATTAAGAACAAGGACATAAAATCATAATTATTAGCTTTAAGTTCAGTGATAAGGAATTATCATGATCCTGCATATAATTGTGAAAAGCTTAGGGTCTTTTCATTTATGTTCTATTATTCATAGCTTCTAAAGATAGACCAAATGAATAAGAGTTCAAAGGTAGAGTCAAACATAGATTCTCTTCTCACTAAATAAGCACAGTATATATTTTACTATGTTATCACTTTTGAATTTAAATAATAATAATATAGAAACAGCAGGTGAATAGCTTGTCCCTCCCCATTTGAAAGGTCATATACTAGAGATAACTTTAACTGAAAACCTTGCAAAGTTCATTAGAGAAAAACAAAAAGACAATGATGATGAAAATGACATGCTATTTTTATTTTCTTCTCAAGAAATTACTTTTTTTTATAATTTTTTTAAAGATTTTATTTATTTATTTGACAGACAGAGATCACAGTAGGCAGAGAGGTAGGCAGAGAGAGAGAGGAGGAAGCAGGCTCCCTGCTGAGCAGAGAGGCGGATGTGGGGCTCGGTCCCAGGACCCTGGGATCATGACCTGAGCTGAAGGCAGAGGCTTTAATCCACTGAGCCACCCAGGCGCCCCAAGAAATTACTTTTATCAAGCTCTTTTGATATGTCAAGCATTTTACCAATATTTCCTTATTTCACCTCCTAGGAACACAATACAGTATAAATTGTTATCACCATTAGCTTGTTGAGATGACAGAGGTTCAAGGTGAATAAATAAGCAGGATGCAAGGACTAAATGCCAATATTCTTGAAGCCAAATTGGAAACCATGCTCTCCCTATTACACCAAACTGCAACTTAATCAGAACTGATTGCAGATCGAAAGTTATTTATTAGGATTTTTGTTGCCACTTAATGAAATGCTCTTGAACAAAATAAAATTTTAAAATGGAAAATAGGAGCACCTGGGTGGTTCAGTCAGTAAAGCGTCCGACTCTTGATTTTGGCTCAGGTCATGATCTCAGCGTCGTGGGATCCAGCCCCGAGTCTGGTTCCGTACTGGGCTTGAAGCCTGCTTAAGATTCTCTTTCTTTCTGGGGAATCTGGGTCACTCAGACAGTTAAGCTTAAGCATCTGCTTTGGCTCTGGTCATGATCCTGGAGTCCTAGGATCTAGCCCCACATTGGGTTTCTGCCTCAGCCAGGAGTCTCCTTCTCCCTCTCCTTTTGTATCTCCCTGCCACATGTGTTCTCTCACTTTCTCTCTCTCTCTCTCTTGCTTGCTCTTTTTCTCTCAAATAAAATCTTTGGGGGAAAAAAAAAAAAGATTCTCTTTTCTTCGATCTCTGCCTCTCCTTTCCCCTCCCTGAAAAAAAAAAACAAATAATAAAATAAAATGGAAAATATAAATATTAGAAATATAAAATAAAATTAAAAATTAAAATGGAAGTTTTTTTCTCAGTCTATTATAAGCAAGTGATCTGAGTATTATGGGTTTTCATAATATAAGTTTTCATATTACAAGTTTTCAAAGCGTATCTGCTTCATCTAATTTAATTTTTCAGTGAAAGTTATAGTTTAATCAACTAAATGTGATTCTGTGTCATATATTTAAAGACATGTACCATAAACTAAAAATATCAAAAAACTACTTTTTTCGATTACATGTATTATTTATTGGATTAAAAAGTATAATAATGGTTGGCATGATTTAATTTACCTCTCTGTTCTTCAGAGAAATTACAATATTACTCCGAAAGACTTAATGATGCAATCTTATTAAAAATTGCTTTATAGTATTGCAAAAAGGAAAAATAATATCCAACATACATAAAACAGAGATCGTGTCTCAAAATGGGACACTTAATAAAATTTCAGTAGAATGAGATGATTTTAATATTTTGCTGAAATGCTATGATAAATTTTTAAGGTCAGTTTTCTTATGTCCTCAAAAATGCCAGATAATGACAAGAATATGAAGATCATTTTAGCAATTGTTATTTTAAGGAATAATAATGTGAAAACTCAAGAATACAACTAAAAAGTATATATTTTGTAGTATTACTTGCAGGAAAAATCCCTGGATATGAGGAAAATCATTTTAAAGGCCTTGCTTTTCTAAAGTGGCAAACTCAAGTATTAAGTTTAGTAAACATATTCAAAGATATATGGATAATTTAATGCATCATCTACCTATACGCATATACATATGGATTTTCATCTTTGCACATTCAAGACCTATATATTGTATATAGTCAAATTAATAAAAAATAAGAGCTCCATTATTCAATGATTTACATCTTTAATTTAGTAATGACATATTAACTGATGGCTTTAGTTAACCAGTTATGTGCTATAATTTTAGACTTCAAATGACTTTAAATTGTTCTTCCTTAATCTTAAATAAACAAATAAAATAAAATAAAAAATGTTTAAATAAACAAAGACATTGTATATTTAAAAGTAATAAATTTTTAAATAGCCTAATGGAGTAGAATTAGGCATTTTATTATAGAAAGATGTCAAGAAATTCATCAACATATAAAATCTTGCATATGTAACATTTTCTATATAAGTAAGCAGAATTTTGCCACTCTCTTTTCTGTACTCCACCAGGAGTATAGAGAAATGATTGCTTTACCTTTGTGCACCTGTTGAAGTAAACAGCCATGTGTAGGAATGGGGAAAAAAAAGTCATTCTGACTTTTAGCTATGCGATTTGTCACTGGTATATCTGGAAATTATACCAAAAGGGTTTTTGTTTTGTTTTGTTTTTCTTTTCCTTATGCATTGATAATTCTTTCAATTTCCCTCAATAAAAGGGAAACAGATTTATAAAAAGCCAAAAAAGATGTGATAATCCCTAAAGCAAAAAAGTAGTATATAACTTCAGGTATTACAGAAAACTAAGGTATCCAATCAGGAACTTAAAAAAGAACAGAATGTATTCTTATTTGAAATAGCAATTCCTCTTCAATTTTAAAAACAAATGTCCTGTGGGTTAATAACTACCTTAAAGCCTTTCCAATATATTAGTTTGAAAATTATTAAAATAACTGCTGACTAGATGGATTTCCACGAATATGTTACTATTATCCTTTTTAACCCCTTTGTTCACATAACCAGTTTATGAAGGACTTGCTGGCAGGGATTATGTTTTAGTAATCCCTGTGGCCACTAATGTTTAACATTAACATTAGATCTGGTAAATTTTTGGAACACACACTGAATTGAATTCCTTTATTTTTTTCTTTTGTTCATGGGATGTTTCATTATGTCTGCCTAAACCAGCAAGAGATTGCCATTATATTAATCTGTTAGGAATGCTTTATTATTATACTTTTTCACTTTCCTTTTCTATTTTGTTGTTTGTTTGTTTTTTGTTTTTTTATTTTTAACTAACTTGTTTTAAATCATGTTGTATAGGTTAAGATTAGCCTGAGAAGTGAATTTTTCCAGTGATTTAACTCCAGTAAGCCTATAGTCCAGTGGGTCCTTCTCATTATTTATTTTAGCTGATCAGTCAATACAGTGCCTCTGAATTACAGCTTTAAGTGTTTTCCATCTTAATGAGGGATAGTGTTCCTCTGAGGAGTATATACTGCAGAAGGAACTAATCTCCTGCTTGATCCTGTCAATACAATCTTGTCCTACCAATAAAGAAGAAGTTAAATGATACTACCTAATGGTAGAGCTGATTAGAAAAAATGAACAGAAGGTGAATTCCATTCCTTAATTCTTCAGCATATAGGTGATATAATTCTTAAAAGTCCAAAGTTCAAGAGTCACTTGGGTTATCTTTATATTTTAAACAAAAAATATCTTGGCTTTTCAACATAAGTGATGATATAACAAAATATTTTGGTAAGATTTGGATTGTATTTAATTTTAATTCATAAGGAAAAGTGGTCAGAAAGTAAAGAATTACATTCAGATGCAAGATGTTTAGTATACTTAGATGGCAGAATCTAATTTTAAAGTACAGTATGAGAAAGGCTTCTGAAAATTTATTATAATCAATATCTTTGATTACCAGAACAGTTAAAGAGAAGAAGTTTAAAATAAAGATTTTTTTTTTCCCAAAGAAGACATCCAGATGGCCAACATACACATGAAAAGATGCTCAACATCACTTATCATCAGGGAAATGAAAATCAAACCCACAATGAAATAATACCTTATCCTTGTCAAAACAGTGAGAATTGAGCAAACAAGAAGTAACAAGTGATGGCTGGAAAAATGTAAAAAAAAAAAAAAAGAAGAAAAAGAAACCTCCTGCCCTGTTGATGAGAATGCAAACTGGAGCATTCATTGTGGAAAAGAGTATGGAAATTCCTCAAAAGATTAAAAATAGAATACTGTGATCGATTAATTCCAGTACAAAGTATTTACACAAGGAAAACAAGAGCAATAATTTGAAAAGATATATGTACCCCTATGTTTATTGCAGCATTATTTACAATAGCCAAGATATGCAAGCAACGCAAGTATCCATCAATAGATGAATGAAGAAGAAAACAATGGAATATTATAGTGTCATTAAAAAGAATGAAATCTTCCCATTTGTGACAACATGAATGGATCTAGAGGATATTATGCTAAGTGAAATAAGTCAGACTGAGAAAGACAAATATCACATTACTTCATTTACGTGTGGGACTTTAAAAATTTCAAACAAAAAAGCAGAAACATCTGCAAATACAGAGAACAAACTGATGGATGATGTGGGGTGGAAGGAGGTGGGTGAGGCACAGTGGGAGATATAGGCATCCAACTATGGAATGAATAAGTCACAGGGATGAAAAGTACAGCATAGGAGATACAGTCAATGGTAAAATAAATAAATAAATAAATAATTTTAAAATAAAGATTAAAATAATCTATATATATATACACACATATAGAAATGGAATGGAAATAATAGTTACAGACATCTGTATTTAATATGGTTACTGTAAGTAGGAATAAGATTCTGCTTTTTCTTGTATAATAATAATAAATAAAACATCCTGGCTTGTAAGGAGAATAAAACAATTTTCGTCAGTAAAATAATTTTGTCACATAAGTGCATATTTATTTTTTTAAAAGATTTTTATTTATTTATTTTACAGAGAGAGAGAGAGATCACAAGTAGGCAGAGAGAGAGGGGGAAGCAGGCTCCCGCTGAGCAGAAAGCCCAGTGTGGGACTCGATCCCAGGACCCTGAGATCATGACCTGAGCCGAATGCAGAGGCTTAACCCACTGAGCCACCCAGGCATCCCACATAAATATCAATTTAAAGAGAATCTGGGGAAATAATTTTGAAAAAGGACTGTAAGTACTATGCAAATACAAACACAATAAAGTTTTTGCCTCCGACTTTATGGATAATGAATTCAGTCACAATTTTGCAAAGTTTTAAAAATGCTTTTTAAAAAAAATTTTCAATAATGATCCTGGATAAAAACTAAAAGCGTAATACTAACTTGTTCAGTGAAAGCATTTATACTATTGTAAAAAAATAATAATAAACTAATATAGTTTATGACTAAGACATAGTGCTGGGCTGAAGTATAGAAATGTTGATGTTTGGAACCAAATGGACAATAAATCTCTTGTTCTAGAGTAGAACCAAAATTTACCTTGGAGTTAAGCAGGGCTATAAGGTGAAATGGGCTATTTAATTAGGAGTTACTATATGGAGATATATAAATAGGACTATACCTTCTGAAGTTGCACACAAAGGAAATATTACATTTAAGGCACTTTTAAGGAAAGTCCAGTAAAATTATTAAAGTTTGTTTAAAAGGTACTGATTAGTAGGCCACAGAATTTTTTTTTTTAATTTCAAAATAATAATGTCCGGGTTCTTTTTACTCATCTATAAGGAAATGAAAGTGTTCAAGTGTTTTTAACCTAGGAGTGTATGGTTATAAATATTGTCAGTGGACTCCTAAACTTGTCTTCTAGTCTTGGTTACAGAGATCATTAAATTCAAAGGGTAATTTTTATAATTCTTCAATAATTCCTATAATAATGTTATAACCACTGCAATTCCAGTACAAGCAACATGAGGCAAGTATTTGTGTCTCTTTTGTTCACTAATGCATCTATAGCATTAATAAAAAAATTTGGCCCAGAGAAGGCCCTAATAATAAGAAAATTAAATTTGTAAAATGAATTCTTATAATGTTAATCTTTTTGTTGTTGTTGTTGTTGTTGTTAATTTTAGTTACTAAAAAACAAAAGGTATAACACAGTGGAAATACTCTCATTAAAAATAAGCTAACATTTAAGAACAAAACAAAACAACACAAATCATGATAAAATGTCAACGAAGTCATTACTCTGAGAATTGTTATGGTTTTATTTGCACAACTGTCCTGGTTCCTACATTTCTCTTATAATAATCTTCTAAAAGTCTGGATAGAAAATTCATTCTTATTGACCTATATCTGTACTGATGAATATGACAACTTCTTCTTCCCTCAAAGAGAATTAGATTTGTAATATCAAAATTGGATATGTGTGAAAATAAAATGAGTGGCCAAGCATTAAATTTGCCTTGGTGGATTAATTAAAACAAAATGTACTACAAATACCAAAAAACCTGTAAGCCTCTTATGTACAATTGTTACATCTTTTCATTGTTATATTTCCAAGGTGTACCTCAGTGCAAACCATTGATCATACATTCAATAAATACTTTTTAAAAGGAAACAAAACTAACAGCAAAAAGAGATGATTTACAATAAGCAAACCAATCCAGCAACAAGAAGTTAAATTTTTATCTACTGTTCTCCAGTGCCCTCTAAGCCACCATCTAAGAAAGCATGTCAGAACTCTCTGTGTTTCTAGTTGAAGAATGCACATCTTACCCATTTGCCAAAGATGCTGGGATGGCCAATATTTTCATGTGGTAGCTAGTCCTGTAGTGTCTGATATTGGTCGTATATTGTAGCTTGTCTGAAGTCTTTTCTGATAATATGCTCTATTTTTCCCGAACATACAAGTTTGAAAATATCTGGTATTCTCCAGGACCATTCTTGTCACTAGATTACTTTGACTTCTAAAATAGCTCAAATTGTCTTCAAACTTAGAAAGTTATAGAGAACTTAAGATACTAAATTTCAAAAGAAAAGCAAAGTGAGAGGTACCTGCATGGCTCGGTCCATTGGGTGTCTGACTTTTGACTCTGGCTCAGATTGTAATCTGGGGGTCTTGGGATGAAACCCCACATTGGGCTCTGTGCTGAGTGGGGAGCCTGCTTAAGATTCTCTCTCTCCCTTATTCTCTCTTAATCTCATAAAACAAACTGAGGGTTGCCTGGGGGAGGGGGGTAGGGAGAGGGTGGTTGGGTTATGGACATTGGGGAAGGTATGTGCTATGGTGAGTGCTGTGAAGTGTGTAAAGCTGGCGATTCACAAACCTGTACCCCTGAGGCTAATAATACATTATATGTTAATAAAAAAATTAAAAATTATCTTAAAAAAAAATTCTCTCTCTCCCTCTCCCTCTATCCCTCACCCTATTCATGCTCTCTCTCTCTCTCTCTGTATCTCTCTCTAAAATAAATAAATAAATATTTTTTTTTAAAAAAGAGCAAAATAAATCTATATGAAAAACAATTTAAAAAAAAAAAGAAAAACAATTTATGTTCTTGAAAAGGATTTTTATATAAAAAGCCAGATTTTTGAAGGATATTATAAAGAAAGCATAAATGGGACATTGTTATGTCTAACTGATTAGCTATACTGAGTGTATCAAGTATGCACTAGTGGTAATTTTTTAAATCATGTTGTCTGAACTTGTCAGAAATTACCTTCTAAATGATAACCATAGGAATCAATGTTATGGGAATTACCTGAAACTGAAATTTGGTAATAAATAAATTTTAATGAACAGTTAATAGTTGTCTAGTTTCAAACCCTGAGTAAATAAATTGTCATCTTCAATTTAGACCTCTACAAACCTATAGCTAAAATAGAGGAAAGCATGTTAAATTTTTGTCACTTTTATGATGAAAGAATCATGCAGAGAGCTAGATAAAACTCTTGTTTACCTTACTGACTCAATATTATTGATGAGAAATAAATATTTTAAACAGTAAATCACAGCTATTTATATGAAGGTGCTGATTCTTTAAATCAGAATTGATTTTCTTAAATAGCAGCTGTCAAGCATAGGTTTAAAATGTAGTAATGACAGGAGTGATCTTTCATATTCATCCTGGCCTATCTTTGTATGATTATAAAACATCTACATTTCATGGATAGATGACAGATACAAACGAAAACCTGCTAGAGTTCTGAGAGGGAATGTGAGTGTTCGAAGTTAATTTCCTCCATTGTTTTGTCACCTTTCAAACATAATTGGCCAAAGGATAAAGATAGCTATACATTTAAAACATCAAGGGGCACCTGGGTGGCTCAGACTCTTGAGCATCCAATTCTTGATTTCAGCTCAGGTCATGATCTGAGGGTCGTGGGATCAAGCCCTGTCTTCTCTGTGCTCTCAGCAGGGAGTCTACTTGGCATTCTCTCTCTCCCTCTCCCTCTCTAAAAAAATAATAATAAAAATTTTAAAAAGTCAATAATCTGTTCCCGATCTAAAAGTTCTCAAATAAGAAGGGATATATTACAAAAATCTGTGTGTTCCAGGAAAAGAGGCTTATAAATCCATAAGCTATGTTTCCGTGCAAGGGGAGAAAGATGTTTAAAGTAAGTACTTTATTAAAAAAAAAAAAAAAGAAGTTTTAAATTTAATTTTTAAAGATATGTAGAGTGTCCCTTAAGAATTTGTTCAGGAGTCCCTTTTCTTTAGTTATAAATTTTAAGTTTCAATTCACAGAGAAGACTGGATTCCCTTCTCTCGGTTCACAATGTGAAAATGTTGTTTTGGGTAATTGTTGAAACTTTTCGTAAGCACAAAAGAGCACAGCTTACAAATTGGAAAACACATATTCCATAATAATTGCTCTTTCAATAAAGTTTTTGAGTTAATGTTAACAAGTTGTTTAAAAACTCCTTTTGGAATGAAATTTGTAAAAAGGAACAAAAAAAAAACTTTCTAATTGTTACTGTTGTTGATTGGTAATAGGCAGATCCTTTTTATTCTATTTTGGAAACTTCTTGTCTGTCACATTATTCCATAGTATAATCTCCAAAACAATACTTACCACATTTATAAAATGTACTTAACTTTGTCTTTGTTTATTAGTGACAGGTCTGAATGAACAATCAAAAAGTCATTCAGTTTCAATGTTTTGCGTAAGCTATACTTAGTCTATATGTTAATCTTTGCCATTATATAAGAAAATATTGAGAAAAGCATGAGTTAATTATCTAAAAGGATCACTTTTTAACAACTTTGCTGCAATATTTATGTAACCTTTAATGATTTTCTTCTAAAAGTTTAAACTGTTTATTGTTTAACAGGTGTTCACTTCTGAAAAAGACTGTTCTATCATCTCTATGTAAATTTAGAGGGCTGATTTTCAAACCATCAGAAATGTTACCTACTAAAGACATGAAAGACACTTAAATGTATTGTCTATACCAGGACTTCCTGATTGAATTAATTTTGTTCTATATTTACTTTAGCTACAACAGAAGAAGCTTCTGCACACAGTATTAAATTGCATATCTGAGAGTGTTAAGAAAAACTTGTATCTGAAAAGGTTTGTCTATCAATGATATCACAAATTACAAAGAACACATTATACACAACATATGTGATTCGATAATCTGATACTTGATTGAACATAGTTTCAATTTTTTTAAATATATTTTTTAGTTAGATTAAATCACTTTTTCCCAAACTACCTTGCATCTGTGGACATCATCTGGCACATTTTAAAGAAAATGTTTTCCAGTTGTGAGAATAAGTGTTTAATGAATCTATAAAGTAACAGTGTGCTTATATTCTGGCCACTATTTGACAGCGAAAATCTAAAATGCATGCCTACTCAGTTCTGCTCTTCCCAAGGCAAGATTGTTTTTTAATAGTGCAATATTCTAGAGATAGCTTTTAAAATTAACAAAATGCAAGACTCCAGAAAAGTTAATAAAAAACAGCTCAATCCTGATGAGGTTGGCTGATATTCACAGAAATCAGGGAGAATAAGTCTATCTATAAGTATTCTTTCACAATAACTCTATAATGGAATTTAAATGAAACACACCATTATGAGACAATAATTCTTATATAGCAGAGAGCTACAATACATTTGAATGTAATGTTAACATATTTATTAATTTAATCAATAAATGGGTATTTTATAGATTTAATTTGCTGGAACTATAACATGGTAGCTTCTTTATTAGCTATTAAAGGGAATTTGTTATGCTTTGGGTGCTTTCAAAGGCATCTATATCTGAGTAAATTAGGGTTTAGGCATTAAAATAAACACTCCTAAAACATTAATTATAAATAAAAATAGGTCTAACTGAAGATAAACACCATTTTTAACTGAAAATTTAATAAAAAGTAAAAATTGTGAGAAATTATACATTGTGTTTAAGAAATAACAATGTATAAGGAAGAGTAAGAATCTATGAGACCTCTTAATTTTTTAGGATGTATGTCATTTTTCAACATCTGAATTTACACTTTCTTGGTTAAAATGAAATATTTTAAAAATCAACACAACTATTTGTTTCATGGTAAATACCTAGGAATCCAGTCAACTCATTAAAATATATTAGTTTTATTTTTCAATCTTAGGGGAAAAGAAATTGGTTAGAGAATCATAATTGGGTTTATTTCAATTATAGAGCATCAACTAGTTATTCATGATTAGTTATTTTGAATACAAAATTGAAAAATATCCTAGAATAGTATGCATGAATACTTTATTTCATATATTAAGTATAGAAAAGGGGACTCATAGTTTATGACATCATAATCTATAGAGATTTTGTAACTGGACAGGTGTGCATATGAGTAATTGGATACCAATGTTCTTAATAACTCATCAAATATGTCCTGAAATGATAATAATGAAAGATTTAAAATGTTATCGATGAGGATATTTGATGACCAATATAAAATGGTTACAATGGGTGTTTGATATCACTTTAAAAAAAAAAAAGAATGATTGAAGAAACTTCCAGATATATTTTCAACAGAAAAGTCTTTAGTGTTCATGATAAAATTTCAGCTTTAGAGAATCTTATTTTTCTACACTAGAATAGATATTATTATATTATCCCCTTCTTTTAATAATCCATTAGCAATCAATAGTATTCAAACCCAAACTATTTTTTGTTTTCCTTTAGAACTTATGGGATGTATATATTAAAATCATAAAACCATATAACAGTGAATAGAGATACATTCTTAAATGTCTAAATGAAAATATCCAAATAGTTGCTAAATTAAAACATTAACAATTTCAGGCATCTCCCAATTTATTCTGGTAAACTGAATATTAATTTATAAATGATGTTCGAAAAGTCTGACTTTTTTTACTTTTTCCATTTTTAAAGTTGCTACATGTGAATATTTTTATCTTGCTTTAATTAAAGTGACAGGAATCATCAGGTTAATAGTATAAATTTGATAAGAAATCAGACTTTCTTTTCACTAAATGATACTGAAAAGTTAATCAAGAGTAACTATTTTTGTAAATGTGACTATTGTCCCAGAACTGCATTAAAGCCAAGGTAAATATAATGTAATTAAGAACTAATGTCTTCAAGGAATGTATTCTTGAACTTGTTTTGTTTTTTAGCTACACAATATCAAAACAAACAGAAAATATTGTTTAAATCCATTAGAAACCATGACACCATATACCACCATAGACTAAGAATATGTGATACTACTTTTTTTTTTTTTTAAGTTGTCAACCTCATTACTTTTTTCATGGAATGAGAACTTTAACCAAAAAGAAAAAAAAAAAAAGTAAATGATATCTTCTCAAAATACATTTTGTTTTCATTGCATGTTTGTCTATTTAAGGCATCCTCACTTCTTATGTCATTTATCTGTAACAATGCTAGAAAGGAGATATTATTTTCCTCAGGTGAAAGTTGAGAAAAATAAATGAAGAGTGGTCAAGAAATTTCACTAAGCTCGTATTTAGAAGGTAGAACTAGAACTGACATTGAGGAAGGAATCCTAAACCCATCTTACTCTACATTTCAAGATAACCCACTGTTAAGGATAAAGAGAAAAGTGTTGAGATCTTAGAAGCCTACCTCATTAATCACAAGTCATAGTCATAATATCCAAATACCTTTGTGATATTTTTTCATGAAAGCTAAATTTGTACTCAACATGCCACAGACTGGTGTTACATTCCTGTTTGTATCTAAACTTCAGACTAACACCCGATTTTTAGATTACTGAAATTTCAGGTACTTATTCTGGTCAGTAACTGCTCATTTTAGTGATAATATGAAAAAAATCAAAATAAGAGGGAATATTGGAAACTGAAGCATAGGTTGATAACAAAGCTTCAAAGTTTTGAAGTCCCACCCATTAAGTTCTTTGCACTTGTAGAGAGAAATACACAAAGGCACTATTCTGAAAAGAAATTCCATTTTTATTTAAAGAACACACAAACCTAGTAATAAGTTTAATTTTGTATATGCGTACGTATATATAGTACACACACACACACATACGTACACACTCTCACAAACACACACATTCTTTTAGAATCCCAAGGTTTCTTCCTACTTAGGTTTGATCTACTTAACTGTAATAGGCCAATCATTTTGCATGAAGAAAACCAAGATATACTGTATTTTATATTTAAAAAGCCTACAACTCCATTATAATGTTGAGTTTAGGAAAATATTTCATGAGGCACAAGAATTACATTCTATCTGATTAAGTGATAAATGAAATCAATCATGTATGTATCATGTCTATTTCATGTGGAAAACATTATTAAGCAATGTAAGTTTAAATAAATATGTTCTCCACCCACCCAAAAGTGGGCGTTCTCACACACACACACACACACACACACACACACACACACACAAACACTGAACATGTTCATTACAATAAAACTCTAGAAGGCAAAATGCAAAAGAATTGAAGAATTGGAACTCATTCACAAATTACTCTCTCTACTGAAGTAAAAACTACCTCTTTCCTCAAACTCCCTTTTAAGAAAAGCACTATAACTTTGCAATTTTATGACCCAAAGTTTCAATTATCTTTCTTATATTTTCAAGATGCTATCAGTGAGCCTTACAAGCAGAAAAATTATTGATCAGGGGATCCACGTCAATAAATGTAAGCACTAAAAATATTTCCAGAGAAAATCTTAAAGAATACAATTTCTTAGAAAAGAGAAAGTGTTAGAAATAAATGGAATAGTTTTAGGGTTGTGTTTAATTAATTTTTTGCCTCATTTTGTGGGGACTCCAGACTCCTTCCACATGTAAGCAGAACATCGCAAAACATTATCAATAATAATAACAAAACTCCATACATTCAAAATATGTTGTCATTTTAATTAAGTTTTCTGTCTAATCTAAATAGAAGAAATTTATGGACTGCTAATATTATATATCTACAAAATCTGGAATTTAAAAAAGCCTTATTTATGCAAGATTTACTATAATTTTCTGATTTATTTTTTCAATCTCTAACTGGTTTTCCAGCCCAAAGATTTCTATACTAGGGTCACAAGTAACATAGCCTTAGGCAAGCCCTTTTCTTATCCTGTTTGAAAACGCAACCAACCCCTACCCCAAGATTTTATTTTTTTTTTTAAATTGAGAAAGTAATAGGGCTATAACCCACTACACATTTCTCTCAAGTAGTCAGAATTAAATTACTAGTTCAGGATGCCCCTTATAATTCTCCAATTGTCCTTATATTAAGGTCTGTGACCTTAACAAGGAGCACTATTTCAAGGCATTTCTGCAACTACTATTTTACATACTTCATTAGGGTTATGCATCCCTTCTTCCAACTCTGTACCCTTCCCATTTCTTCCTTTCACCTCTGCCCAGTGTATGATTTTTGTAACATTGTTAAGCACTTAAATGGATTTAAAGGGTTCATCAACGTGAATACTAAAAAGTTATGCATCATAGCAGAACCATCTGAAAATACATGTATCCCATCACTTGAAACAGGGAAAAATTATCCCAGGATGGGTCACATACAGGTTATATGATTGTTAATAAAATATAGACATTCAGTCCTTACCTGCTTAACTGCATGATGACAAACAAATCTAAACAGCATGCAAAAGTCCCCAAATTCTGAATCTGTCTTCCAAGCGGTTGTGACAGTTTTATACCCTGATGCTTTCTTCTTTGCTTACATGCATTTGACTGGCTAGAATATTTGTAAGCAATACTAGGGTTATTTTGCAAGCCCAGTCTCCTCTTCCTCTTTTCAAGCCTCTGGCTGGCATCTCACACAGCTCGAAACGGGCATCTTCGGAGGTGAAGCCTCCCCAGCGATTCCCAAACGGATTCCCATTAGAAGGAGGTCCCTGCTCTAAAAGGCTGATCACGTTCTCCACCTGGTGCAGAGTGAAACACTCTCTGGTTCAACTCTTAGGGGCTGGGAGCACAGCCATCAGAGACCTAAACTCTCTGCCACTGCTTGGCTGCGGAACCGGCAGGAACCCGCGGCCGAGAAGCGCCACCCTCTTCTCGGGTGGACACCGAGGGGAGCGCTCGGGTCCCAGCTCCTCCTGCTTCTCCCCCCACCTCCAGAAAAAGGGACACAGAAAAATAAAAGCCCAACTTGGAAGTGCGTCTCATATAAGCCAAAGGGTTCCCAACCTCACTCTTTGCGTCAACTTCAACCTTGTATTCCAAGCTCCAGCTCTAATTTGAAACCCAGCTCTCTTCCCCCACCCCACCGCCCCCCAGATTCACCACTTGGTGACTGACCAGTTGGTGAAGGCAGAGAGGGAATGACGGGCAGTGACACTCAAACACAGAGCCTGAGAAGTCAGTTAGCAAGCTTAAGCTTGACTAAGCAGGGGGAGGAAGAAGGCGATTATGGTTTTATGAAGCAGGCATGCTGAAAAGCCGTCATTTAGGAGTCTTAGGGTAAAGCTCATTAAAAATAATAAATAAATAAATAAATAAATAAATAAATAAATAAAATGCAAATGCAAAAGGGCGTTGATAAGAGTCTAGTGCTCCCAAGTCTGTCCTCTCAGAAAAAAGGTTTTGCTCAAGTTTGGCCTAAAGCAGGCTGGAAATGGAGCGTGAGGCACGGAGGCGACCCCCCGGGCGCGCCCAACGCACCGGAGCTGCCAATGCCCACCCCGAGCCCAGTGAGCCGCAGGGGCTGAGTGCGGAGCCTGCGCTAGCCGGGCAGAGTGCGGGACCCGGTCCCTGCCCGCGCCGCTATCCTCACACCCAGCACCAAGCCTAGCGCCAGCGGCGGGCCAGGCGACCGGACACCTTGTCGTCCGCGCTCCCCGCGCCCAGGTGGCTTAGGCGTTGCCGGGAGCTGCGGAGAAATCTCCAGGCTCGGTCGCCTGTTGCTAGCCCTCTGCTGAAAGCGTCCTTGGCGGCACAGCCTCGCGGACCTAACTGTCCCCGTCGCAAGCTGGAGTTTCAGGCTACAATAGAGCAAAGCGCACTTACCTAACAGCGTAGGGCTGGGCTTGACTGGAGTAGACTAGGTTAAGGAGGAAGGATCTGACTGCACTGAAAGTTGCGTTTTGGGGTTT